>NC_085049.1:19623641-19988641 GCF_963662255.1 Cinclus cinclus | reverse complement strand
TTGCTCAGCCAGCTACGGCCTGAGAAATCAGTCACACAGACTCTAATTTCTGTCTGTTACTGTGGATGTCTTTCAATTCAGCCATGAGTGGCCAGCAAATAAGCCCTATATCTTGGTTTGAAGTATAGCTGTCTGCCAAGGGAGGTGGGAACTTCCGTTGCAATAGAGAATTGCCCCTTTCCATGTAATTATTATATATTTAAAATTAGGTGGCTTTCAGGCAAAGCCACAGGCAGAAGAATAACAGTTCTTTACTGGTATGTGTGTGCAACAAGGCAAACAAACAGAACCGAACCCCAGTCCCAGCCTCTCTCTTTCCCGTGGGTGCAGTTCCGGGCACGGCCAGCAGGGGCGCTGCTGGCTCCGGGCCGGGCAGGGCAGGTGTGATGAGTCCTCCACTCCTGCAGGGGGCGCTGTGGCGCGGGCACCCCAGGCTAATGGGCTGCAGCAGGAAGCTGAGGCCAGAATGGCAGCGTGGGCTCGCCCAGGGAAGACAGCAAGAGGCAGCAGAAACTCCACAGCTGTAGCTGGAACTGCGGGGGCATCCCAGCAGGGTAGGGGTGCAGAGCTGCAGTGTAGCGAAAAACCGGAGCAGCAGCAGAAAAGAAATGGCGGGGGCCAAGAAGCAGCAGCCTGGCTTGGAGCAGGGCAAGGAAAGGCTCCCTGGGAAGGGGAGAGGGCTTGAGATCCTGGGAGTTTTTCCTGAGGCACCGCATGATGCTATTGAAAGTCCTGTTTTAGTGAGGTAGGTGATAATAAGGTCCCAGGTCAGTGGCTGCTCTCACGAGCAGAGGCTCACCCTGTGGCAGAAGAAGCAGGACCAACATGGACTTCAACAGTGTCAGCAAATTCCCTCCCCAGGCAGCAGCTAGAGAGAGAAGATAGAAAAGCCCCTGTTGACCTTCCCCAGGGCAACATGGTACCTCAGACAAATAATTAGATTGTTTTTAAGGCTGACATTTCATAGCAGACTTTTTTTGCTGACAGCCTGCTTCTGTTGCATGTATTCTGACTTTGTTTTCTATTGCATTAGTGACACTTATCTCTGAGGACATAAACTATTGAAGATTGAAACCTAAAGGAAATAATTCTCCCAAAAATCCTTTGTATTACTCTTAAAAGAAGACAGATGAAAAAGTTACAGAAAGCTCTTCATTAAAAAGTGTCAAATCTGACTCTGAAGACAAAGAGAAAGCTAGAATGTACTAAAAACAAAAATTTAAGGAGCTGATTACAGGATTAGCATGGTCTAAAGGCATCAGTATATCCCCCATCTTGTCTCAGATTATGACTTTTTCAATACTCAAGGCTCCTACTTAAAAGTCTCTTCACACCCACAGGTCCAGGAGTTCATATTTAAAATTTTCCTCATTCTTCACTTCCCATGGACTGACTTCTAAACATTAATGACGAATTGATCGCAGGAACAATGATGCACAGATCCCTGCCAGCCACTTACATGTCTGAGAGTGGTGATGTTCCACTTCGCAGAGAGAGTCAAGTGAACTGCATTTCACAGCACCCCAAGATTAATTCATATTCAGCTAAGCAGAAACACCTCGCAAGCAAAGCTTCCAAACGCAACTGCATCACTGCCAGCATTTTCACACTGCAAGCAGGCTGTGAATTTAATCCCAGAGGTAGAAAAGTAGCATATTTTTCAAGGGGTGAA
This sequence comes from Cinclus cinclus, assembly GCF_963662255.1. NCBI lineage: Eukaryota > Metazoa > Chordata > Aves > Passeriformes > Cinclidae > Cinclus > Cinclus cinclus. The sequence goes on along the minus strand of NC_085049.1, from coordinate 19,986,969 downwards.
CTACAATTTAACAAAACAGATAAAAAACCATCATGATGGCAATGTTCCTCAAATTCATAAATGTTTTTAAAGACAGATTTTTAAATCTTTCTGCACTGCCTTAGCTCTGCCTTAATGAAAATCATAGAAAAATATTGAACAATTTTAGCAGGAAAAGACTAGAAAATCCTATTCAGAACATGCATAACTTGAAGTTAAATTCACTTTTGATGTATTAGTGCCTTGGTTTACAGGTTGTCCATTTACAAGTCTCACATTAAAATCAACATCCCACAGTGATTTTAATAAAACATTAAAGCTTCAGGTTAACTGCAGGAGAAGAGCTCTTGGATGGGTGGGCACAGCATAACTAGACACTAAAAGTTTCCTTTGAACTCTCCATGAGCTCTTTCAGGACAAAACAGAAAGGTCTCTCCTTTGCTTCCATTAAAGCACTTGAACTCATGAATTTTTGAGGCAGCATTTAAGGGGTTTTGCTGCTAGAGGATGCAGCGAATGTAAAGGAGGTCATTTGGTAAGAATTTTACTTGAGAACCTGCTGGGTTTCCTTTACTGGCTCAGTCTCTTTAGGAATCCCAGAGACAAAAACCTGTCAACTGTTTTCCCCCTGAATTTGAAAACTGAACAAATCCAGGTAGGACGTTTTGTGCAGTGGCCTAGCACTACCTCTGCAGCAACACTTCTCTGCCCACCACAAAAACTAAAATCAAAACAACAACAAAAAAAACCACCCCCCAAAAAAGGCATTCCACTTCATCTTCCTTTACTTTTGACTGAAATGCCAAATGCCAACATTTCTTATTGGCTTCCTTCCTCATTCCAAGAACTGTAGGAGGTAGGAAAAGAAAAAGGGACCATTTCCATTCATCCTCCTGTTTATAAGCAATTGCTGCATGGCGGGGAGATCCTGCCCATAGTCATCCTCACCCAATGAGCCCAGTGCTCAGCCTTTCTGCTGAGGTGTCAGACCCCACATGGAAAACATCTTCAGGAATAGCAGCTTCCTATTGAGAATAACAGCAACCCTCTAGGGAGATAAAGACGGCGATGGATCCTGGGCAACTTGGACTTACAGCCAGCTTAGAGAAACAAATCTCACCCTTCTCATCCAAGCCACTTCTCCTGGCATGGCCAGCAGCAAGCAAGCTTTGGAAGGAGCATGAGGAGAGGGGGAGAGAGGCACCTGACAGCAGAGCAGAGCCAAGAGTGACTTCCAGTGCAGCAGGAATTTATGGTCTGCATGGCAAAAAGGAATTACTAAGTCACAACCCACAAACCCCCTTGACAATTCTGTCTATTTTCACACTTCTGTAGACTTCACCGAACATGCTCTAAGGATCACCAAGGTTATCATGAACATCTCTACTCAAACCACCACACTTCTGGCACACCACCTTTCAGGAATTCACCTCTCACATGGCTCTATTTTCAGAGCAGAGCTGGGCTTACTTATTTCCATGGTGGGGATCACAGAGCCTGATGATGCCAGTAATGGCACCGGATATACATATGCAGAATTCGTAGTGGAGTTTTACAAAAGACATTCACAAGGCCCCAGTGGCAAACAAAAACTCTGAGTGGATGGCAGGGATTGGGCAAAAGGAAAGGGAAACATTTTAATTCTCAATTTCCAGGACTACTGTGACTACAGGGAAACTTAAAAAAAAAAAAAAAAGGAAAAATAAAGAGTCCAATCTTTACACGGACAGTACTCTACTGTCATGAATCTTGAAAACAGAAGTAACTCGCACTTGCATTTAATAGTATGAGGGAAACAGGAAAAAAAATGAACAAGACTATTAAATATGCAGTTCGTCCTAACCTCACTAGAGACGGCTTTCAAGTCCGCAAAGAGAAATTTAAGAAATTATGCCACTGCTATCCCTTCTGCCCTTCCTCCTGCCCTACTGAAGCAGGGATGGTCAAAGGGCTGCGTTTTACTGTTGCTGTGTAAATCCTGAGTGGTATCAGGTCTGCTGCCAAGGGAGGTGAAGCTTCACTGAAGGTGTCAGATGAAATAGTAAGATACTTTCTGCTCCAGCAGCCTTGCAGATTTTGAAGAAAGGCAGCAAATCGCTGGGGACAGCAACTTCTTATATTTCCTCTGACATTTCTACCACATTCTGAGACTCAGATTCTGACTCTGTATGAGACAGCAGCTGCTTAGTCAAAAGCTTCCCCAGGAAACCCAGAAATATGAGAACACAGCCTGCATCTGCTGCCATTCTCAGAGCACACTACTGCCTGGACCCCTTGAGAATAACAGGAGAAGAGGATATAAAAGAAACTTTTTCCTCCTCTCCAGTGAGGATGATATGCTGGGACATCAGAGAACAAACTACTGTGGGAGGAGACAGAGCAAGTCTCCCATCTCTTAGTTCACTAAGTCTGGGGTGGTGTGAGTATAGGGCTTGGACTTACACAGAGGTTGGCAAGTTTATGGCTCCACTGATTCTCCATAAATGAAACCAGCCAGAGGCTGGATAAGCCGTGCACCAAAGTTAGGACTTGGTGTGCTGGAGGTAGTATGTAGGGAATGGTTTTGTGGGAAATAAACTAGCAAAATAAGAAGAGCTGAATAGAAGTAGCAGCAATTACAGGGCTATCACAAAAAGCACTTGGATTCGACTCAGTTATGTTTTTGTGCTCCGTCCATCACTAATTTATAGCCCTACACTGCAAATATATGTGACGTAAGGACTGCCATCCCATCATGACCTGTCTGAAAAGTTATGAGACACCTCGAGCCCCTAAAACGTATTCAGATATTTTGTAATGACTCAGTTGCAGAGCTATTCTCAGGGATTAACAACTGCCTGAATGGTCCTTCAGGATCAAGAAGGGACACTTGCCAGTGACTCATTTCTGGAAAGTCTTTATCATCAATAACACCAGGAGAGGAGTATCCAAAATTGTGCTGTGCTGCTGTTTTCTTTTTTTAGGTTGGGTACACAAAGTATTCTTCTATGGATGTCAACATTACTGGATCAGGACCCAGGGTGTCATGAGACCACCTCAAAGAGCCTGTGGCTCTGGGAGAGAAGTAAGCCCCACATTCCTTGCCCTGAGTGAATCCCTCAAATACCTCTTTTGAGTGCCTAGTTGATATTTCAACAAAGGTATTTACAGCCATTCACAAGAGCACACTATACCCTTGGAATTTTTATTTAGTTTTGTGTCTGTTACTTGGCTGTTCACGCTCGCCTGTCTTCCGCAGCACTTGATGCAAGGAGCATTTTCTCCACAATTAAAAGGAGAGCATATTCCACATGTTCCAGGAGCACTGGGACTGTCAAACTGTGCAGCCCTGGGTAGCAAATGGACCCTGAGCTAATGAAGCATTTAAACACATCTTTAACTAATTTTAAGCACAGTAGTAGTACCACTGTAACTCCAACTGGCCATTACCCTTTGTTTCTAGAAAACCTACCAATGGTCCAAAACTGACTGTGCTGCAGACACAGGATTTGGTCCAGAAAAAGCATGTGCACTGAAATGTTCGGCTCCCAAATTGTGTAAGTCTCTGAAGAGAAGTGTGAAAAAAAAGAGAGAGAGAGAGAGGATTCTTAAGGTTTTCAAGCAGCTAGAGGCTTTGCCTCGGGGTAAGTTTTGTGACCAGGCTATTTAGTACCATTAGTCTTCAGCTGTTTGTGTTCACCATACAAGTCATTTGGCTGTCTGCACTGAGTGGAGACACAGCAACCTGTCAATGGCAGAGCAGCTGCACCAGTCCAAGCAGACAGATGGTGAGGATGCAGCTCAATTCTTTCCTCCTTTTATTTCCCTCCTATGATCTTATTTTATCCAAACCCCCTCTATCCCCCAGTTCTTCCAGCAGGGGGAAGGAGATCTACTTGGACCTCAGTGTGCTTAAAGAGAAAATTATGTTTTCGATCCAATTACTTCCTGATTCTCTGTTGTAGCAATCTGTCCTCACCCCAGACAGAAAGCGACTGCTGTTGCACAGCTGGTCTGGCACCAGCAGTGCTGCCAGATAAATGGCAGGCAGGTGTGATGTCACTTTGGCTCACAAGCTGCAAAGAAATCAAGGAAGAAATCCCTGCCTGTTGGAGAGGAGAGTGTGATTTGGAAGCTGTTCCTGCAGAGTGGCTGGTGGTTTAATCAGAGAAAAGCCTAATGGATGAGTCCACTAATTCTTGGATCGTGCCAGCTGGCACTGGGCATTTATCGGAGGACTGAAGAAGGCTCTCAGATCCTCACTGGCATCTAGCTGCCATGGTTGTGGGCACACAAATATGAATGCCCCAGGATCATCTTGAGGGCAAGACTGGTTTTAGATTAATTCAAGATAAAAAAACCTAACTACAAAAATAAGGTAATAAAAGGAATCCAAATTCATCAATATAAAGAACAACTTAAGACTTCTTCCCCATTCTCCTTCACTTGGTAAAGCAACAAGTTATCTTGGACCACCCAAGAGGTTGCCAGCTTGGCTGAAGCTCTACACAACTTCAAGCTTTTTAAAGTAAAACCCTTTCCAGTCTGGGTCGTGGTGTCTTTTGCTTCTCCATCTTCATTTGCTAGGTTGGCCTCAGAGTCTTCCACTATCATGTTGTCATTCCTACCAAAATTTCCAAGACCACTGAAATTTTCACACATGAATGGATGGATGAGTTTTTTCCAGCAGAGTTACGACCTCCTGAGAGAACACAGGCTTCCTGCTACTAACATGGAACTCTGTGAGCTTTGTGAGCCTGTATGAAAGCACACAGACAAAAAAGACACTCGGCCTCAAGCATCAGCCTCTCACCAGGCAAAACAGAGGAAAAGAGCTGATAGAAAAACAATACCATTTGGAGAGGAACATAAAGGTGAGCATTTTGCAGACTAACACATTATCCAAGCTCACAGAAACCCTCCATCTCCTCCAGAACAGTTAAATGGATTTATCTAAACCTGTCTCTAAGCTTCTGCTTGGACACTGTCACCCTGTGCAAACAGATCCCTTAGCAGGTGCAAGCAGGAGAGTTAAAGCAGTCACCAGTGCGGGGATCCCTCCTGCCTGGCCAGATGTGTAACAGCCACAGCAGAACTAAAACGCCACCTTCACTGAAGCATCTCCTACCCACAGGTTAACCTGAGCTTTCTGATTTTACCTCAACTGGTACTGTTCTGCTAAGCAGACACATGCAAGACTAACTGCTAGCAAAGGGCACTACCAAACAGCCAAGGCAAAAGGGCCTCTCCATATTTTAACTGGAAGCAGTAGTTTGCAAAGCTGATGGCAGTACAGCACCTTTGCTGTGCTTTATCTGAGTCATCCATCCAAAGCCTCAGTTTTCTGATGGGGCAAGAAGAACCCAAACCTACGAGCTTTTTAAGCATTAGTTCCATTGTCCTGTTGCAAGCAGGTGACAACCTTGTGCGAGTAGTAGAAGTCATTTCAAACCTGAACAAAACTGCTTCTTCAACAAAAGATGATACAGTTGAAGAGTTTCCAAGCTTCCATGAAAACAGAGGAAACACTAGAGATCCGATATGACAAGTAACTGAAGAACAGCACGATTTAGACTTTAGATCCAGTGGCACAACCCAACCAGAAGATTTTGCTACATAGGAAACCAAAACCTGGAAAATCTTACAAAATTATAATAGCAAAAACTAGGTGATAGCTGAAGAGGAGGAGGAATATGGGTATCAAGGCATACTGGGGAGCTTGCTGAATCTGTGATGGTGGACAATACCAACCAGTAAGAGCCCTAACCTTCACGAAACGCTATCGTCCAACCTCTGTTGAATTAGAAAGCACTGTCTCTCAACTTTTTCCCAGGAGGTCAGAGAAGAATGCTTGAGAAGCTGCCAAGGGTCCAGACAAAGCAAACTAAGAGTGAAAACCCCCCCAAAAACTAACGCCAAACCTTAAAGATGCTCAAAAGCCTGCACAAACCTAAGCACCATTTCTTAGACTTTTAATTCAGGGAAAACTCTCTCTGACCTCCAAGGGTGATCACACCTCAGTAAAAATTAAGTACAAGTCAGGCAATTTTTCCCCCAAGCTTTATTGAGCAGGCTCCTAAGCATTTACCAAATATCATAAAAGCAGTTGTATTGAAAGATTTAGAGTTCTTATTTCTTGGGGACTTTTCTGGATTATTCTCAAACTGTGGAACCTCAGTCACAGACTCACAGACCAAAATCCAACAGAGATAGATACTGTGGAAGGCAGAACAAAAAAAAAAACACCATAATTAAGCATTAAGCAAAAAGAGAAGCACATGCTCTCCCAGGATACATCCTAGGCACAATCATTTATGGGTAACTAAAAAACAGTGAAAGCGTTTCCACAAAATCTCACAGTAGGAAGCCAGATGACTCAAAAACAAACCTCAAAACTCCTATATCCCTTCATTTTCAAACAGTGAGGAAGAAAAAGGCATTGCAAGATGTCACAAAAGGCTGGTGGACTGTTTATGCCATGCTGAGTCAGCATCTCAATATCAAAGACGTCACTGAGATGATAAGGCAGCAGCTCCCAAGGAAAGATGGGCCAGATCCTTGGTGCCACATTCTCCACACAGGATCAGTGCATCTTTTTTTACTCCTCAGCAGTACTTTACTTAAAGCTAATTAAAAAAATAGTTCCCTGCCTCAAAACTAATTCTGAAGCCTTGGAATAAGCTGAAAGACTACTTGAATACTGTATGACTGCTATTAAATCCTGGGCTTTCCTTCAATTTGTTTACTCTATACACACAACAGAAATACCCTGATTTTCCAGAAAATATTGATGGGATGTTGTTTGGTAGCTCTCACCTGCTAATTAAAGGGCAGGAGAAGAGAGCCTTTGTAAAAGGTTACATTTCTGACATGGCAGTGATGCTCAAGGAAATGAAAAGAAAAAAAACCCAAGACAAACAAAAGAAGCCCTCAAAAGTGAAAGACAAAATCAAAGTGAAGGGAACCACTCCCTCCCTCCCAGCTCTCCAAGTCCATTTTCTGCAGGGAGGGAGCAGTCTGTAGACAGGCCTTCAAGGGCTAATTTAATATGCTGCCTATTTAAGGTGGTGGGATTTGACCAGACATCTTCAAGTTTTCAAAGAAAAAATGGAAGAGCCCCTCTTGCCCTGCCTATCCTACTATAGTAACAGAAACAGGTTGAACTGGATCTGGCATATTTTAAAAAATCCAACAGAATTAAAGAAGGGTGTAAATGTACTTTATTTCCCTACATAGTCACCTTCAAGCCTTGAAAACTGGGGTCAATCCCTCTTATATGTATTTGTTTCTAATCTTTACCAGATTTGACTTCGACTTTGAGACAAAGCTGAGAAAAATGAGGCAGATAAAGGCTGGCAGAGAATGTGAAATCACCTGCAAAACGAGAGATTAACATAGATGCCTTTGTGCTCATGGAAAACATACAAAGAAAAGTGACAGGAGAAATGCTGCCAGGGAGCCATGAAAGCAGAGCTAACAGCAGACTGCAGGAGGCAGTAGGCAAATACACCAGAGGATGTCAAGGATTTTTGATTCAGTAAAAAGCTCTGCTTGTCTCTGTTCAGGCGCAATATTCTCTGTGTAACCAGAGGACCTCCAGGCTTGGTATTCCCATAAGAGGAAGGCTCTTCCCCCAAGATGGCATTAGCCAGACTGGCTTCAGGCCCAAACACAAAGGTTGAACCAGAAAAAACTGAAACGAAGGCCAGATTTCTATTCTCCACTAAAGGTGATGGGTTGAATTGGTGTTTAAACTGCTTTAGTTTCCTGGTGATTTCAGAAGACCCAGGTTTTCTTGGGAATTATTTCTGTCCTTGTTTCCTGCTGCCACTGTCCCCTACTGCCTGACCTTGCTGGGACAAGGTACAAGGTGTCAGTAAGATGCATCCAGCTGTGCTGTGCCAGTGTCCATCTTTCACTGAGGTACCAGAGAGCTGCAATGCAATTTACTTAGGTGAAGTACAGCAGGGGTGGCCAATCTGCACCCTTCCCTAAGTTATTCCATGCATAAAGCATGTAGTAAATATTTCCCTTGTATTTCTTCAGGCTTGCAATATTTGCTCTTACATTTAGTAGAAAGTAAAAGCATCCAACATGATGTAGTACCTTAATTCACATTATTTTATATTTTAGGCTGTTGCACAGTTCCATTAAAATGGGAAACAGACAGACATAACCCCAGAATGAAAGAGGTTTACTGTAGTAATTTACAGTTCTTACATGGAAGAAACTGAAACATAATCAGAGAGAGTGGGGAAGAAGGAGGGATGAGAAGCAGTACAGTGCCAAGACACGGTTGTCAGTGCTGCAGGATTCAGCTACAGCACAGGATAGCACTGTCAGCATGGAAAAGCTCCAAGGAAGAGGGCACATGGTGCTGCTGTATCTAAAAACTCAGTAGTGAATAACTGACACCTATGGCTATTCTAAATACACAGGCATCACTCATCTTCTCCACACTCACTGATTTCTTACCTATGTGCTCCTCCAGAATTCACTCAAGTCTGCAAAAGGACCCCAGTCCATCACAGCCCCTCAGCAGCTACAAAGCAAGACATGAACACTGAGATGTGTTTGCACCAGGGCTGGAGTCGCTATTCCCAGACATCTCCTGACACCACCCAAAGAGCCACAGTCCATTTAACTTCCTCGCAGTAGGCCAAAACCATCATCAATTTACAACAAAACAGTATTGGTCTGATCAGCATCCACAGCACTCACATGCTAAAGATTTCTGCTCCCAAGGTAGGAAGGTAAAGGTTTTGCTGTAGTCAGCAAAAGAAAGTGTTTTTAAAGTATAATCAAAGCAAGTCTCTCTCTCTTAAACAGCTTCAAATGTCCCCTATGACTTTGCAAATCCTCACCAAGGGCATTGTCTTGCAGCACTTTGTTCCAGAACAGCACACTGTGCTGCTCAGTGGTATGAACTGTCTTCAAATTCCACTAAATCCACTTTTCCTGTTCTTTATCAGCTTAATAAATCTGGTCCACAGCTGTCTCATTCATAGAGGCAGGCAAGAGCTTGTGCATCATAGTAGATGCAGGAGTTAAAAAACAAAACAAAACAAAAAAAATAACAACAAAAGCACAAACCACCAATAAGGGGGAACCAAACCAAAGGCTTTTATTTGCTTATATCTGGGATCTCTGAATGCATGCAGAGAGCTCTGCAGCCAGCCAAAGCAGTAGCAATGACTACCCAAGCTCCCTCATGCCCCTCCAGGAGGTCTACTAATCACTGGGGTTATCCCAAACCACAACCCGCCTCCAGATTATATGGGATCCCATAAGGAGTTGGGGCATACCCAAAGATCAAATCACCTCCCCAGGTTATGCATACACTGTTCAGTAGGGTTTGTGGATAGAAAGCCATTCTGAGCTCCTCAAGGCTCTACCAGATATATCTCACTAGGTTTTGCAGAGCTCAAGTGGATCAAGCAGGAATCCCAATAGATGTGGCAGCTGTTCCACTGGCCTTCACGGCTATGCAGCATTCTCCACATTCCCTGTAAGAGCATGAAGCAAGGAGCATCTAAGGGTATGTCCAGAGCTTAAAGCTGCATCCAACCTTCCCAGCAGCTGATGGCCACTGCAGAGAGGCCATCCAGGGTCTGGCTGGACACACATTCTCCTGGCTGAAGGGAATGGCAAGCCTCATACACATTTTTCACCAGCTGTGTCAGTACAAGAAATACATCATCTAGATACATAATGTGTGTTTCTGGAAGTCATATTCCACTCAATTCCCCAAACAAGGCTACACCAGGCCCTAGTGATGATGCACTGCACACCCAGCAGAGGTGGCTGCTGGTTTAAGAGTAGTGGCTCAGCTATCATGCTCAATCTGTAAACACCGTGTGTCTGCATGTTTATGCATGTACATCTGTCTTCTTGCATGGAAAACTAAAGGAAAAACAAGGAATGCTTAAGAAATGCTTAGGAAAGAGCCTAGCTCATGCCCTAACATCCACAAGCTCTGTGCCTCTGAACCCCTGCTGCCCACGAAATGGCACTACAGGCTCAAGTCTGCAAAGAGTTCAGAGTGCTCCACACACAGGAGTCTGTGTTGAGCAATGCAATGATTTGCAATTTCAGTGTGCTTTTATCATTTGTGCCATAACAAACTAGGACAAGAAATGTAAGGGAAGCAGGACACCCTTCTACACAGGATTACACTATATTAGAGTATTTTCATTTTTTAAGTGTTTTTCTCCTGTTGTTTAAAACTGTGAATAGAGAAGCTGTTGAAAGAAGGCAAGCAAACAAGGAGGCTAATAGGAGAGACACTCAACTTCCAAGCATCTATCAGCCCATTTGCTTGAATGAGAGGAAAGCAAGGAAGAAGAAATAGCATCACATTTTCGCCTATGAATGCAGATGATAGGTAGTCTTTATAAACTCAAATTCTTGCATCTTCCAACAAGCACAAGAATTTTTTCAGCAACAGTGGTGCTCAGTTTTAACTATTATTTTCCTAAGATGGAGACTAACTCTCTAAATGCTGCTGAAGTGGCAACTGAGTGTCTGTAGAGGTCTGAGTACAAGGCAGTTAAGAGAAATCTCCTTCATTTAGCCATAAAACAAAAGTGTTAATGTGCAAGGCAGGGAATGCACTTTGCTTTTTGTTTATACTCTGCCTAGCACAGGGTGGTCTTAGTGCCTCAATCCAGGAGTTTAAAGGCAGAAAAATAATCATCAATAAACAACAGATACTAAGGCAGATAAATAAGGAACTGGAACTACTTGTTAAATAAGCATAACAAAGGCTAATAGAATTAGCATCTGTGGGATGTTCCATATATTACAAAATAATTAGGAAGGCCAGCATTAAAGTGTGAATGATCAAGAAACCTTCAAATTCCTGGAAGATCTCGATGTATTCAGAGGGAAGTAATATCTGCAATTCAGTTACATCTCTCATTAAGCATTGTTAAAAACTCCATGAAAGGGAAATGAAGTTAATTGAATTTAAATCAGCTAATAAATATTCTTTTGCATATTCTTTTCCCAGCAAAAAAAAAAAAATTTAAAAGAAATTATGCCAGAAGTGCATTACCAATGTCAAAAACAGCAAAAGAAAGAATTTACTGTACATGAGTACAATAAGCTAAGCATAAATCTTGTATCTTATTTGTGGCTGGGACAATTCTTCAAATCAAATATTCAGGAAAACTGGGAAATTGTGAGTGAAACACAAAGTGTATACTGTGTATACAGTGCATAGGAAAAATTTACCTTTTAACCTGGATTAATATTTCCTGTCTGTGTAACTGCAGACAATTCTGGTAGTCATACAAGCACACACTTAAGCCTGAGTACCTCCAAGAAATAGCTTAATAATGATAAATGAACAGAAGTCATGCAAAATAAAATAGAAAATCAACTCGCACTGAAATTATACATGACAGAATTAATTTGGGAAGCATGCTGTAATGCAAAATTTGATTCATGAAAGCAAATCTCACTAATTTGGGCCAACATCTGGCTTCTTACCTGAACTTTCCAAGCTGCTTCTCAGTTACACAAAACTGGTTTGGATATTTTATAAGAACAAAGTCTCTCTCAAATTTTCCAATATTTTCTGTCATCAGGGATGCCAGAATTACCACAAGAATGTATTTTTCCTGGCACTGTGAACTGGACTTGTTCAGACTTCACTGATAAGTGTCCTGGTTTGAAGGCCAGGTATCTGCCAAGGAAGGTGGACTGTACTACAGGATTATTTATACCAGGAACTTTAGGAGTAGTGGTTTTGTTGTGCCAGTCCAAACAAATGATCTGTTACACCTGATAAACCACTGACAGCAGCCTTTGCCTAGCCCTCCACAACAAATATGAAATAAATTAAAAAAAAAAAAAACAAAACACCACAAAACCCAGCAAAACAAACAAGCAAAACCCTGCCGACAAAGTCAGGTAATCATCAGTGCAGGAGTCAGGAGTGCACTGACACTCTGCACTGAAGTTCTTAGGGTCCATATTTTAAAAACCAGTGGTTTCTATAAATCCAAGTCATACCTATGCAGACAACAGTGGGCATTTCTTTTAAAGAGAAATTAGGAGGCTAAATTTATTTACCTGACAATCACCAAATCCAATCAGTTTTCTGGTATTTCTCTAGATCAGGTTATAGAAATTTAAGAAGGGAAAAGAAGTGGCCCTCCACTCTTCCTGGAGAGAGCCCTAACAGAGTATTTTACAGAAAGAAAAGTTAATACAATGTTGAAAGGAAAACCATCAGTACTGGCTTTCAGAGGGGCTGGATGAGCACATCCAAGCTGGGCTAACACAGTTTCTGGAAGTCGCTTAATTTCTCTCAGCCTTCTGATTTCCTTTGCAACCAAGGCAAAAAAATCTTGGAATTTCTTTTCTTCTAGATCTTCACTACAAATGGATGATGCAGGAAGTGAAAACCTTATTCCAAGCCAACAGACAAGGAATTTCTGTGACTCAAGTTACACTTAATTAAAAGAGGCTCATCCTCAAACCAGCATTGCAAATGCTTGCCCATGTATTACCTGCCTGCCCTTCAATAAACCATTCATGCTGAAGACAGACAATCCGTCTCCAATTTTTAAAGCAGCCACTATGAATTAGAATAAGCACACTCCTCCCTATCTACCAACAACATACCATCTTGGAGCCCTTATAACTCCACCAGTTCTGCAGGAAGAGTATTTATATAAACTCTTAGTTTATTGTGGGATACAAGAAATTTAGTGGAGGAAAGACTGCCTGTTACATCAAATCAGGAGACACAGGTCATCATACACTGTACTTCTCAGTGGTGTGATCAGACTTTTCATGAACTGACCTGTCTCATAGCTGAAGAGAGAAACAGAACAGTATCACGACTGTGCAGCAACACCATAAAACCCAGAGCTGCACAACCCTCTGAAATGGCTCTTTACACTTCAGCAACAAGTTGAGCCTATTAATGGGCTCAGCAAAGGAAGAGGCAACTGCTCTACAAGAGTAGCCATTAGGGTTTTTTTGCCAGTAATAGCTGAAACTTAAAACACAAAAACACCCAGGCTTGTTGCTTTTCAGCTTTTCTTTAAGAGGAGAATTCAGCATGGGTGCAGGAACACCAATTAACAAAGTCAATGCAAACCCAGTAATATTTCTAGCCCAGCCTGCTGTGCTCACCACTTCTATCACTGCCTCCTCCCATATTCCCTCACCACACGATCAGAACAGAATTCAAGATATTCCAGCATTTGTTTTACAGAATAACAGCAGACATGCCAGCTGCCAGCAAATGCTCATGTATTTCCTGGATCAGAGGCTAAAGATGGAATGAGACCTATTAATTCATCCTTACAAATCCAAGTTACCAGGGAATGACTGCCCTTCCAGCAGACTACAGAGGGGGGCTTAGCAGCCCCAACAGAGGACCTGGCAGACTGAAGAGCTTTGTTTCCAAAACCTCCACCCTAATCCCCAGACACAGCTCAGCCAGGAAGATGTGACTCTGAATGACCAGCCCTGAAGAATGTTTTTCCCGGTTCTGTGTGAGTATTACACAACACCAAAGTTACCGCTGTTTTTCATGGAAGATTACATAGCATCATCGCAAGCAGCTTTTCTTGATGTTCAAGTTACCTACTCTTTTGCTGCCCATTATGTCTAATCGCACCCTCTTGCAAAGGCTAAGAGATTATGTTTCTTTAGTAATCATATCTGAAATCAGTGGAGTCCTTACTTCTCAGATAACCTATATTAAGTATTTTTAATCATTCCTCAGAAACAAGTCACTTTGCTCTCCTAATAAGCTCCTTCCATTTGCTCAGAAACTTTCCAAGGGCAAGTACTTACAGTTATGCCAGGGAGCCAAAAGCATTCACACTGCATAACTAAAGCCACCTATTCATAACTGGGATATCATGGACCACTCTGCTGTCAGTACTACTGCTGCACTGCAGGAGCCACAGCCAAGCACAGGCCCTAGATTTGTTCCAGCCCTGTGACTGCAGGTGCTCTTTTACACCCCATACACACATTGACCTATCAATCATTTTCTTCTCTCTTTCCAGCCCTCAGCCTCCTCAGATTGTTCTGCATCGTTGGTCTGTCTGCACAAGGGACAGTTTATTGCCAATAACTGCAGGCACCCAAGTTTGACACGTGATTAGGTAAAACCCACCAATCTCTTCTGATGCCTTTCACGGTCCCTTTCACATTCCTTCTCCAGTTGCCATCATCCTGGCTTCTACATCTCACTACTCCGGAGCAGAAACGTGTCTTACTCTTGTACAAGAAATTCCCGGAAAGAGCTGCTACTTTGTCTGCTCGAACAAGCAACATAAAGGTACCTCTGTGGTGATAGCCAGTACCTTTAGGATCACAACTGTGCCCCAATCCACTCATCATTCTCTCAAGCAGATTGCGTGTCAGCCTAAGCAACACAAAAAGTATATTGCAGCTATCTGATGGGCAGAAAGGGATTCGGACTTTCCAGTTTCTGTAAGTTTTCAAGCAGTTGCGGGGTAATGTGACAAAAAGTAAACACCTTTCAAGTGAAAATATCTCAGAATAATAAAATTGACGTCCCATTTGTTTTCAGAACCAGTCTTCGTTTCAGATCCATAATCATTAAAAGAAACATTCTTCAACTCAATTGTCTGAGCAGAGCAATGCCCAGCACCACTGTGGCATTTTCAGTTAGCTGTCAGGTTTCATTTAGCATTCTGGACTGGTCCTACAGCTTGGTTTGCCTGGAAATTTTAAATGCAAATGTATTTCCAGGATGGCATAAGAGAACAATATCAGAATTTTACCTCACACAACAGCTCCTCACTTAAATCATCCCCATACAATATTTCTATCTTCCAAGGGCTAAATATGCATTACCTAATTAATCACTCTTTTAGCAACACCTCAGACTCATTGGTCTTATCCTATGAAACAGGGGGGGAAAGCAAACACCTCTCTGAGAGAATGTGCTGCTGGACAAGCATTTGTTATTTTTTCTCTTCTTTGTGCTCAGTGTCACTGAGTCCTGGGCCACAGACATAGGCAGATAATCACCAGCCCTCATAATTCAACAGTTCCTTGAGAGGCTGTGACAGGGCTATTGGAGAGGCAAATTTTTCACTGACAGTTTTTATGAAGGCATTTATTGAGCAGTGACATTGAAGCACTTTAAGCAGTGTTAAATGATCAGAACCAGACCTAATAGTTCTCCCCGGTGCAAAGATGTTGCCGCCCACGTGTGAGACCAGCCACTCATGTAAATGGAGGCACAACCTCAACACAGCTCAGCAATTTGTGCTGAGCTACATGGGATCAGAACACATTCTAGAAATTACACTGCCTTCATGGTACAGCAAAACAAGATCAAATTTTCACTTTAAAGAACAGCTTTTCAATTTGCATTTATGATTTATTATCAAACACATTCACAAAAGTGATACTTTAAAGCAAAATAAAGAAGTAGGCCAGGTCAGCAAGCATGAATGATCTAAGCCTCCAGCTCTGGACCAATCTATCTTGCTGCAGTTAACATCCATATTTAACTCTACTGTTGAAAAAGGAAATAGTATTTTTAGCCATTACCTATTACTTTTGTTCAGAGATTAAGTGCCACATACAGCTCTATTACTATATTTACATTTGATATATTCATCAATCCTGATGGTTTCCACATCACAAAAAAAAAAACAAAACAACAAAAAAAATTGAAGTAATTTTACTGCTGTGCCTTATTGTGGCTAGATTTTACAACTGTAATTCTATCTGTTGTAAAAATGAAATGGAAGTGCCTCCAGAATGGAAGTGGTAGGAGTTATGACTGCAGCCCAAGGATCAGCTTTTTTTAAGTGCTCAGGGTATGATTTTCTTATGTGTTGATGACTGAGAATTTGGCTTACAACAGACACACGTCCCTCATTGTCTCCCAAAGCACTTTGGTTATAAAAGTTTGAATACTGAAAAGAAAGACCTGAAAATCTACCAATTAACTCTGGAGCCTAAATACAAGCTAAGAGTGTCCAAAATCTGTCTCTGCCTTGGGTGATGAGTAAGTACTTCTGGAAATTCTTCTTACAATCTGTCTGTTCTGCAATGTCTTTTTTACTGAGTTCCACTGGGACTGTGTCTTAATTCCATATTCCTTCCAGAGTTTTCCCCTAATTACATTGATAATAAGAAACAGCAAGATGAAGCATTAAGTCACTCAATCAATGATGTATATTATAGATATGAAATCCCTGTCAACACATGTTTCATAATAAGCCACTTATCACTAGTCTACCACAGAGGAACTAGATTTATACACTGTATTCACCTGACTCCTAGAATGAAGTTTTAGCTCTGCTTTGGCTAAAGGAGAAGTTACAGACAATGAAGAGATTTGCCAGGCAGTACCACAGCTCTACATTTAATTACGTACTAGATGACAAGTGGGTTCATTATTCTATAGCTGGCCTACAGTGAACTACTCCTTTAATTAAAGTTGTAGGAAAGCTGCTTAATCATCATCTAATAATCATCTTTTCCTAAAAGCTAACAGGTGCAAGAGTCAGAAGAAATTACAAGAATTTATTCTAAATGAAGCATCAAAATTCAGCTTTAGACCTATCTTCTATTATTCGTCAACCTGCAAGAAAACACAAAACCTGATTGTTTCCTGCAATTTACTATGGCTTGCTTACAAGTATGCCAGCTGGAAATGATAACCGTTAGGAAAGCTAAACAATTTCCTTTAACCTTTTTTTGAGGTTGTTCCCTCTTGTTGCTTCTGCAATATCAAAACACAGGCACACATCCAGCCTAATACATTCCTGAAAAACACGAAGACACCCGACCTTTACCAATGATCACTTACAGCTGCCAAAACTAACGGCGACCGCGCGCACACACGCACTGAAAGGGGACAAGCCCATCTCCTGCAGGAGCCATCGGAGACCGTGCATTTCAGGGTGGAAACGTGCAAAATCATTCTACAAAAAATATTTTACTCATGCACGGAGGTCTTATCCGCGTGAATAAAGCTTACAGCAGTCAGACCACAGGAATCACATTCACAGCCAACTCCAGTTACCTGAGATCGCTATTCCAGACTGGAAGAGAAGGAGAGCTGTGTCTGCACAAACAGCGAATATTCACGCAGGGAGTAAAACCTGGGAGCTCCAGCATTCCCAGGGAGCCTCCGAAAGACTGCCAGGGCTGCGTCTCACCGCAGCTCACAGCCATGAACAAAGCCAGGAGCCCCCCGCGCCCGCTGCTCTCAGCGACAGCCCCCGACCTTCCGCCGCCTGGCCCGGGGGTGCTCGGAGCCGCTCCCCGAACCCCCGGCATCGCAACCCACGTCCGCCGCGGCGGGGGCCGAGCACAGACCGACCGCCCCTTCGCCCAGCTCTCCGGGGCGAACCCGGGACGACAGAGCCGGCGGCGGCATCACCCCCTTCCCAGGACCGCACGACCCCCACTCACCGCGCCCGACCCCGGACGGCGCCTCCGAGGGAAGAGCTGGAGGCGAGGCGAGGCCCGGCCCGGCCCGGCCCGGCCCGGGAGGGTCGCGGGTACGGAACGACCACGAGCGCTCCCCGAGCTCCGCCCGGGGCAGCGGCAGCCGCACAATGCGCGGCCGCGGAGGCCACGCCGGCGGGGCGGGGACGGGCGGGCCGGGGGCGGCCCCCGCCGCCGGGAGAGGCGACAGGGAGGAACCGGGCTGCGAGCCGGGAGCTCGGAACCGCTGGATCGCCTGAGCCCGGCCCGGCAGGGCGCCGGGGACGCCCCCAGCCCCGGAGTGGGTCGCGGCGCGTCCTGTGCCACGGCCGGCCAGGCACCGCTGGGCTTGTGGGGCAGCTCCCGGTCTGTCCTGCGGAACAAGACCGGCCAATGGGCCTATTCCCTGCCCCAGAGAAGCCGCAGAGAAGCAAGGGAGCGGCGGCCGGGCAGCGGCACGGACGCTTCGTGCCTACGAGAAAGGCGCAGGTGTAGGCAGCAGCGCATTCACGTGTGCCAAGGAGAAATGATGCTCCAGTGCTGGAGGAGCCACTAGGAAGCATCACGCCTTCTTCCACTGGCGCGCAGACCCCGGTGTGCAGCGGCCCCGGGTTTTGCTGGAGCAGTCGGTGCCGCGTGGGACTGGCCGGAGTGTGCTTCACAGCCCCTGTATCATCCAAAACTGGTGTTTTTGCCAGGGCTGGATGGGGTCGTTTTGATCTGATTATGGGATTTTAGGAACATCTTGCAAGGGTTTAAACCAAAGGAAGATTTATAAAATCAATTCCACGTTGACTTTCAGCCACATCAAATCATGGCTTGGTTGAGATATCTGGCAGGCACTGATCTCCTACCTGCTTGAGGGAATGACGGTGCCAAGGAGCAAGTTCAAATGACAGCTGTGTTTGTGTGTTAATGCTGCTGTATCACGTCACAGGACCACAGTAGGTTTCAACCTACACAGTGTTAGGTACTGCTCATGCTTCACAGTCCTCCAGTACAAGCTGGACATCACCACTTACTGTAACAATTTGATCCAGTTTGAATTTCAACTAGAATTACTTCAAATGGTGATGGTATACGAAGGAATCTAATAGAGGAGAAGTAAGGATCATATTAAGGAGTCTTCCTTGGCAATATTCAGGGCAAATTATTATACTTTAAAAGGAATTTTTGACTATTTCCTGACTGCAAAGAAAACAGCAGCAGTGTATGAATTGTTACTGGATCATCATATATACCAGCCAAATTCTTGATGTCTTTCGTGATTAAATGGTGAAACAACCAAGTTCATGACTAAGTAGGCAAGAGCCATCCAACATAAAAGCAAGCCATGATTTATTTTTTTTTAATCAGCTTAAGTGACCCAGAAATCTGAGAACAACTTTGCCCTTCCAAATTTTCAGTGGAGGGATGAGAGGAATTTCCCCGGTGGCCCTTGTGCCTGAATGCAAAGAAGAGTTAATCATAGAATCAAGGAGCAGTTTCTTCTCCAAATCTGGCCTTTTTTTTTTTGAACAGTAGGTCCCTAGGACAAACTGAAGCCTGTGGAAGAGACATTTTCATCACTCTCTGTTTTAAGTTGTTTCTGTTTTATAAAATCTAAACCAAATGATTAAAACACAATTATGTGTCATACAAAGGAACCCAAGTCGTGTCTTTGACTGAAGTGATACAGAATCACTATTAGGCTATCTTTTTTTGGTAGGAACAAGTATCTGAATTTGTCATCAGAAGTCCCAAATACATTCATTTTTCTAATTCAACAAAGCAAAAAGGCACAGGTTACATTCTCTCTGGTAGTTTTCTGAAAGCTTTGCTTTAAAAACTACAAATACACAAAAGCTCAAGAGAAATTGGTGTTGTAATGTACTTTTAGCTGGTACTTACAATGAACTTTAGTGAGGACTACAAGATCATAGCTAGAACTGAATGAGCTCTGTACTCCTCTGCCGCTCAGCTGGCTTCCATTGAAACTAGCATGAAGTTTAGCATAACTAAACTTCTGTTAGGAATCTCTCATGGGATCAGAGCCTCACTTTGCTGGATTGATTTGTGATTATGCTAGGTAGGTGAAATATCACCCCAACATGGTATCTTGCTGTGAGAAATACTTAGTTTTCGCAGCAGGAAAAAACACCAAAAATTTCAAATAACTCTTGGTGCCAGATGGAGTCACACCAGTCAGAATATTTGCTACCAGGCAAATGAATCCAGCTGCATTAGAAAAAAACTCATTAGCAATATCTTCCTGCTTGGGTCTAACTTACATATCTTGCTAGTGTAAATGCAAGAGATGATAGGCGGAGTTTAGTACAGCAGAGCTACACTGGAAACAGTTCTAACATGGAGAAAACAGTTCAGAGAAAGCATCAACTGATTTTATTAGCCCCTCTCAGTTCCACATGGGTATAAGTGCATCAGGAAGCAAGACTAGGAGTGCTTTAACTTAGTCAGCCCCAGTTCCCAGGGCAGTAAAACTGGCTGGTGGAGAGTTATCTGTGCATAGGAACGAAGCATTAGTTCTTCCCCTGCCAACTGTGTTAATGATCAGGGCAGCCTGAGTGGCAGCAGTAAAGTCCAAGGTGAGCAGTTGAGAACATCTGTAGAAGTCATTCTGGGCTGGACTGCCAAGCTTAAGGCAGGTCTTCAAGAAATATTGTCATCCATGCATTGTTGGAGACCTTGGTGCTTGTATTCTCAGGCTGACAGAGACAGGAGACTGGTAAAGTTAATTTTAAGGAAACATTTCCTGATGCCTCGTATACTGAGGGGCATGCTTTTCAGATGTCTAGCTATGGCAGCAGAAAGAGTTTGTAGGGCTTTGGGAAATGAAGGGTGATAGCTGGTAGTGCATTTTCATGTCCTCAGCAGTTCCCAGTTATCAAAGCAAAGGCAAACGTCTTGCTTCCTGAAGTAAAACCTGCATAACAAAGCTGTGGATGGAAGGAAATTCAGACCGGAACAAGCACAGGAAACCAGAGAGCTGCAGGAAGGACAAGTTAATGGGAAAATGTTGATGTCCTAATACTGGGTAAAAGCTGTGGAAAAGTGCCATCTCACACTGTGGAAGAATATGACTGACACAGTGTCCTTGGTTAAGCTGTAGCAATGCCCACTCCAGGCAACTTCATTCCACAGTTATTACTGAAGGCAGATATTTTCCTCCATCTGCAAGAACAAAAACTCACAACCAGTAATTTTTTAAACTCTTGAAGTAAGAGCAGAGACAGCTCAGTTTTCACCAGCTGGTTAAAATTAACATAAGGCCAGATTTACTTTATTGGACACAATTACAGTGTTTATGTGCACACTTGTTCTACATGTCCCTACTTTTGCATCTAGGGGCTGTTGTCAGGGAAGTTGAAGATGGGAAGTTCAAGGGATGTCAAGATGAGCTATAAACACATTTTTAATAGAGCTTGTAGCACAAAGGTAGTGGGAAAGGAAACCCACTGAGGCAACCAAGGCAGAAGTAATTGATTAAATAATTTTCTCAACAGTAGGACAAATAAGATAAAAACCTCTAACTTCTAGCTCTTAATGGAGCTGTAGGTCTTTCGTTTCCTCCACAGCCTGAACAGTTTAGAACCTGGATGCTTGTCTCAGGCTTCTTCCCTTCTCTAGCTACAAAGTAATTACCACCTTAGCATGGAAGCCTCTCTATTGTTTCTTGGCTAGTGAAATTGTTCATGTCAGAAGTCTCTTTTTTCATCTGAAAAGGAAAAATCTCTGGATTAAATTAAGGATGCCTTCAGGCAACTCTGTCTTGGTTTTTGCTACTAGCCAAAGATTTAGGAATTGCAAAGGGATAATAATTTATTTTTCTGCAGTGTCTTTTATCCAAGAATACCAAATGCTTCACTAATGTTAATTAATTGGCTCTGTCATAGCATCTAGCTGAGATGCTGATAACTATTTTGCAAAATGGCTGCAATAGCTAAAACATCAAAATGCATGTGAGGTTACAACAAAAGAGGTGGTATGAGTTGCTGAGGGGTATGTAGCAAATCAGTGAGGTACCACTGATGTGTCTGAGACATCCTATGTCACATTCCCTATTGCTTCTCAGAGGTCCAAGAACTTTCCAGTGTCAAGGTGCTTCCAAGTGTCCTGACAAGTTAAGCACAAGTGCAGCAGTGGATGGCTGCCACCACAGGTACAGCAGGAACTTGTTTGAACATTAGAACCACTTTTTATTTTGGAGTTGTTTTGGTCAACATTGGAGGATATATGAAATGAGCCAGAAGTTTCAACTTGACAGTCAGCAGAAAAGGAAAAGAAACTGCGGTTCAGCTGGCATTTCAAAACCCAGCATCTTTGACGATTCAGTCCAGGAGACTGAAGAGAGAGATGCTCCTGTGTTCAATCTTCTCTTGTAAATTAACCGGTACTGGGTAATTTTTGAGTGATGCATTCATTAGGAAGATCTGAAATTTTTGATCCCAGTCTGTGAGTCTGCCTTGAAAACACACAATGCACCTGAGGGCTGAAAATGCTTGTCCAGAATGCAGGGGGTTCGAAGTCCTGCTTTGATTCAACTGCTGAATTTGCAGGCAGGTCTCACACAGCATCTGTAGGAACAAAACTACAAGAGTGACTGACTGCTTGAGGGAGGATCCATCTCCGTCTTTGCAGCTGTTAATTTTGGTGGGAATTGTTCACTATGAACTGAGCAAAGAAACAGGCTCTTGCCCCGTGAACATCCTGTTGGACATGAGACAACTGCACAGTGACAGAGTGAATGCTGTGAGTCCCTTGCACAAGACACACCAGCAAAAGGAATCTACCAAAGAAGCTATTGCTGCCTTCTCACCCCATTCCCACCCACACTAGCAGGGCCTGTGGAGAAAGGGTCACTTTTCCTCAACCTGCAGTAGGGCTGCACACACCACTGCACCCTTGTCCTTTCATTTCCCAAACCTCCCTCATGTTCCACATAGGTCTACACTGTACCTGCCTCCCCCAGGTCAGCACTCTGATCAGTGGGACTCTGCCAGCCAGGACACTGTCTCATGACCTCCTCAAAAGCAGAGCAGTTCTAATAAAATCAAACTAACAGACCAAAACTGAACAAACTAACAAACAAACAAACAAACAAAAGAAACCCAGCCCAAACAAACAAGAGAGATAATAATTAAAATTTTGAAGTGTTGCAGGAGGTAAAAGCTGTTTCTGCAGTGCTCTGCTGCACATACTGGTGCAGGTAGTTTCTTGCTGTCATGCTCTTGCCCTTCCAAATCAGTCACTTACCCAGGTCCAGGGAAATGGTTAAAAGACTTCTCCAGGCATCTGTCTAAGATTTTAGGTGAATAATAAATTTGGACTGCTGTTGGCCATGCTACTAGGGGTTGCTACATTCCGTGCCAGTGTTGGCTGCATTTCCCTGATTACAAAAAGGGATCCTTACTTCTCATATCATTAAAAGTTTAAGTGCTAGTGGTCAATTTGGCTAAAGAGCCCACATGTATCATTTGCAGAATTTTCAATTTTCTACAAAAAATACTTTAATTTTAATATTTTTCATTTTATATTTTTGGGGGTTTTAAAACAATTTTTATTGCTGCTGAGGCTCTTCTTTAAGGGAGTCTGTTTTCTTCTTTAAGTACTGTTTTTAATACCCTGAAGATCAAACTTACAGTAGCCCTATATAGTAGATTTTAAATATTAATCGCAGCACACTAGTAATGGGGTAGGGAATGACAATATCTTCTTTAAAATCCATTCACCAAAATGACCTTAATAAATAACATCATGACTCTCATGTTAGACTAAAAGCAATGAAATCATAAATCTCTACATATTTGCTGTTTGTTGAAACAATTCTTTCAAAAAATTACCATAAAAGATCTGAAATTTCTGTAAGACTTCAACAGCATATCCTATTTGTCTTTAAACAGTCACTACTTTTTCCAAATTTATAAAAAACATAGTATTTGATCTCTCAGTGTATCCAGATATATTGCTCCCATAATTACTGGCTGCCCAGAACTGTTCGGCTCCTCATTTATCCTTTGGCTAACATTTGTTTGCAGCAGCACCTGTAGCTGACCTTTCTCCAACAGCAAATACAAATCTTATACATTTGAAGGTTAGAAGTTTTTTGAGCTTAAGCTGCTGGTCTCTACTGGCTCCATAAAGCAGTGAGACATCAACACAGACACCTTTGAACAACTCATTGTGAGGGAGAGGAGCAATAAAGGGCTGAGAAAATTCCAGCTGTTCATGAACATTAATTCCTTCAGGAAGCAGCTGAAGACTTTGGAAAATGTACAAACCAGAATGTCAGTAGGTAGCTTAATATTCCATCAAGATCCAAATTGTGTAGGTTTTATATTTTCAAAAGGCCGAGTCATATCCGTGCAGATAGTACACACATAGATAGGAATGTGGCATTCCTGCCTAAAGGACAACTTTGCCATCATAAACAACTCAGCTTCCTGGTCAAAACATCAGGACATTTGCAAAGAACAGCTCTCTGTGAAACATCCTTGATCATGGAGCAAAGTACAGTTATTAAGGCATTTTTTTGTGCTGATATCCTGAGGACAGATAGTTCAAAGAAATGTAAAAGAGAAAAATGCTTATCAGTACAGAAAAAATGAACAACCTATCCAAATAACTGCAGGGAAGGCCTGTGTGTCATCAGAAATGCTGCCTGTGTAACTTGATTTCTTTGGAGAAAGTCTTTGCTCCATAATATGACCATTATCCAGCAGTCAAAACATACAAGATTACAAGTATAACCATCCTGCTCTTATCTAAACTGGGTTTTTCAACCTCCTTTTACCTTTGCAATTGAAAAGTATTCCAAGTGACTGACTCTGCAGCCTCCTACATGCTGAATGTAAACCCACCTGCCAGGAGGATGGCTTTTGTGTTTGTATCTTTGGGTGGACCCCTGAAAATCAGAGACACTTGGGAGCCCCCAAGGAAAGAAGTGAAAGGCACTGATTTAAAACGCTGCCCTCGAGGGCACCTGGAATTTTGCTGCATGGAGTGACCAAGAAAAATGAGGTAGAAAAGCATCCTGAGAGCAACAGCCAGAGATGAATGAGGTGGGTGGGAGCAAATGTAGGGCATTTGCTGGCTCTTACCTGCTCCCGTGGTGGGAATCCTGCACCTACACCTCAGGCAAATGTTGTACCTGCCATTCACACAAAAGCAAGGTGTGTTCTAAAGACTCGTTAGAGATTCTTTCCTCTGCATTAGAGATGTTATCTATGCCACATGCTGCTCTAATAAATACCTTTGTTTAATGAATAATATGTAGGGGAAGATTCCATGATGTAGAAGACTGGTTAGAACAGCTACAAATCCACTGAAGAGTTTCAATGGGATTTGTATAACATTTTTCAAGTTCAGATGTGTAGTATTAATGTTTGGGGTTTTTTTGTGGGTAGTACCTATTTTCTCTTTACTGTGGTTCTTTCTCACAGTGCAAGACAGTTTGTGCCCCAAGAGATGCCAGTGGAACAGAGACGGAGAGGAGAAAACCAGGCACAGAGGATTGAAAAGCACCTTATCTTTATAGTGAGCTGATGATTCGGTGCCATGATTTTCAAAAATTTTGGTAAGAGGAGAACAAAGTGTCATTTATTACTAAAAATTGTCAATTTAGTAAAAATACTAAAAACTGTAGATCCAGTCACTGGATTGTGTGATGGAATTCCAGACTAGACCTAGATTTTATACAAATCCATTGACCTTTTCTTTCACAGGGAGTTCCTCAAAAAAAAGTTGGAAGGTGTTCAAATTTAGTCTTCCCTACACCAAAAACCTGATTTGTTGACTTTTTAGATCAGATGATGACAAGTGTCTTGGAGTCACTTGCACAGAGAAATAATTTAAGTGATTTAGAAATACATCTCTCCCTGTCCATTGTGTCCTAGAAAAGCAGACCATTGCTCTCAAGCTGTCTTTTAGGGGTTTTGGTGCGTTGCAGCTATGCACACAGCTCTCTAAGATATTTTCTCCTATATAAGCAGGCTTGGAGTATGCTTACAGCTTTGCTCAGCAGTCTTTCGTTTCCCCACTGTGCTGCAAATTGCTGCTTTGCTGCTGCTTCCTCTGGTTTACCCCAGGTTCCAAATATCTCTCTCCCTTGACCAGATTCAATTGCTCCCTAGGGTAAGGAGCATCCTTTATTTTTTCAGAGACCTCTTTTAGGGAGATAATCTACAAAGCAAGGACAATTAAAATACATACTGTCTGTCACACAGAACTGTCACTCTTATTCAGCAGATGGCAATAATATTTGTTACTCTCTGATCACCATGTGATCCAGTGACATGACTTGAATCTCCAGCCTTTGCTTGTGGCAGCTTCCAGGACCAGCACCAGCACCAAGGAACTCACTTTCTAGCCTCATTAATACCCCTAGACAGGCCAGAGGGGTGAGTGCAGAGGAGATCAGCTGTCAAGGCCACAAGGCAGGAACAATTGATATGCTACAGATAAAGATAAAAAAAGAGGACATCATCAGATCCTCCCACAAGCTAGACTTAATGCATCTGAAGAGGAATTTGAAGCATCCCAAACTTGGAAAAAGGGCATTTCTAAAGAAAGCCACTTGCTCTGACAGTATTTTAGGGGTGGTGGGTGTTAGATTCATAGTGTTGAGACATTGAATTTGTCAAAAGATTGGGAAGATGCTTCAGCCAAGAAGCCCCAAATATCTGTTGGGAACAGATTTCTTTTTCAGATCTGATGGAAGATATCAAAGGAGTCAGCTTTAAAAGGGTATCACCATATCTGCTGCCAGTAAATGTTCTGGAAGTGTGCTATAAAACTAGAACTAGACTTACTTTATTAGATCTTATTTTCTGTCACAGTGGGCATCAGATAGGGCTGTAGAATCACACACCAGCACAATCCTCATTTTTTCAGGAGATTGCAAAAAATGTATGGTCAGCCATTGTGTGTTTGTGTGTGCGCTATGCATGCCAAAATAATTGTCAGTAAAAGCCTGATGACTGAAGAAGTAAAGAATACTTTCTTCCTTGTTCTGCTAGCAGTTCAGGATTTCAGTACTTTTTTTTCCAGAAAGCACCTTTTTTAACTTATACTGTACTTGTGCATGAGAAAATAATCGCCTCACAGGCATCCACATTTCAACTATACTATGGAGATCTCTGGAGAGCCACAACGATAAGTGCAAAGTGGGTAGAAGATGTTTCACTTGCATGAGCAGTGCTGTCCTCAGAAAAAAAAAAAAAAACAAAACAAAAAACCTTGTCCATAAAAAGATCTTTCTTCCCAGGGCAAAAGGGTCTTACTCAGCCCCAATACTGCAATTTCTGCAAGGTGCTCTTGAAGGAGCAGGAAGACACCAGAAGCCATCAATGTCCCCCCAGCAGTCAAGAGTCTTTCCTCACTGAGGAGGCTCCTTCTGCAGTCCATGGAGAGAGCGTGTTACAACCATGTGTAAGCCAGGCAAGGTCAGCAACATCTGAAGAGAAGCACCCAAAGCATCCAGGAAAAAGCTGCCAGTTCCTTAGGATGGTGTTTGATGGCAAACAGACACTGAAGGATAAAGCCTGTGGATTCTTGCAGGAAAAGTCTTCATATCACAGCACTACCTCCACAAGCCATCACTTCTCAAAATTTATTTCTCCTGTGCAGGCACATTATTAATGCAGGCAATAAACTCCTGGGACTACCCAAGTGCTGTCACCTTCTGCCTCTGTGCTCATGTAATCCACTGTGCCTCCTGTGGGTGTGCAGCTTTCCAGCACTTTGTGGCTATATTTTTAAAGATACAGTTAACTAACTGTCTACAGGCCCAGAGCAAGAAACCCTATAAATAAATGAAGACCATTAATTCCAGGAAGTGGACGCCAAAAGTTTTCACCCAAAATTGACTGAAACCAGTTGCTTATGTGAGTTCCACCCATCTTGCTAGCATTTTCCTCCAAAACCACTAAATTAATTAAGAAAGTATCTGCAAAAAGCCTGAGCAGCACACAACCTCACTGCAGAAAATTATTCCTCACTCAGCAGAAAAAGGAAAGTGACTAAAACAATGCAAATTATTTATATCATTCAACTTCAACAGCTTTTCAAAGAGCTGTGTGGGCATGCTGCAGTTTTTCATTTTTTAACTGTACCTCACTACTGTTATGGCTTCTGTGAACTGTCTGGCTGAGGCACCACTGGCCCCTGATATCCTCCCTAGCCCTGCAGAGACCCTTCACAAAATCTCATTACAATGTGTATAGTTTTCATAGTAAAAGAAATTGCTTATCCACAATGGCATCACAGCTGGAACAATGAGCTGGGGGAATCCTGTGTGCAGAAGCACTGACTCATCTCTCACAACATCCAAATTCAGCATTTTGTAGCAGGTGGCCACAAAACATAGGGACACAAGGTGAAGTTTGTACTCTCAGAACTTCTTCAACCTACCATTCTGCAAGCATTTAAGTTATCAGTATTAGCCCCTATGACAGGGATAACACTAAGGAAGAACAAAACACTTGAATAAAGAAGAAAATGGCCTTGAAAAACCTTTCTCTTAATCTTGCCATATATTCATTAAGTCACGCAGGTACAGTTAAGCACATGTATGGGCAAGCACCTGGACCCAGAGGATTTAGCTCTCAGTGAAACCAACAGTGAAGAACATACACAGTCTTTTGAGCCCATTTTCACTTCTGAAACAGTGTTAAATAGCCCCACTGCAAACAAAAGTTCTCTTTCCTTGAACTACTTGGGCAGTAGATCACAGCCTGTGTTATGTGAAGGGTAGCAAATATTTAATTTTCCTCCACACAGCAGTCTTGCATATCACTCATGGGTGTTTCTGCTTCTTCATCTGGATTTTGGGTAAGCACCCTCTAATGAGCCCCTCTGCTAATGCTGTGCAGTTGTCAGGCATACATGAAAGAACTGATCAAAATCTTAGATTTCTTCTTGAGCTTTAACTGATGTTTTCCTTAATTAGAGCATTCTTTTTTTTTCCAATTCTTTTTTCCAAACGTCAAAGCTGGTTGCTTCAAAGGATCATTTCAGTCACCCCTGCAAGAAGAGAGAAAATTGCTTAGAAAGATTAAAGGGAGCATGAGAGAGGGAGGTGCAGACAGACAGAGCAGAGAACAAATATTAACGAATGCCTGATCCTACCCCCACCACAGTGACTTTGCAGAGAAAATGGAGAGAACAAATAAGATTTTTGCATCTAAGACACAATCATGACAATATAACAGAATAGTAAATTCAACATTTGTGACATTCAGGAGAGATTTTTTTGTGAAGTTCCTCTACTCCAATAAGGCAGATCCTGGCAGTTCCCTACTCCAGGTATCATATTGCTGATACTCATTTCAGCTCAGAAGAGCTTCAGAAAAGCCAATATTAGTTCTTCATTCTTGGTTCTTTTCTTCTTTCTCACAGCAATTTAACTTAAGCAGGATAGGCTCTAAATCACAACACCAAATTTTCCAAATACACACCACATAATGTATTAAAGCATTAGGATAGAAACGTCTTATTTGATGTATTTCTAATATTTTCATGCTTTGCAGCCGCACCAGTGGGTTTTGTTGTAGTGCATATTGACAAGGAAATGTGCACATGTATAAGAATTCAGAAGAATGAAGTCCAGCTGTATTATTGTGCACATATAAAAAATATTAATATTGCTTCAACCTAGGCTATAGTGAATATCCATGTTTTTAACAGCCAAAGCTGTGGACCTGATGTTCCAAACAGCTGGTAAATACAAACCCACTGACTTCAGTAGGACTCTGCATTGAAATAAGAATATATTTACACAGCAGTGCACCATTCCATGCAGCTGTATCCAGAAAGGAAAATTCACACCAGCTTCCTCAATCATTTAGCTCAAGCTGCTTCCCTATGCTTATGCTGCCCATGCAGCTAGTGAGTAATAGAGACTACATTTCCTGGTGGGGAAAGGATTACTCAAAAAAGCAACTTTTTTGTGCCAAAACAGCCAGTTTGATTAAACTTTCCTAAAAACATTCAGCTAAAATGTTGTGAAGGACCAGGAAATTTTAGGGCATTAAATAGACCCAGATAGCTCCTCATTCTTGTAGGAAAAATCTACCTACTTCTAAAAATCTTCTTAAAAAAAATATATCTGCATTGTATGACACAAATCTAAGAACCATGGATATTTCTAGTATAAGATTGGTATTTTCCAAATACAGAGACTTCAGGAAAAGACAAATTCAATAGCAAAAATGAAAACACTCAAAGATCATGGTGTCTCAACTTTCCCCTTTCCCATTTACAACCCAGCAGTTTATCTGCCCATGACCACATTTCAAAGAAGCCAAAACAAGGTATAAGAATGCAATGTGCGACTTGAGGACTGTAAAGCCTGTCCTTATTTCATCACAAAAGATAAGCACTTGAGCTGACCTGATAATGATCTAACAATCTCCAGTTGAAGAGACCTGTGATATTAAATGTATAAATAACCCAGTAGCAAATAGTTCTACAAAATGCATTGATTGGAATTTGAAAAAGTTCATAGTTAGACAAAAGACATCACTTCTTTTGAGGTATCAGACAATTAAAATGGTGAGCAGTGAGGGAGCTACTGCACTAGCATCACTTCCCAGGTCCAGCTGTGTAGTGACCTGAACACGCTCCCAGCCCAGACACACAATGGTTATGTTTGGCTTAGTTGCCTTTTTGGATGCATTATAGGCATAAACATAAGTTTGCAGTCACAAAGGTACATACCCAAAAACGCCACGTGAACCTTGTAAGACTGCTGCTTTTCCTGGCTCTAGCCAAGAAATACATGGTCTAGACAAAGTAATAAACCCCATAATCATCCTTGCCTCATTTCCTTCCTCTTTCTTGTTCTTTAAGTGGGACCCAGGATCTCCTCTTCAAACATTTTCTTTTGACCCTTTGTTCTTCTCTTTCACTTGAGTATTCAAGATCAGTGGCAAAAGCATGAACCCAGGGAATTTTTATTTTGTTCAATTGTCTATTGACACAAATTTCTGATCATTAATTGAAGTCAATAATTTGAGGGGGGAAAGTACAAATACTAGAGACCTTTTAATCCTTCTAAGGACGGGCATTGTAGAGATCTGAACATAAATTTACTACACATTCCACACCTTGCTCCCATCAGCTGGTTCACTTAATATTATGATACCAGCTGCAGACTTCGCACCTTAGCCCTGCAAAACACATAAGCAACAACATCATACCAATATATACTACTTATTAAACCTTAGCATAAAAATTACAAACTTTGTTCCAAGATTAGTGTAACTGCAAGAGATACTAATATGTCCGTATAAACAATGCACTGAGAGGTGCAGCTCTCCTGGAGTTTCCTCCATGTACTGCAGCATTAACTGGCATCTCACCTTGTCCCACCACTTGCAATACCTTAACCCTCACCTCAAATTCTGTGGGGCTTTTTCTCTTACTTCATCAAACCCTCTCCCTCTCCAGGAAACTACACAAGTCCCTACAGAAATACTAGAAATGCAAAACATTTCCTTGCATTTACAATTCCAAGCAAAGAAGAAGTTGAAGAGAGCAGCTATGGTGTTCCATTTAGGTTTTTTTCACACAAATCTGGGCACAAGATGAAGTCTGGGTTTCCTCACACGTGTCTAATCTCTACGTCTCTTCGGCCTCAGAAGGAGTTGTGTAGAATGTACAGGATAGTCTGCTAGTTTTTCCTTCTGCTAGTCTGAGGATATGGTGCTTATCATGAACTGAAAAAAAAAAAAAAACTACATGGGAGAAGCTGCTTAGATTATTGAAGTATTAGCTGTGGATGTGAAAAAAGAGGCCTTTTGATCCATTCTCTTGCTGCCCTGCCAAAAATTAGGCTATAAAACCTTAAGCCATCTGCAGCCAGGGTGGAAATTCTAATTATATCACAATGAAATAATAATTTGCTCCATATATACCTGCTTTTCTCTTTCTTAAAGATTGAGCCAAGTAAACAGTGAGGGCAGTGGGTTTCAGAAATAATTTTCTAATACAAATACATGAATAAATCTTCATGCTTGAAAACTGAAATGCAACAGAAGAGAAACCAACTAAGGTATTTGTCCTAAGCCTCCCTCACAGCAAAAAAGGCAGAAACACTGTGATTCATTTCTTTACTTGGCATGTCCATATGGCAAGTGACAATCCTAAATCTTTGCCACACTTACTAGTTCTTTACATGTGCCAGGTTTTGCTTTTTGCTTTATTCACAGACATTCTCTCAGGCAGCCCTCTTTCAGACAGATTTGCAGATGAAAGAAACAGGATATATATATTTTAAGAGACCTACATCACTTCATGCAGGGTCCTCCAAACTCTCCTAAGTCAATGCATTCTTCATCTGAGCTGTTTATCATTAGGTTATACAAAAAACACAAACTGAGAAAAGCAGAGAAGAAATGTGATCATGAATGGGAATACTGATATTGATCTGCTTGCAGAGTTAATTGTTCATGCCTTGAGATGCAGGCATGACCTGAGGACATGCCTCCTTGCCTGAAGGGAGATAAGTTTGAGATAAATGACATCTAGATAGCAATAAAAATACTGGCTGATACAAAACCTTCGAAAATTCCAAAAAGAAAGGATTTCTTTCTACAAAATGAAGGAAGCCTTATTTTCCCTGTTTGAAATTAAAATTATAAAAGATACATGTTTTGTACAATGAGCTCTCCAAAAGAAATGGCATACACTTTACAAAATCTTTCCTTTTATTGTCTACTCGTATCTTTGACTTTAACTTGCATTCTGGAAAACTTTATTACAAGTAAATAAATAATTACATTAGTCACTTTTTATCATTTTTTTTTTCCATATTCTAGTCTCCTATTCAAGGATTTAGGAGCAACTCATCAGAACAACTGCCTTTAAACCTACCAAATGATGTTAATGATTTCAGTGGTGTAGTTTCATATTATTCACCTTTTCTTCACTCTCTTGGCTGTATCCTCCCACTATTTTCATCGGATTTAATACAGATTTTGCATCCATGGGCCAAATCAGATCAGTTTGCAGAAACAAGAAAAAAAACTCATTGTCTTTGAGATGAGTGAGGTGATGTCTTGCCAGACAGGCTGCTGATCAGCACATGGGATGTAGAGAGGCCAACGAGGACAAGGCTGCCCTTCTACTCAGCACGTCAAATCAGAGGGTGGATATCCAGGGAGGGAGTATGGCACGTATGTACCACATGTAAATATACACCACATTTCTCTACCCCCATGAAAGTAGCAATGTAAAACTCAGGTACAAATCTTTACATCAACACCCAGTAAAGACTAGGTGGCAAAAGGTGCAGAAGGGATTTGGTGAGCAGTTATGAACCACAGAGATAGTGCTCTAAATCAAATTCAGTTTCTGAAATATTTGGAAGCCAGAAGGGGGGGAAAAACCGACAAAACTGAGCCAGGAAGGATTACTTTAGAATGCAATGCAGTGACTATATTTGTGAACCTATTTTCAATTACAAATTCCTTAAGAAGTCTCATATTTATTGTCCTATTTACAACAGAGCAGTGATCATGCTATTAGGTACCAACAATACCTAAATGATGAGCATGAAGTTAAAGCAATGAGTAGAGTAAAAACTGGAATTACAACTGTAATCACAAAGAAATAAAGAATGAAATAACTGTAGGTAGGTCGTCAGGGATATCTCAAAGACAGGCATGTTTCCCATGCAAAATGCCAACATGTTTTAAAAGGGAGGAGTTTTAACACACTATGAAATTTAAATAATTGAACAGACTAAATATCCACAGTGATATGTAACTGCTGAGGAATAGCAGGTCTGATAGGCCTTTAGGCATATTAGTGAGTATATGCATAAAGGCGTCCCTATTCATCCTTTATGCACATACTCACTAATACACATATTCTGAAAGTTTTCGAACTGTAGTCTGTGATCCAATCCTGTACTCATTTGGCTGCCACTCTGAGCTACAACACACCTAGGATATACACTATTTGACTATGACTTATAATAAAAATATTAAACACCTTGGTTTGGGTCACAGAAATAATGCTTATAACAAATCCAAATTATTGGTGATAAATTCCCATGTCATTAATTTATGAATTCAAATATATATTTACTGGTGCAGTGCATTTCAGAAGAGTTACATTAAAAGTAAAGTGCTACATCTGTTTTATGAGTGACCTGCATGCAATATAGGCAGTTTTTCTTTCATTTGAAAAAACACAACTTTCTAGAAATGCCTTTTTTACACACTGATTTTTCAGTTCATTACTGCTCACCAAGTACATTCTGAAAACTCCTATATAAAGCACAAAGGCACCCTGACAATAGGCACCCATATGTACCTGACAAATTCCACATTATTATCTAGTCTGTTACTTGTATCAATTATTGCTCATTTGCACTGAAGGTTTCCAGCTGTCCAAAGTTAGTGCTGAAGAAAGCAAAGAGATTATGCCCACTTTTCTTACTAAAAAAAAAAAAAAAAAAAGCAAGTCTGTTAACAGGCATACATGAATAATTCAGGTTTACTGCCTTGGCTGAAATTCAGATGATTTCTGAATGGGTGGCCTGCCTCCATCCCACAGAATGATGACACTTCATCATAAGAAGCATTCCCAGGACATAGAATGGCATGCTAGTTTGGCTGTGATTGTTTCAACTACATCAGATTTCTTTCCTGTATTTCCTTATCTGTACCTGTGAGAAGGAATGAATACTAGCACTGTGAGAATCACCTAGGCAATATGCAAAGCCTGTAGATTGTCTAAAAAACATATTCTCCAAGGATAAATCTATTTCATTGCATTGTGGCTGGTGAAAAGTATCTGCGAGATTTTAAATTCTCATTTTTCCCCTCAAATGTTTTCCAATTTTTGGGTGCTCTGTGAGGGTGATCAGGCTGTGGATGAAAGTTTTGGAGTTGGCTGGTGCAACATAGCCCTCTGTTGAATTTGTGAATGTAACTTTACACTATGTAGAGGAACAGTGGACTAGAAATCATTTAGTCCACCTCTTCAATGGCAAAAACAAAGATGTCATAACAGCAGGTCCAGCCATAAGCTCAATAAGCTCCCCAAGACAAAAGTCAAATCAAACACAACACTTGGGTGGCAAAGGGACTGTAAGTGATGAACACACTGACTCAAGTCAGTGAGGAACAGGGAAGTTAAGGAGGTAAAAATGTTTTTTCAGTTACAGCCCTACTGGGTGACAGCAGGCTTCAGTCTACATTAGGGAGAAGAAAACCTGGATTTGGTTGGTTTGAAATTTAGAATGCTGCAAACTAGCACAAGTGTGGCTCTGCCTCATCCTTTTGCTCATTTCAGTACATCATCACACTTCCATTCTCTAACACTCCCTTTATTCCTATGTTTACAGCAAGTAATGAAATATTCCCAGCATTCAGTTGAATGGAGCATTCTGCCTTTCTGACAATGTCTCCAATTGTCATTGGCACTTCCTTCCAAAATATATCTGGAAAAGTATTATCAAATTTAATGTCTGCCATCACCGAGACAGCACAGTAGCTGCTGCTTTCACTGCTTATCTTGACTCCCATGGCTTCACATCATGCCTACAGCTGACCTCCACCACACACATGGGCCTGTTACTTGCAACACACAGATGGCTTCACTTCATCTTCTGAAGTGTAAACAGTTACTTGGAAGGCAAAAATGAACAGTAGTGGCATGAGGATAAACTATGGTTTTGTGACTCGGTACAGAAATGTCATTTGTAGCAATAACATTTGTTCTAACTGAGCATATGGAGAATAGAGAGAGTATTTTTGCATTGCATCAACATTAATAACAACATTGGTACCCTTAAATATTAAACCAGGATGAGTTCTTCTGAATTACCTATGTAAGAGTTAGTCAGCAATACTCAGCAGAGCTGGCTTGAGTAGAAATAAGTGTGGGAAGAACGCTAATCACAGTGACAACAGCTGACAAGTCCATCACTCAGGCAATCATATTTTTTCTAACATGATAGGAAATGTAGGATGCTTTGAAGTTTCAGCATGCCATGAACTAACGTTTACAGAAGCCAAGCCCCACTATGATAGATCATCTTCAAACAAAGATCAGGAGTATCACATGGGGCTGATTCTCCAGAGCCTCTCTGTAAGTAGGAATTGGTTGCAGAGAGGGAATGCAGGCTGTTTAGGCCACAATAAACATGACTGATGCTGGAGAGTTTAAAGGCAAAAAGTAGGAGCTGATAATGGTCTACATAACCAGTTTGCACTTGCTTCATTGTTCATGAGGTGCTTGGAACCTAACCACTTTTAACACCTCTGACCATTCTTTTCTAGATAAATTGTTTAAGAGCTTGTCACAGTCACTGTTGAAAAACCTTTCCTTGAAGGAAAGTCAATTGTAGAATAAGCTTTGTAAGTTTTACTCCTAGCACACTCAACACAAGCTTTTGCCACGACTTTGTTAGAGACAACAGCTGTAGATCAAGTTTTAAAGCATCACTAATACAACAGTGGTTCAAGTTCTCACCCAGAGATCTGGAAAAGTTCAGATGAACATTCCAGTTCTTATGATTTCATGTTTTACTCAGGAGCCAGTCCCAGCCTCCATGCCCCCAAGGCAACCAAACAGCCTGATACAGAGCACCCAATTCCTCAGGTAAGCATCCCACACTTCTCTCCCCTGGAGAGACAGCTGCTGTGATCAGGCTGCTCCCTTTTCCCAACCTCACCTGTGGGAATTAACTGCTCTGCAGTTTGGGGCTATCAAGTGGCACTTTGTATCAAGACCTGATCCAAGATAGCACTGGTCTGATGGCATGAGCTATTTCTCCTGCATTACTTACTCCTTATTCTGCTAGCCCATCTCTCCCAGAAGCACCAGCAGCTGCACATCCACAGAGACAAAGCAAGTCCCAGGCCAGGCCAGGAATTCAGTTCATGAGCTGATATCCAGATCGGGGGTGGCAGTAGCGTAACTGTGGATCAGCACTTCTCCAGTATCATTCAGGTGGGAACAAAGGCCTCAGAGCTGAGTTTAAATAACACCCAAAGGTGTGGGTGGAGGCTCTAGGAGAGACTGATCAGGGTGATCAGTGTCTATTTTTGTCCCCAGTGCCTTTACAGAAACCTTCTCCAGTACACTAAAATTTCAGATTTCCCTACCTTCCTCCAGCTGTTCAATTTTGGGCAGATGAAGAAGATACCACTTCTTTTTTAAGCTTCTGCTGAGGAATACTTACATTTTTGTCCATCCTACCATCCTTTAATCTGTGTTCATATGTTTTAGAAATTATTGGTATTGCTTAGCAATGGACTGGTAATTCTCATGGAGGGAAGATTAAATTTAAAACATTCCCCATATGCTGACATGAAATTCCATAACAACCAGCTCTAAGATACATTTGTTTCTCCCCTGGAGTGCTGCAAACTGAGTGCTTGTGAACATGGAGCACAGGAACAGCTGGACTGTGCTCCTAGTGGCCAATTCTAACTGGATGAGGAGCATCAGTCCTTTTCCACTGGGCTGCTGCTGTTTCAGATTTAGACCTACCTCTATCACCAGGACTAGTCAGAGAGCGCAGCACCATCCAAAATGTGACTGGGCATTTAGAGCATGAATCCCTTTGTCCCTTCCTAATGCAGCAGAACAACCCCATGTCCTTGGTGCATCCCTATGGGAACTCCTTGGTGATCCCCTTCATCTACTTCAACCATAGCCTGTCCCTGGATGCAGTATTTCCTCTCTGCTGTGGCTGCCTTTGTACCTAAAAAGCAGGAGTTTGGGCAGGAGTCCCTTTGGCCACAGAGCTGCTGGCACTGTCACTGGTGGGAAAACAGGACAGCAGGTGAAGGATGTGCACTCACTGCTTCATGGCTTCTCAGCTGAAAGTGCACCCAACCCCTGATCTGCCTCCCTGACTGGTGCTGTTGGGGCAGACACAACATACTACGGACACACTACATCTCAGAAGGCTAATATCCCCTTTCTTACAACAGCTAGATGTCTTTTATACACTCTACAAAGTTTACCCTGTGTTCATTGGTTACAATAAATCAACATAACATTCAGCGGTATAAAACCATCTCCACCTCTGTTTTTCACAAAATTTTTCTAAAAATATTTTTCCCAGCTGCAGGTTTTCTTTCCTGCTTATCTACTTCTCCTTCTTCTGTTCTTGGTCTCCAGGCCAAACAGCCTTGGCTAAATACCTTTCAGAAATAACCCTTATTCATCAATCCTCTCTGGATCACAGACCAGTTGTGAGCCCCCTTCCATACCTGACCAGTGTGAATGGGGAAGAAGAGCTTAACTCTAATGCTGAGATGAATGATACTGTGCCCATAAGGCAGTGGTGGTGCTGGGAGGAACTAATGCCATTAATTAATTACCATTAATGTGCAAATTATTGGTTAAAGACTTTTCATAAAGAAGTGGTTTATCTCTTTTTCATTTCAATTTTCTGCCTTTTCTGAAGCAGAAGAGGAGACTAACGTGCAGTTTTTGTCATCGTTGCTTTCCTTTAAAAACCTATTTTCTGTACCTTTTAAGTTTTACTCCCGATATTTTTTCCCTTTGTTTAGCAGTGTGCTAAGATTGGGAAAGCATATATGGAGAGATAAATAGCATATGAGAGAGGGAATACTAGACAGAAGACAAAAGACTTTCACATGAAAATTTTTGCAAACTGTGCAAAGTTACTTCCTTTCAAAATCTGTAGACTGAAAAGGGCTTTAAAATACCCCATATTAAAAATATTTATTATTTTCTACCAATTTTGCTATCAATGTTTCCAGGGATGCATTTGTCTACTAATGTGTTTTCAAACTATAAAATCCTGTGAGAAACAGCCTCATCTGATCAGAACTTCTGAGAAAGGTAGATAATGTCTTCATTGTGCTCACGTTCCTGTGTTCCCAGCTGTCACTTTCAATAAACATATCTCAGATCAAATCTTGCAGGGTGTGAAATACAGGAATAGTAAAGGAGGTGAAATAGTCACTTGGTTACTTTTGAATATAACCAATCCACATGAATTATTGCATTGTGACAAGTAAAGAGGGGGTAACATGAAGGCAGTTACATTTTTTTAATAAACCAGCATTAAGGTACATGAAAGCCATATGAGTTATATTTGCATGAAAAGCAATATTATTATGCAGAGTTACACCACGAATACCAGATAGGCATTTCTTCTCTTTATTTCTTCTCCAGGTATGTTCAAAGAATCTTTGACATATGAAGCTTGCTTAAAAGGCCTAGAGCCTCAAGCAGCATAAATAGCAATGCCTCCTTGCAATTAAGCTGTGCCAGGTCTTATCACAGACTGTGTGACCTGTATTTTTTATGAGGCATGAATATAAGCTGAAATTTTCAGTCTGCAGTTCTAGCTTGTTGATATATTTCTGCACAAAGAGCTACATTGTGATTCAGGAGTCCCAAATCCTCTGAAGAGCCAGGAAATAAAGCTCCTGTGGTTTGTGCTCCTTAAACATTCCTCAGGACATTTATTAAGAAGTCAGGTGTGAGCCAAACCACTCTGACCCATCACTTTACACAGAATCTCCTCCTGTACTTGAACTCTCTTAAAGATGTATCTGATGACATTAATGAAAATCACATTTCTGCTGCACACGTCACAGTCCTGCTGCTTTTCAGGCAAGGGTAAGAAATGGTGCACGGGGCTCAGCACAGATGCACTTTTGCCTTTGTTTGTACCCCTACTGACTCAGTTGACACAGGATTGCCTGCAAGGTCAGAGCTCTGTGGTCAGTTGTGACAGTCCTGCCTTCTGTACACTTCAGGACCTTTCAACATGAAAGATGTTATGTAGTATAAATAAATTGGTCCCTAAATTATTATGGGATCCTGAGCAAGGAGTCTTCCAGGGATAAAGGAATGAGAACTGGACTCCCCTGAGCTTGCAAATGAAAAGGATACCACCTGAAGAGTAGGAAAATCCATGCCAAACTGCTGAGGAGCTGCAGAGTAGGTTTGCCTGACTCCGCCATTGCAACTGGGACTGCTACTGAACCTCTGAAATTTAATGTGAGTGGCTGAGACCTTTTAACATGGATTATTGCCATTCATACAGAATTGCATAAAATGCTTTGAAATGAAAGCTAATTGAAGCTAAAGGGAGCAGCAGAGTAAACAAATTTATTCTATTCCTTACCGAAAGGATTGCTCTGTTTTTTTGGTCTCATTTGAGTTCTAATTCAAAGTTTTGTTTAACTACAACTGCTATTTTTAGACCAAATTTCAGACAGCATTTTAACAGGCATTGAAATGTTGAGCATATTGTTTGTGTGGGCACAAGCCATGAGAAGCATCAAATGAATTCCTGCTGGCGAGGAAAGTAGCTTACATGCAAAGCAGCCAAGGACACTTGGCTGTGACAAAAATGGAAGCATATCATCAGACAACTCGAAATTGGATGTTTTTCCCAGCTGAAGGTATGCGATTCCTTCTCCCTTTTCCCACAGCAGCTCCATGTTGATTCAACAGATTTGATTTATGTGGAGCGGCATTTGCCACGTTTGTGTGTGTCCTAGGTTACAGTGTAAAGATATGGCCAGCAGTATGTATGGAGTCTCTCACTGGTTTTGCTTTCAAACCATTACAGTGTGCAACTTTTTAACTACTGCCCTGGGTCCTAAAGATTAAGGAAAGTCTTTTATTCAAGATCTAGGTCTGCTCATCTTCACTGATTTTGGTGTATTCGATTGACATACTCAGGTATTTTCTTCTGTGATCCTGGCTTCATGGTTCTGTCCTAAACAACATATTTCTCCTATCTTGAGGAGCTATAATATACCTTACCTTAGTTGTTGAGATCTAGGTTTCTCAGCTGGTTTTCCTTTTGGGGACAGTGAAGCAGTAGATGCACAAGTGGATGCCTGTCCTTTCAGGAAAAGTCAAAGGATTAATGAAAGTGAGAAAAGGGAAGGAGAAGGACATCATAACTGCCAGGTTATTTTTCCAGATTTTGTACAGTCTGTATTTGATCAAAACAGGTACAGCCACCCTTGAATGTAAAAATAGGGCACAGAAATGAGAAAGTCAGTCTTTGGTCCAAACTGAAGTGCTTCCACAAACAGGGCAAAGCAAATATATGAGAAAGATGTTGAAGAGAAGATATGATTGTAATCTTAAGAACATTAATCATGCTTGGACAAAGATACCAGAAAGATAATGTCATAGAGCTCAAGCCATGTATTAAACAAACTCAGAAACACATGGCTGAAGGTACCTCTCTTCTGGAAAGAAGATACAGATGACTTCCAGGGCAGGATGGGTAATTTAGCCGTGGGCACAGAAATGCTTTTCATTCAGAAGTGAAAACATTATAACAAAGATTTAGGAAGCAAGAGTCATTGTAGGCTTTAAAAGGCACACAGGAATGTTAAATTCTTTCTGGATTTTCCTTAAATCCCAAACAAGTGTCCCAATCATGTGCATGCTTTTATATGTTGTCAGTCTTATTAATCATGTTCTCTCACAATACCAAATTGAAATGACCAGAAAGTTGAACATAAGTGTGGGGAGCAGTTTGGCTTTTGCAATGGCTCCTTTCTTCACTTGATATGATGATTTAGAGGGTTCAGAAATAATTGTGATCACAAAAAATTATCCTTCCATTGCCTCACTGCTGTAGGGCAAGAGTTTGATATGGGTCTATGTATCTTCCTGGATTCTCCTTTTGTGCAAGCACTGCTGAAGAGCTCAGGATTGTCTTAGCTGCATTTGCCTTGGGATAACTCACCTGCACAAGCTATTACAAAGTATACATAAGAAAAACAAGTGTTACTGCTGAGAAGAAAAGTATGAGTTGTTGTCATTGTCAGTTTACAGAGGTATCTTCTGCAATAGCCCAAATTCTTCCTTGGTCCCATAACACGTAAGGTTCAAACTCATGCCAGCCTATTCAGCTGAGAAAACCCTGCCTCTGTCAACAGGA
Source organism: Cinclus cinclus (assembly GCF_963662255.1). Classification (NCBI taxonomy): domain Eukaryota; kingdom Metazoa; phylum Chordata; class Aves; order Passeriformes; family Cinclidae; genus Cinclus; species Cinclus cinclus. The sequence goes on along the minus strand of NC_085049.1, from coordinate 19,945,646 downwards.
ATGTCATAACTTTAGAATGAAATACTGGAACAATAGGGCCTGTAGAGGAAAGCCTTACATCTTTCTGGCAGGAGGCCTTGGACATTTTGAAATCCCGTCCCGAGTTATTGTGGGGTTATTCCAGAGAATAAACCCACAGCCACTGGGTGTGATAACTAATGCTGCTGAGCGAGAAAATCAGCAGGGAGCTGGAAGACACACTGCTTGCTGCAGAGGAAGAAAAAGAGGCATGAAAGCCACAGGCATTTGCTCATAGCTGAGCAAATGAGGGCCTATCCAAGAGCAGCCAAAGGGAACTGGTCGCTACCAGACACCAACAAAGAAAGCAAAATAACACATTCCCATCCAACTTTTTCCAGGGATTGGAAGCGTTGTAAGTCCTATTATCTGCACTGCCGCCAAACTTCAAATCAAAATCAGTTGATCAAATTGAGTAATTCTTTACCAAAAAAAAAAAAAAAAAATGGCATCACCGAGTTTCTTCATCTGTGTCAAGTGCTTATGTTCTTTTTCGAAGCCCATGGTCAGGCCTCTTTGTTATCTCTGAAGAATGTCAGCATCCTACTCAGCTTCGAATTTTCACCCCTAAGGGAATATGAGGCAGCTGCTGGGCTCTGGAGAAAACTGAGGCAGTATCTCATATCAGTTGCTGCCCCAAGGTGAATGTCATCATGGACACTTATCATTGGGGTTCTTCAGGCTCTTCCAAGTAACTCTTTGTTGATATTGCCTTGCTCACCTCAGCCCTTACCTTTGGTTGGGTTCACCTTCCCTCGACCCAACATACACTGCTGGCACTGCCTGTGGGGCCTCTGGCACTACCAAGATCTGGGGCTTGAAATATTTGCCAGCCATGGCCACAACAAGCCCATCTGTCCTCATGTAGCCACCTGGCCTTGTGGCTATACCAACCCTGAGACATCTGGTTTGAGCCCTGATGTTCACACAGAGCGGTGGATGCATCTCCTTAGCACATGACATGGCTGGCTGGGTTACTTTCAGTTCTCTCCTGGGCCCCCAGCCACAATGCCAACAAAGAACAGGTGGCTTTGTCCTGCAAAGCGAAAGCACTGTGAGTATGTCAGGTACAAGCCTCAGTGCAGATGCCTCACTTGTTGTATCTGCATCTAGGAGCAGTAAAAGTGTTTGGAGGACAAGAGGAGAGTGTGACAGAATTATATGAGAACCAGGCAAGGAAATGCTCTGAATGCCAAACACTTGTCTCAGCGTTAGCTGAGACAAAATGGAAAGCATTGCACACATAGCCTGATGGAGGTATTGATGCTCTTTGTTTTACCAGATCTACATAAAGACCCAGGAGCTCCAGTCCCTCTTTCTAAGTCCCAGTGACATGGTACAAGAAGGTCTTTTTTCAGATGAGTCCTTGGGCCATGCCACTTGGTTGAGAGCAGTGGTATGTCATTGCTCCTGGACACCCCTGCAGCAAATGCTGAGGGGTATGTTTCCTACCTCCCCTGATGCCCATTTCCAATGTAAAGCACCATGTTACTCCAGGCCATCTCATTTTCTCATTTATGGCCATGCTTTTGATTCTTACTCCTTCTCCCTCCTTACTGCCCCAGATTTATTTCTCAGCATATGCAGAGACAAAGGCAGCCTGTCTTTTGCACTTGTGCTGCCTTTGGCAGGGACACAAACACAGCTGTTTTTCTAACAGTCAGTGAGAGACAAAGGAGGTGCAAGACCCCATTGCTTTCCAGTCCCTTTGTCTGCTGAAACAAGAGACAGGAACTGGAACAGCTCAGCACTGGACGGCTGCTACTCTGGGTCACCATTCTCACCAGGGTGTAACTATCTTTTCCCAATAAAGGTAAAAAACATCTCACTGCTCAAGTCCTTTTCCCAATATCCCTCATTCTAAAGTGATGCAATGAAGTGACCTCCTATGACTGACTGTCTGGGGAAGCCCCTCATTCCTGCAGCCTTGTTTTTACATGGTTTTAATTCAGACCAGGTGACCCCTTATGAAGGCACTTAACCTCAATTCAAATTGGCCCAATGACATTCACTGCATTTTTTATTTACTGAACTCTGGAAGCAAATGCACATTTGTGTTATTCAGACTGGAATTGTACTGAAGAGTTGGGAAAAAAAGATCATAGCTCTAATGGGAATAAATTGAGCCTCTGTCACTACTAATACAAAGACAAATATTATTTTTCACTTGTTCACTTTTAGTAACAGAGCAATCCACAATAAAACCTATTCTTGTCTTTGCAAACATCTGAACAACTCTTCTGAGAACCCCAAAATTGCTTACAGTGCATGCAGTCCCACTCTTTTTTCTCCATTCTTGCATGTGCCTTGTGATCCAGACAAACAATTTCACACACAATTTCACAGTTCAGTCATTCTGATTCCAAAAAGAATCCATCTATACTTGCAACCTTATTTGTTCCATAAATTTTCTGTTCATTTTCCCTTAATTTTAATGCTCTTAAATCTTCCTCATGGGGAGATCTTTCCTTGCATAGCATTGAAGTCAGATGCATATTGTGCATAGCAAATTCCAGGACACAGTCTGGCTTGCTGGTACCAGAGTAAGCGGGCTTTCAGAACACAAGAAGTAGCTATAATATTAGAATAATGCACACTGGTAGCCCTCTCTCACTACGGGCCCTGGTAAAAGCTCTGGAAAAGCACTGATACAGGCAGGCCATGGGTGTGTCATGCCTGGCTTGGTTCCCCAACTCTAGGGAGATCCTCCTGAAATCTGAAAACCCGTGGGAACATGCTCAAGGCAAGTGGGTGTCCTTCACAGGGAGTGGGGCCTGAACCCATCATTAGCTGTGCCCTACCCTCACTCCTGCGGTGTGCTTTTGGAAAAGCCCAACATCAATTTTTTCTTAATTAAATTGGATACCTCAAGAAACAAGGCCCTTTTAATTTTTGCTTTCTCTAAATTTAAAATTATTTTTTCTGGGCAGTAAAAGCAACATTTATTTAATTCAAAATATTGACTTCACTACTCCTACTTCAATTGATTAATTGATTTTTTTCAAAGGCATTAACCTAACCATAGGTCTTTAAGTAAATCCACAATATAGCTGGATAATTACAGTATAACAGTTCTGGTTAAGTCACAGCATCTAAAAACAGTACTGCTAAAATCATAAAATATCTATTTTGGAGATGCTTTCTTTTTTTCTAGTCAAAAAACAAGTGAGAAACCCCTTATTCTGAGCCCAGTAAACAGCCTTTAAATACAGTCCTGAAGAAATGGTTGTTGATGACTCTACCAGGAAATGAATGAAAGAATGACAAAATTCAGCAACTCAGAAGCACATGCACGTTTACCAAGTAAAATCATTAGCTGATGTTATTTTAAAAATTAGTTTCTACAAACACACAAAAAGTGGATTTTTCTTCCTCTAGAGGCTGTAAGTGCTGGCACGAGCAGATATTGTCCACTTCATTCTCTTTACTACTGCTTGGGTGCACAAAAGTTCCACCAGCAATCAGACAAAGGAAATACACAATAAAAAATGTCTGTGCTTTGAAAGGTTGGAAAAAACCTCTGAGTCCAAAAAAAAAAAAAAGTCCAACTTTTGACTGATCAACACCTTGTCAACTGAACGGTGGCACTTAGTGCCACATTCTTTCTTCAGTTTTGATTAATTCCCCAGGAGTTTTTGTGGAAGAAGTAGTGCTGTGACTGTCAACCTTCTGCAGCTTCTGATCCTCTTTTTCCCCATGTCTTTATACAAGAATGTGATAAATGATGATGCTGATCCCTCTGAGACTTAGTATCATATCTTCCTGGCAACCCTGCTAGTCTTTGGCTGGCAATTGATCACTAAACAACATTCGCAACCATCTGTCCCCTGAGCAGTGTCCAAATCTGATGATATAACAGTATTTTTTCTGAAGTAACTCTTTGGCATGTTCTCCTGTCAATATATCTAGGTTAGGCCAAGTTACGGTACTCCTCTGACTTTTGGGAAGGAGAAATGCTTTTTTTTTTTTTTTTTTTGAAAACTGTCCAGTGTTCTAATTATTTTACTTTTCTTCTCAGATGTCTGTGAACCATGAGTCTGAGTGTCAATGGTTATCAGTCATTGTGAACAAAGAAATGACATCCTGCCTGATGTCACCCCAACCAGAACAGTTCTATGGGACAGAGAGAGATATGGCCTTTTGGTAGTAATCTCTAACAAGTAGGAGCTAGATCAGATTCTCATTTCTTCATGTTTTCAGCACCCACAACAGCTGTTCCAGTTTTCTTGACATCCCAAAAATGTCAGCCAAATAATTTCCCCAAGTATTTCTGATATATATCTATTCTTTCAGCCATTTGATGTGTAAGCAGCTGTGGTCTGCTATGCAAATGTAGGGCAAAAGGGTTGATGGGCAGGTAAGGAAACATGTCAAACTACCCAGCTTTCCTCTTGCTATGGGCTTATTGTGCACATAAGGTTCTGATTTTGTTCTGCCAGTATAGTTTTTACTCAATAAAATGGGTAAAATTAAGTCAAAATATGTATCCAAGTTTATATACATACAGAACAATAAAAATGCTCCTGCTGGTGATGATGATAAAACCTATTTTCACAGTCCTAAGTATGGCACCTCAATTGACTTCTTCCTGCTCATTCTTTTAAATGCCATGGGAAAACACAGCTTTTTCTATTTGTTGATAAACTCAAAAGGTTTGAAGAGCTCCTTGGGCTCCCTGTACGAACAGTGATATATCTGGTCCCTTCCCTGCAAATGGCATAAAACCTCAAAGGAAATGACATCAAAGTACTGACTTCATTGGACTTCCCTGATTTCTGTCAAAATCACATTGTTTTTACCAACAAAGAGAGGAACTTCACTACAGCTGGTCCCACAGATGCTCTACTTTCCATCTATGGAGAAATATATACATTTTTATATATCACATCTGCAGTACAGAGGAGTGACAGATGTCCTGCATGGCTTTAGATGACCTGTTTGAGCTCAGTGAACTGTGGGTGAAAACAACTATATCAACTATTTTTTGGTAGATGTATAACCCAAATTGCATTATATATATAAATGAAGCCATATAATCTGGCAACTGCACTCAATCTTAGCCATATTGGTCCAATAAGATTAAACAAAAACAATACAAAAGTCAAATGATAAATCAGAAGAAAGAATGGGAATTGTTATATGGAGGTGGAAGATATCAGTTTTGTAACTTCTTATAAGAAGTTGCACTGTGCTTCCGGGCTGAATAATTTATCTGTACAGTCTCAGTAGGAAAATTTTTATTTTGAATTATAGGAAGATAAATACTATTCATAGACTGCCTAAAACAAAAGACATTGTGAAGTCATATCACAAAAAAGGAGAATTTGAAGTGTGTTTAGTAAGAGGAAAATCAATTAAGCCAGTGTTCTTCCTAAGCATTTGTCTGTTTTTTTGAAAGGTTAAACCTTTCTTTGTTTTGGATTCATACTTGTGTCTGGATGTCATTTCTAGATATGAATAAAGGAGAAGAAATCCAGAGATTACTGTGGGTTACAAATTTTGCATCAAATGCCAAAACCTATACTTTTAATTCAGCACATTAGAGAATTTCAACTCCACCAGAAAGTCAGCTCCATTGAGTTTTGGGGTCTGAAGCACTTCTCAAAGCTGTTTTCTTTTGGCATGCTAGTTGGTGGCTGGTACTTAGGCCCCAAATTTTTTTTCAAGTTGCTTAAAGGAAAAGTTTTTAAAAACTAATTCACTTTCCTCTCAAAAACTCAAATTTTCATGAAAAATATTTTCAAGGGGAAATTTAAAGTAATTTAGCTTCATTGATATTAACTCTGACTATTATTAGGCCTTCTCATCTTCTCTGGGAATCCATTCAAACAAACTTTCATTCTGCTGCAGAACAAGAATGTATAGAGATCCTCCAGATCCTAAAAATCTCCTTGCAAACAGCTTGTTACCAAAATTTTCACTTATCAGGCAGCAACAGAAGTGTGCGTTATTGAATAATTTTTCACATTTTTGGGAGTCCAGCTGTTCTGGAAAACGGATCAGCCTGTCAGGGGCTGTAGCACCATCAGCCTGAGTTGTTATTATCCCAGAACCCTCAGCTTTCCCATGAGTTTCCGAAAGCCTCAAGGTCCTTCAGACTCCCACCTAGGCCTTCTGTCATGTGCCAGCAGAGAGACTCTCCCAGCCCTGGGCTCCTTGGAAAGGAGTTCTCTTGTCCTTTGGCACATGTGCTGTGGAGAAAGCTTAGCCACCTATTGGTTAAAGGATTTTTCAATGTTTTGCTACTTTCAAATGGACTAAATTTGGGGTTAGCGGGCTAAAAGGAAGAAAGAATGTTACTGTTGTCAGTAATTCATCTTTTATAACCTTCAAAATGCATCAGGAAATATTGTACCTTTTTGCTCTTTTTCTGAGGTGCAATTATGGTAACAAGGTTATTGTACTCCACCATCCACTCCAGAGAACAAATGCAATCCCATTGTTTTCCCTCTTAATTTTGACTTTTCCTTTAAAGCAAAGTGAAAATTAAAGTATTCAAAGGTTGAATATAATCAGGGTCTTATTCTCTGCTACATGAAGGACATAATCACCACTTCTTGAAAAGTCTTTCCCTGACCAAGGTTTTGTTACTATGGTGACTTCTGTCACCATTTGCTTTGGTGTTTGCAATATGACAGTGTGTCAAAAGATTTTTAAAAAAAACAATCCACCCATTCTGTCACTTTCCTAAAGAAGGTTTTCATTCCCTTATCTCCTGTCTTAAGGACAACTTGTAAAGGTGGAAATTATGTTCTTAGTTTCATAATAATCCATTTGTAGTGGAAAAAAAATATTTCATGTCGACAAATCCCACTCCAGCTATTTCTCTCTGGTATTTGCTTTGGTAGACACAACATTTTTCCAGGGCACATGATGGCAAGTGGGACTCTGAACTGAAGAGTGAAGGAATGGTGCAGCAAAGACAGGACAGGCATTTGTATTCTAAAAAAAGGAAAATAGAAGAATGGAAATATCTCCATTAGAAAAAGGGTTTGAGTAGTACAGACACAGACACAGTGAATCCATCTGTGTTGCAACAGGGAGATGTGGGTCTGATGGGAGATTTGACAGAAGTATTGTGGCAGGTCAGGTCAGGTTCTTGGTTATCCTGGCACACAGTTGTGACACCACTTTGGTGTAACAATTTTGATAACAGTGCAGGTTTTCCCTGTAAAAATGTGATGCACAGGGTAGAAGCAGTTTTATTTGTATACTAAAAATATCTAGTAGAAAATAATTTTCTGCTCTATGTAACTGACGCTTAGTTACGAGATGTAGGAATAGTAGTACATTTTTTATGGCAGAAAATTATGAAGGAAGGACATACCACTGAGCAGTCAGGATGTTTTCTTAGATGTGCCTCAGCCCTGCACAAGGCCTTGCTAAAGGTTCCTATTTCAGCAAGTCCCTGGAGATTCTGTCCAGGCTGTCGCAGGCGCAGGGTGGCATGGCCACTTTCCTGCTGTCCCCAGCTACGCCATCTGCCTTGAACTGGGGATGGATCTCCTGTCACTCTTACATGGACTTGGGCTCTGCTGGTCCCAACACAACCTACTATCCCACAGAATCATGGAATCACAGAGTCATCAAGGGTGGAAGAGACCTTCAAGATCGTGCAGTCCAACTGTCCACCCAGTACTGCCACTGTAACCCCCTAAATCACTAACCCACATCACCCAGTGCCAGGTCCAGGCACCTCCAGAGATGGTAACTCCAACACATCTGTGGGCAGCTCCTTATTGTGCCTGAATCCCTGAATAGTTAAAAAAAATTCTAGTAATTAATCTGAATCTTCCCCATGTCAGCTTAAGGCTGCTTCCTCTGGTTCTCTCATGGCAAGCAAGGCAGGCGTGGGAGAGAATGGCTCCACCTCACTTCACCCTCCTTTCAGGGAGCTGTGGAGAGCAGTGAGGTTCCTCCTGAGCCTCCTTTTCTCCACACTAAAAACCTCCAGCTCCCTCAGCCACCCCTCACTGGACATGTTTTCTAGACCCTTCATAAGGCTTGTTTCCCTTTTCTGGGCAAGCTCCACCTCAATGTCCTTTCACAAGTGAGTGGCCCAGAAATGTACACAGGATTCAAGGTGTGGCCTCACCAGAGCCTGGCACAGGGGACAGTCACCTCCCTGATCCTGCTGCCACCCCATGGCTGGCACAGCCCAGGTGCTTCTGGCCTCTTGCCCACCTGGGCACACCTGGCCTCATGATCAGCCATGGCCCAGCCCAGCTTCAGCCTGCCCCCAAGGAGGTCCCTCTACCTCAGGCACTGCTTTTTGCCCTCCTGAAATAATTTCTGCTGTGGCAGAGTACGTGATGCTGTGAAAAACCCGTTCCCACTCCAAATTGCTGTGGCTGCTCTGAGCAGCTGCCCTCCAAGCAGCTTTTCAGCTCAGCAGAACTTTCTGCATTTCTTTCCAGGTTGCCACCTTGGAGAAGGGGTGAGAGAAAAATGCTAGTACAAAACCCAACTATTCCTAGGCAAAATTCAGATGTCCTGCAGGTATTTTGCTCTATCAGCTCTGGCTCATGGAAGGGGCTTGTGGCCACTCAAGACTGCCAGGGCACAAAAACTGCTATCACAAACCCACCTTGATTTTTGGTCATAACACCCAGAACACTTTGTGGAGGTCAAGGACTTCTCTCTTCTTTAGAGACCCAGATTGTGTTACTGGGAAGCTGGGAATTTTTTGGAGCATCCTGTACCAAACCAGTGAGTACGTCTGAGGGCAGAGGATCTTCTACTCATGCTGCAGACAGGAAATTGCCCATGTGGTACCTGCTGGCACATGCTTTCATAGATTTAAAAGTGATGGGAAAAGCAATAGGAAAAAAAAAGATTAGAAAACAGATTTTTCTTAGAGTGGGGAGAGATTAATGGGCAGTTCAGACATCAGGGCACTTAGATTATTTATTCATAACTTGATGGAGAAAATGGGGAGCAGGTTGGCAGACAGCAGGACATGCAGAAACAAGTTTATTTCACTTGAAAGGCCACAAAGGAGAAACAGAAAATATTTGAAATAACTAGAGTTAAGAATTTAATGTTGTTGAGATGTATGTTCTATCATAATATGTATTAATATATTAATATCTAAGCTATTTAATATTCACCAATGGAAATTGAGGAATTCCACCTTGTGAAGTACAAAATGACATGTTGTTTTGAGGGTTTTGGAAGTTTTCCAGCCATTCTGAAAAATCTTTGTTTAATTACATTACCAAAGCACTCCACAGACACCATTTGTGGGAACACACTAATGCAGGAGAGAAAAAGACTCCTAGTGTGTCAGACATTAGTATATGCTAAAGACCTACACACTAATACATGTCCCAAATATCTATCTGGAAGGCTGGAGGCTCAAGTGAAGGACTTAGTGTTGGTTTCAACTCCCAATTTACCTGGATTCTCATAGCAGATGAGATCTGGTAGAGAAGAAATCCAAACCATAATTAAACAAATAACCACCAAGCAACATCTCCCAGAAGCTGTGCTCCCCATCCCACCTTATCAAGAAATAGAAATTCTGAATTGGTACAGTCTTATGTTTCAGGAAGAAGTCATTGAAATGGCATTTGGACTGTTATATATTATATTTATATTTTTATTATGAATATTCACATAAAACTTCTAAAATCGCTTTATTTACATAAAGTTTGTTGGGGGAATACACCTAAAAGTTGAAATTTATAACTATGGTTTGAGTATTAGGGCTTTAGAAAGTAATCCAAGGTATTTGGTGGATAATTTGTTATAAATGACTATGCAACTCAGCTTAGCTGTTTACATGAAGATCAAATGCTTACAGGATTTCAACCAAGATCTTGGGTCCTAAAGTTAATATTCTTCAAGACCATGAAGTCACAAAGGAGGGCAATAATGTCTTTTGTGAAGAAAGCACAGTGTTTAAAATCCTTGCTTTTGAAAGGGGCTGGATTATTTTTAATTGTGACTTTCAAATTAGTGTCCACAGATCAGTCTGGAAATAACAGAGATTTAAAGGGTCTTGCAAAGTGCAACTGTAAAAATGACTTATTCTTCACAGCACATTTGCCCCACTGAATCTACTGTTGCACTTTTTAGGATTTCACAGATTTTAAAGAAAAAAAAATAAATCAATGGTTAACAAAAGAAATTTAAACAGAAAAAGAGAAAGAGAGTTCCATATCTCCTCCAAAACATGCATTCTCATGAGGCATTTCATCCATATTTTGCCAAAAGTATTTTTAGGAGCATATTTTGCAAATAAAATCTCTACTTCAACAATAATATGACTATAATTTCTCCTTAGGCAAATGCCATTGGAGAAATGTTATTAATGCTGAGGCAAAACCACACTCTTTAAATATCAGGAGACAGTTTCCAGGGCAGTTCCCTCTGTATATTTGCACTTCCAGCTGCCTTAGCTCAGCTTGTTCCTCCTCATCGTTTTTCCCAAAAAGATTTTAGTCACAGTCCAAGAAACATGTGAGAAAAATCTGAGGGAAAAAGAAATTTACCCTCTCAAGTGAAAATCATTAAACTATACACTATAGTAACAATAATTTTGAGAATTTTTACAGTATGGGTCAGATGCAACAAAATTATCTATGCTTCTAATTAATATTAACCTATTTCTTTTGCATTTATTAATTCAAAGGCTGCTCATATTCAGCCCCTTTCTTTATCAGGTAAAAGCAGGTTTGCTAGCACTTGTCATTTGGGCTCAGTGCCCAAATCACAATTTTACAAGTTACAAGGAAACAAGGGAGGAGCCCCAGGGCCATGCAGCACCTCGGTGGCCAAGGCAGGAACATAAACAATGTCCTACTAACAGATTAAGTAGAGAACTCTTACCCTGTATCCCACTTCTTGCTGTCTTTGTGCTGCAAACGAAAGGGGGAGAAAAGAGCCGGTTCTAACACTGCCTATATTTCATTGTGGCATGTGCTGATCTGCTAAGCCAGTGGGTTGAAGAGGTTATTCCCTTCCAAAATGAGGCCCTGTATAGCAACCATTGCTTAGCATAGGCCTTGTTTCTGAAAGCCAAGTGAAGTCCTGACAATATGTTCAGCATAAGTTGCTTTTTTAACTCAACCCGCAAAAGCAAACCTTCGAGTACAATAAGGAAATGCCATTCCAAGATGAATAAAATAATATTTGAAAATACCCACGTCTGCAAAGGGTCATAGAATCATAGAAACATCTAGTTTGGAAAAGCCTCATCTTGCTCTCTTAGTTCTGTGAAAACATCCCCCCTGGGCTTGTTCTCTCTCGTTATTTGTGTATTCATGAGAGTGTTGGCCTGAGGATCTTAAATAAAGACGGTTATTACTAAGTAGCATATACATTCTCAAATTAATATTTTCAGTGTTATACAAGGACAGTGTATCCTGTTTTCTCTAATTGAAGATTTATGATTTTCAGGAAACTGCTGTTATTGTATAGCCTAAACAAGCCTGACCTTCCACAGCAGTATCACTGAGCAGATGGTGTGAAATACTGTTTGACGTCCTAATCTAACTCAAAGCTGTAAAATCATGCACCCATAACAGTAACTTTCAGTGTCAAAGCTGTACTGAAAAGTCCTGCTTCTCCCTCACAGCCATAGGACAGCCATGCATATTCCATCAGGGGAATGATACTAGAATTCTAAAAACACTACTGGGGGATAACAGTCTTAGAAGTCTGCAAAATGTGACTTTTTAAATTTGAAATAAGTATGAGAATTTGGTCTTATGTCATTTTCTTACTCCTGTAGAAACTAGGGTAAGTCAGTCAGTACTTAGTTGGGAGCCAGATTCAGAGGAGGGGATGTTAGTTTTTAAGCAGCAAAATCTGAGTCATTTGGAGGCTTTGTTAGTATCTTTTTTAGGTTCTATCTTTTGTCTAGAATATACTACATATACTGCATTAAATACATATAACTATGTAACACATATAACTACATATAAAATACAATAATATATCTACATTATATGCAGAGTGGTAAAAATTCCATATACTAATTTAAAAATTAAAATAACCAGAGAGCATATAATTAAGAGAAGTGAAATGACACTTTGTGGCCCTTTTAATAGTTTGTGATAATAGACTCTGACACAGTATTTTGACAGCAGTATATTAAAATGTTAAATAATCCTATTAATAATTCTATCTATCAACACACAGATGGTAAAAACAGCCCATAGATGACTAGTTCTCAAATGAATTCCAGTTTCAAAATCACCCTACAGATTTCTCCTCTCTTGCAATGCTCCTGCTTTGAACAACAGTAGCTTAATTCCTGAAACCCACTCTGTTAAAAGGGGAGCAGCTTTCTTTGCCACACCTTCCCTTGCTTTACGGGCCCTTTCATGTCCTTCCCTTGTCCTTCCTACCACTCCGGTGCTTTGCATTGATTTGCTCACCCAAACCCCACTCTCATATCCATAGCCAATTTTCTTGGCCTTGTCTTACTTGCTCCTCCTATGACTCATGGCCTCGCCCAGTCCTCCTTCCCCTTGCCTTGCCATTCCTACCTAACCTCACATTTCACGTTCTTCCTGACCATCCCTCACTTTGCCTTGCTTTGCCACACTTTCCCTTGCCTTACAGCCCCCTGCATGTTCTTCCCTCACCAGGCAAGACAAAGCAAGGCAAGGCAAGGCAAGGCAAGGCTAGGCTAGGCAAAACAAGGAAAGGAAAGACAAGGAAAGACAAGAAAAGACAAGGAAGGACAAGGGAGGGGATGGGAAGGCAAAGTCAGGCCAGGAAAGTGAAAAAGGGCAGGCCAGAGAAATATTTTGTATTACCCTGCATCCTATTCCCCACCTTGCCTTCCCTAACCCTTATTTCTCTGTTCTTGCCTTGCCTTGCCTTTCTTTCTTCCTCTTTCTGCCATTGACTTGTCTTGCCTGCCCATCACTTGCTTTCCTCTGCCCTGCCTTTCCTACAGTATCTGGGACTTCTCTTGCCCACTCTCTTGCCTTTCTTTGGCATTCCTCTCCAATCTTTGCCTTGTTGTGCCTTGCTACCTGTGTTATGCTTTGCATTGCCATTCATACCCATCCCCTGCCTTTAACTGCCTAGGCCTCTCTTCCCATAACTTGCCTCCCCTTCTCTCCCTCTCCTTCCAATAGCCATGCATTTCCTATCCTTCTCTTGCCTTGCTTTACCAATCCTCTTGCTCTGACATTGTTTTGCCTTGCCTTTACCTTAATTTCCTTTATTTGCCTTGCCTACCGCTACCTTGCCTTGCATACTCAGCTTAGCATTGCCTTACTGGCTGCTTCCCCACCTTGTCTTTCCCTTCCTACTCCTCACCTTCCTTGAATGGTGTTGCACACCCATACCTTGCCTTGACTTCCCCTTTCTTTTCTGTCCATGCCTTACCTGTCTTGATCTTCCTTTGACCTGCCTTCCTTGCAAACCACTCACTTTTTTTTTCCTAACCTTTCTTTGCCTTGTCATGAGTTGGCTACAACTCCATTGCTGTGCCCTGCCATCCATGGCCTAGTACTCCATTACCTCCTCTTGTTCTTCCCTGCCTAGTTGTGTCTTGCTTTGCATCACCTTGCATAGCCATCCCCTCCCTTGCCTTGCTTCACCTTTCTGACTCCAACCTTAACTGCCTTATTGACTCCTCTGTGTTCTTTCTTTGCCCTTCCTACCACTTCATTGCCTTGTATTATGTTGCTCACCCAATTCCTACCTTGATGTCCCTTTTTCCCTGGCCTTGCCTTGCTTTGCCCACCCCTCTGACAACTCCCATTGTGTTGCCTATCTCTCACTTGCCTAGCCTTGCAAACCCACCCTTTGATTTGCCTAGCCCTACCTAGTAGCCTTCCCTTCCCTTGCATTCCCTTTCATACGCATCCCCTGCCTTGATGTGTCTTGCAGAGCCCAGCCCTTGCATTGCCTTACTGATATATCCATGTATTTCCCTTACCCTTCCTACCTTTCCATTGCCTTGCATTGCCTTGCTCACCCATGTTCCGCTTTGACTTCCTCACCCCTTGTTTCCTGACCTTTTCTTGACTGCTCCTCCTAGGACTCTATTTTCTTTCCCTAATACTCACTTGCCTTGCCTTGCAAAGTCAACACTTGCCTTGCCCTGCTACCCCTCCTTTCCCTTACATGCCCATCCCCCTACATTGACCTGCCTATAACTTTCTTCCCTGGCCTGGCCTGGCCTAGCCACGCCAACCCACTTGCATTTGACTTGCATTTGATTTGCATTGCCTTGCCTATCCAATAATTGCCCTTCCTACACCCTCCCTTGCCTTGCCTTGCCTTACTGACCCTTCTGTGTTCTTGTTTTGCCTTGCTTTACACTCCATTTCCCTCCCTTGTCCTGCCTACCCTTCCTTTACCTTGCATTGCCTTGCATAACCCTCAACCTCTTTGACATTAGTGCTGCTTTCCAACTTGGCCTTGTTCTCTTTTCCCTACTCCTCCCTATTCCTGTCTTGCCTACATATCACTGGACTTCCTCTGCTCAGTCTTCCCTTCCTATAGATTTCTGGCCTTCTCTTGCTTTGCACTGCACTGCCTTGCTTTGCCTGGCCATTCAAATCTATCCCCTGCCTACTGCCTTCTTCCTTGGCTTTACCATGTCATGCCTTCATCCCATTTGCCTTGCCTTGCTTTGCCTTTCCTATCCCTCCCTTGCTTTGCCTTACCCTACCAACTTTTCCTTGTTCTTGCCTTGCCTTTCCTCCTGTCCCCTGCCTCACAATGCCTTGTATAACCATTCCCTGCCTTGACTTGCCTGCCCTTTTGTTGCCTGTCCTTGCTTTGCCTAGCCCTTCCTGTCCCTGCCTGGCCTACTCATCACTGCACTTATGTTTCTATGCCCAGCCCCACCTACAGTTTCTGGGCCATCTCTCACCTATCACTCCATTTGCTTTCCCCTCACTGCTTGCATCTTTTCTACCACTCCCTTGACTTCCCTGGACTTGCCTGCACTCTGATAGCATTGCTTTGCCTGCATGTAAAACAAGGCAAGGCAAGACAAGACAAAGGGAGGAGTGCAAGGCAAGGGGCAGTAGACAAGGCAAAGGAAAGCAAAGAAGCTGTAGGCAGGGCAGGGCAAAGGAGAGGTAGGCAAGGGAAGGCAAAACAAAGAATGATAGGAAAAAATACTAGGCAATGGTACTGAAAGCGAGGTGACATCAAATACATCAGAGTCATTTGATGGTAAGGTCCCAAGGTGAGGTAAAGTCCATCAAGAGGTATATTATACCTCTCCTCTTTGCCAAAGAAACCAGCTTTGGTTCTGCACATCATGTGATCTTAGTAGGTTTCATGGCTTTTCCTAATAGGCAGTTCTATGGGTTAGAGCCACTGAACTGTTGCAGTGGGAAGACAAAATTTTGCCAAGCTGTTGAGCTTTTTGTCCTGGCACCCTTAGCGCATGAGCAGCCCCAGGTGCTGCTCCACTTGGATCCGCACTCTGTGAGACTGAAGGATTATGATGGTACTCAGAGCTGAGAAGGAAAGTGCAGATGCCAGGGGATGTGCTGCTAGCTCTCTGGATGCAGATGAAGTTGTAAGCAGCAAGAGCTTTCTCAGCTGGCACTTCTGTGGGCTCCATTCTCACCAGATGTTTTCAAATTTATAGCCAGACTCTGAGAGAGTGAAAAGATTTCCTAGGGCAAAGTAGCTCATGTCGCTGTTTGAGTGTAGAGCAAATAGGAGTTAGTCCGTGGAAGGGGAAGGTCAGCGAAATCTTTTTGTCCTGACACGGTGGATTGGAGAGCAGTGACATTTTCAGCTTTGCGCTGCACGTGGGGGATTGAGGGCAAGGCGGGGCGCTTTTCCTTCTTTTGCAAGCCGACAGCGCCATTGTGTGGTTGTTTGGATGAGCACTGACCAGGAAAAAGCCAACTGCTTTTCTGGCCCAGCACCATTCATGTGGGAGCAGTTATTGGCTCTTGGAGTCTGAAAGAATGTGAACCTGCAGCTAGCCGGGAAAGAAGAGGAATCGTTGCCTTACTGGCTGTGCACTTTGTAGGCTGCAAAAGAAAAAGGGAATTTCCAGCACATCCTCTTTCTTTTAGAACTTTGTCTGTGGAAGAAACTGCTCAACAGGCAACTCACACCTATGGAGCTGCATCCTACTCCCTGGAGATATGTACTTTCCTGCAAGCTCTATATACCACCCCACACTCTCATGCTCAGCTGATCTTGAACCCGTTCAAAACATCCAGCAGTTGCTTGCAAAGAAAAAGTCCGACAAAAAAAAAGCCAGTGCTGGAGTTGATTCTCCCCTTGCAGGCTGTAAACTAGGCTAAAAACAATTAGTGATCCACACTTTCCTTCTCAACTATACAGAGAAGCATTATCACAGTCTCTCAGAATCTACTGTTTAAACTATGCTTTTCTAACTGCAGTTCAAACAAAGAGATGTGCCAGGAAAGAAATCATCTGTTGACTTTCCCTGTTCCCTGTGAAAACAGGGATAGCCACTGCACAATCACTTTCATACACCTTCAGTGTCACTGAGTCCCAGCAGCTACAACTCACAGAGGAGGAAGTGTCAGGACAGAAGGTGTTCCTAAATTACCCCCTCCTTCTAGCAGCCCCAAAACTGTGCACAGTGTACTGGGACTATGCACCTTCCTTCTCACATATATGTGCTGTCACATTTCTCCACTCCTGCAGGTCTTTCTCCAATGTCTGGCACAGGATCCTGTAGAAAAAGGCTGTAAAGAACAGGTAGCTGTTGCAGATGTTCAGTCTTAAAACTGCTAGCATGAATTCAGCAGGCAAGCAAGTGGTAGCCATGCTGCTCTTGCAGCCTGTACACGGTGCACACAAGCGTGGTGGGTCCATGGATTCATTCTCAGCCTTATGAAGCATCTCACCTTTTCATTCTCCCAGAGTTACAAGTGTCCACCTGCTTCTCGCAGAACACATTTGTGTACAAAAGGACAAGGACACGTTGGTCTCTGGAAATCTGAAAGTGCATGACCTTACCAGAAGCCAAGCAGAAAACTGCAGAACAGCAGAGTGAGACTGTGCCATTCATATGACACAATAGGAAAGAGCATTCCACACCTAAGGTGCATGGTTTGATTAAGCTCCTTGTCTTGGTGCATTTGATTGTGGGAGATGGAGCCGAAAATCTTTCCATTTAATCAGACTGCAAGAGAGGTAGAATGTAAAGGTATGTAGAAGTAAAGAACCACCAAAACAACCACACAATGGCGCTGTCGGCTTGCAAAAGAAGGAAAAGCGCCCCGCCTTGCCCTCAATCCCCCACGTGCAGCGCAAAGCTGAAAATGTCACTGCTCTCCAATCCACCGTGTCAGGACAAAAAGATTTCGCTGACCTTCCCCTTCCACGGACTAACTCCTATTTGCTCTACACTCAAACAGCGACATGAGCTACTTTGCCCTAGGAAATCTTTTCACTCTCTCAGAGTCTGGCTATAAATTTGAAAACATCTGGTGAGAATGGAGCCCACAGAAGTGCCAGCTGAGAAAGCTCTTGCTGCTTACAACTTCATCTGCATCCAGAGAGCTAGCAGCACATCCCCTGGCATCTGCACTTTCCTTCTCAGCTCTGAGTACCATCATAATCCTTCAGTCTCACAGAGTGCGGATCCAAGTGGAGCAGCACCTGGGGCTGCTCATGCGCTAAGGGTGCCAGGACAAAAAGCTCAACAGCTTGGCAAAATTTTGTCTTCCCACTGCAACAGTTCAGTGGCTCTAACCCATAGAACTGCCTATTAGGAAAAGCTTTTAAATTCACTGAGACCACCCAATGTGCGCATCCAAACTTGCTTTCTTTGCCAAAGAGAGGAACTATAAGCCCATCTCAAAAGAAACAACATCCCTTCCCTTCAAAATACAAAGTCTCCAGGGGCTCATATAAAGGTGCTGGAACACTGTTATTGGGCATTACTTGCCTGGGGCACTAAGTCAGCTGCACACCAAGAGTCACTGTAGCTGCTTACCTTGTCCAGAAGAAGTCTACTGACAGAATTTCAGACAGACATCTCTGAGAAGGGGAAACCACATGCCAGACTGAATCTCTCAGGAGACCACCTTCCAAAGACAGATACCAATTCCTGAACTGTCCAAATTGAGGCAGTGCTTCCATACCAAATGTGACAGGGCAGAAAGATGCTGCCACCCTTGACCTTCACAAGGCATCTTCTTACCTGTACCTCCAACACTGCTTTTATATGCTTTTCTTCACATTGCCATTCTTGTTCAGGGCCTAACCCGGTGAGAGTTGCGTACCACCCCCAGTATTGAAAAACGTTGAAAAATTGCTCCCACACAGAAGTACAGAAATGTCTTGCTGGATTTTACCTCCAGGTGGCACCTACTCCACCAACACTGGGACTATGTCCTTTACCTCCTGAGGAAAAGCACTCTGAGTCACTTGGCTTTGCCTTGCTTTCAGTACCATTGCCTACTTTTTCCTAATTTATCCTTGCTTTGCTTCCCTTGTTTATGTCTCTTATCTTGCTCTTTTGATAACTTCCTTACTTTGCTTTGCCCTGCTTTGTATTGCCACGCAGGCAAGGCAATACAAAGTACAGGCAATTCTAGGAAAGCCAGGGGACAGGTAGGGAGGGCAAGGCCAGCAAGTGGAAAGCAATTGGATTGTTAGGTGAGAGAAGGCCCAGAATTAGGCAAGGCTGGGCTTAAGAAGGGAAACCCAGTGATGTGTGGGCCTGGAAGGGAAGGCCAGGAAGAAAGGGACAGCAAGTCAAGGCAGTGAATGGGTCTACAAGGCAATGTAAGTCAAGTGATGGGTAGGCAAGGAAAGGCAAAAATATGGAAGGGTTGGTGAGGTAATGCAAAGCAAGGGAGGGATAGGAAAGGCAAAGCAGGCAAGGGGGAGGAAATCAAGACCTGAGAAGAAAAGAGTAGGCAGGTCAAGGCAGGGGCTGGGTATGAAAGACCACGCAGGTTAAGTCTGTCAAAGGTTTTGCACTGCAAGGCATATAAAAGATAGACAAGGACATGAGAGTCATAGGAGGAGCAGGCAAGGCAAGGCAAGGGAATGGTGGACAAGAGAAGGCCTAGAAATTTTAGGCAAGGCAAGAACTTTTAGGCATGGGAAGGAAGGGGTAGGCAGGGCAAGGTGGTGGATTAGTTGTAAGGCAATGCAAGGAAAGGCAAAATCAACAGGACAAGCCAAGGTTGGGAGAGGCAAGAAAAGGCAAATCAAATGAGAGGCTTGCGAGGTAAAAGCAGGTGGGGAAAAGGGGGTCTTGAAGTCAAGGTGGGGAATGGGTGGGCAAGGTAAAACAAGGCAAGAGAGTAGTAGGAAGGGCAAAAGTAGGACACAGAGGGGTTGGTAAGGCAATGCAAAATAGGAGCATGCATAGCAAGGAGAAGATGGCAAGGCAAGGTGTAGAGGAGACAAATCCCTCTGCAGACAGCCCTGCGAGGGCCCCCTGGAACTTCCTTTGAGATAAGAAAAACTATTTGCTTAGAATGACTCATGTTAGAAAAAAATGTAAGCTCTTCTTCTTATCTTTTTAGAATGTTATTGGTTAGGTTTGGTTCTTTATAATTTGTTGTCCCAAACAAAGATAATGTAGTTGGCCAAAATGTGTTAACCCTGTTTTCCACTGGTTTACCTGTGATCCCCCCAGACCCTATAAAAGTACATGTGTGATTCCCCATCTTTGGATTTGTGGCCTGAGCCCTTCACAGACAATAATAAAGCCTGTGGGAAAAGTCTGAGCTGCTCTCCCGGTCTTTTTATGCCGGCTGGAAACTACAGGTTTCTGTGAGAAACCATGAAGGTAAGTGCCTGAAAGGCCAGTGCTCACAAACCTTGGAACTTTCCCCTGCCCAACAACAATAGGGCAGGGGACACAAGAAAAAGTTACAGCAAGGCAAGGCAAGGCTGACAAAGAAGGGATAAAGAGTTCAAAGATGAGTAAGAAAGGTGATGCAAGGCAATGGAATTTAAGGAAGTACAAAGAGAGGTCCTTAAGGCAGGGTGGGGTAGAAATGATAAAGCAAGTCAAAGGAGGGGCAGGCAAGGCAAGGGAAGATAAGGGCAGGTCAGTCAATATGCCGTATGGATTAGAAAGTCAATGCATGACAGTGGCAAGGATAGGCATGGCCAAACAAGGCAAGGGGCAGGTAAGCAAGGCAATGAGTGTCACAGGAAGAGCAGGCAGGGCAAGACAAGGCCAGGGGCAGGGAAGTCCATGTAGGGGAGTGGTAAGCAAGGCAATGCAAGGGAATGGAGTGGTAGGAAGGGCAAGGAAAAGATATGGAGGGGTTGCTGAGGTTAGGCTCAGTTTCATTCCAGATTATCCAGTATTCATTGATAATGAAAAATTCAGCTCAGAATGCTTGGCTCATTTTAATGGTCAAATCTGATTATCTTGAAGGCAGGATGAGTGAAAAGAAACTTCAGATATGAAAGCAACCCATATTTTCCCAGCAAAGCTTTCTCTTAAATACAGAAATTACTCACCCTTAAGACCCTTTACCCATTACACAAAAATCAGGGCTGACACAAACAGCTGGAGTTACAGCAAGGACCAGCCCAAAGGTTTCTTGAGGACAGGGAAAAGGGTGAAAGGGAGAGTGGCAGAATTCCAGATTCCCTCATCACATATGCACAGTGATGGGGATGTTTCTGCCCCACCACAGTACCAGCATTCCTGAGTCACTTCTCACTTGCTGTGAGTACACCATGGAGCCAACATTCTCCTGCCCCTTTCCTGATTTTTGAGACTTCCAGATGACCAGAAATGCTGGGCAGTGGTCCTGTGCTGGACACTTTGGATCTGGCCCCTCATGTCCTCAAAGCCCCTGGTAAATGTGCCTCTATTGCACAAAAGGAGAAAGCTTTGGGGTCTGTTTGACATTTAACCACACAGCCTGGCTGGAGATGTGGTTTTGGTAGGAATCTCTATTTGCAGAGAATTTCCTTAATTATTTTTGGCTAAATGGCTTATTTATAAAGCAAGTTTGTGTGTGGAGCCACCCAGCTGATTCCCACGTCAGCTAATCATTTACCTCTCCTGCCTTTGGTGACCTTTACATGAGAAGACAATCTGCTCCCCAAATGAAAAACCTAACCCATCATCCTAAAAATCTTCCTAAGCAGTGTATTAAATGAAGTGAGGTCCAGTGTAGTGTTCAGCTCTCTTCCATGGAAAGGGAGGCCATCAGAGCATCAGGATTTTCCTCTTTACCTCGCCCTGATCATATGCAGGATTTACCTGCCAGGGCAAAGTGCTGGTGGCGAGAAGGGCACATTCCTATCCCTGGCTCTGCCCAGGAGTTTCTTATGGCACCAGTGGGGCAAGATCCTTTCTCAGAAGATCTTGATTCTCACAGAATTCTCACAGAATTCTCACAGAATCATTTAGGCTGAAAAAGATGTCCAAGATCATGGAGTCAAACCTTTGACCAGTTACCGCCTTGACAACAAAACCATGGCCCTGAGTGCCCTGTCAAGTCATTTTTTGAACACTTCCTTGCATGGTGACTCTACCACCTCCCTGGGCAGCCCATTCCAGTGACTGGCAACCCTTTTCATGAAGGAATTCTTTCTGATGTCCAACCTGAACCTCCCCAGGTGCAGTGTCCTTCCTCTCCGCAGCTAAACACATAACCAGGCAGTATTTTCTGTGACTGGCCTTAGAGGAGAATTTTCTTGTCCTCCAACAGCCAGAAGTTAAAAGATCCTGAAGGAGAGTTTAATACTCCAAGAATGAAAACAGTCTCATCCAGGAAAAGCCTGCAGGTCAGCTCCATGTGTGTTTTATCATGATGACTGCAGTCAGCAAAATATGTTCTGCCTTCAAACTTTAATCTCCATCTCAATGGACGCTGTTTACTGAGTTTTCCCTGGTAGCTTCTCCTTCCTGAGCAAATCCAGCTGAATCTGTTCTGCATCCTGAGGGCAATGTCAGGACACTCAAGTTTCTTCCAGGAAGGTGCACAAACACTGCTGCATTGCACAACAAAGCTCTATTGTTGTTCACAGCATTTCTTGTAAAAGTTTCCCCTTCTCATTTTTTTCCCCACAGCTTAAATGAACTTCATATCCCACGAACTTCTCCCAGTATAAAGGGGGTTTAGAGGTGTTCAAAGAGGAGTGGGTCTGAACAAAGGAAAACTGGGATCCTTCCTCACTCCTCAAGGCAAGACTCACATGCCAGGGCTGTAATTTTGGGTGTATTGGCTCTGTGCCAGCACATCACAGCAGAGCTGTCACAGCACAGTACCTGGCCAGAGGATCTCCTCTCACAGTGTTCTCTATGCTGTTTCCCAGCACAGTTCTATCCCTGGAGTTTTCCATGGGGTTGTCTTAATTTGAAAGATAGGGGTCTGCCAAGAAAGGCACGAATTTTCCTTGGAATAGAAAATGTGACCCCATTCCCTCCAAATTATTACAACTCTGAAATTATGGGGCTTTCAAGCAAAGATATGGGGAAAGGAATAACAGTTCTTTACTAGTATATATGTGTATGTATGTATGCATATATGTATGTATGCATAACAAGGCAAACAAACAAACAAACAAAAAAAAAAACAAACAGCAGCAATAACAGTCAAAACCAGGAATCCAACAAGAGCCTTCTCCCAGCTGCACGCTCTTTCCCCTTTGGTGCAGTTCCAGTCGCAGCCAGCAGGGACACTGGTGGCTCCTGGCCGGACAGGGCAGGTGCAGTGATTCCCCCGCAGCTGCAGGGGGCGCTGTGGCGCGAGCTCAGCCGCCTCTCTCCGCGGTTATGGCGGGTGAGCTGGTGAGAGAGGGAGAAGGGGAGAAGGGGCTTTCCTTTGCAAACTCATGAGAAGCAGCTGGTCTCAGTGCCTCAGGAAACTGAATGGACTGCAACAGGAAACCTTGGAAGCATCAAGCTGAAGCGGGAGAGGTGGGTACACCTAGGGGTAGCAAAGTGTAGCAGAAAACTCCAGGCCGTGCCAGAAGCCGGAGGTTGTCTGGTCATCAGGTTCCAGTGCAGCAAGGATCCCTAAAACAGCAGCTGAGAACAGCAGGGCCGGGTGGGGAATCGCTCCCTTGAGGAGCTCACTGGTAGCAATGGCTGGTCCCAGAGTCAGGCTGCACAGGCTGGTCCCCAGCAGGGAAGGGGATGCTCCCGAGTCCCTGTGTGGCATGCCCTGCTTCTGGGCTCCCAAGCAGCAGAGGAGCAAGCCAGTAAGCTCCAGTCACAGTGCCAAAGGGAAATAAAAAAACACAGCAAAAACTACACAGCAGGTGTATGTTGTCAGAGAGGGATCCCACCGCATGGCCGTGGAGATCAATCACTTGTCCCCAAGGAAGCAACTGCTCCTCTCCCCTCCAGCTCTCGCAGGAAATCTCCGCTAGCTCTCACCCATCGAGGACCCAGGGGCAGCAACCACCCCAGACACAAAACATTTGTTTAAAAATGGATGTGGGATTAAAAAAAACATCCCCAAGACAGGGGCACTGGGAGGCATCAGTTCCAAGTACCCTAAAAGGATCCACATGACAAAATTCCACTTAAGACATGGAGTACTCCCCTGAGAAATATTTCAGTACAGTTCACCAGTGGTTTTCATTAGTAATAAATGCAAAATACAGAGATAAACTCTGTCATAGTAGATATTTCAGCTTCTATACGTTTCCCTATAGAAAGTACATACTTGTCATACCATCCACCAGTGACAGTAACACGCTGTCCTGCCCTGCAAGAAAGCTCTAATTATTTAATGCCTGGGAAATTAAATAGATGGTCTTATCCATTCTGATATAGTATAGGCAGGTTTATTCAGTAGGGAAGGGATATCTGATTATTTTGCTGAGAAATTAAAATAGCTAACAGCTAAATTAATTAACTGCTATATTAATTGAACAAGTGGCACTAGAATTAAACCAAGGTCTAAACTCAAGTGTATCTGGATGGGTACTTGAATGAACATTAATTGTCAGGTTTCAGTCTCAAATAACATTGATGGTTCTTTAGTCATCTGGATCTGGGGAAACTTGTTTTCCTTTCACTGATGGGAAGATAATTCTCCTTCCCTTTGTGTAAATCCAGTTCCCTGGGTCAGGTCCTTATGTCAGGTGAATCAGCCTTTCTGTGCACAGCATCCAGAGTGACCCTACTCAAATCAGCAAAATGAACTTACGAATACATGAGGAAAACTATGAGCCAGAAGACAATCCAGTCCCACAGCCAAAAGGCAATACAGCCCCAGACAAGAGCAAAGGCACTTTGGGAATATGGACACTCACATTATAAAGAAATTTTGGGGTTACAAACTGAAGCACTCCCATGCTTCTCTCCCAGACCGATTCCTTTAGACTAAAACCAATCAAAACCCAGCTGGACAGGACCAGATCCAGCCTTTGCCCTGTTGACAGCTGTATGGAACATCACAAATTTGTACAGCTAAAGGTTCCCAGCCAGTTCCTTGTATTTTGAGAAAGACTGTGTTTGAAACCCACCCAAATTTTATCAATACACAGCTGCTACAAAAGAACACAGAGAGTTTAAGGAGCCAGACATTAATCTTGAAAGGTAAGGTATGAAATCTGCTCTTTCCTCCCCTTTGGGGCACAAGGACTGTATTTCTGTCCCATTCTTATCAGTAATTGAAAACAACAACTTGAATCTTTTGCTGAAAGCATTGGTGTTGCAGTATCAAGCAGATGGGACTCCGTTTCTTCATTCAGGAAAAGCCAGATCTTTATTCACATCACTCACTTTTATACAGTTTTCACAGACCTCATGTTGAACTCCAACTGCCTAGTAGTTTTCTTGCTATTCTGTTCATTGGTTAGAAACTGGTATTTTACCTTTCCTTCAGATCTCTCTATTTTTTGATTGTTTACATGTTTTCTTTATTGATTCTCGTGGGACAGATTCATTGTTTATGCAGGTACAAATTTTTTTTTTGTCTTTAAGAATAGGTTGTCATGTTCATTCTTACAATTTTTCCTTATGGGCACTTAGAAGCTACAGATAGCTTAGCTAGAGTCACAGGGCCTAAACCGTATTTTATAAGGCCTTTATTTTATAATATCTCTACCTGTCTGCAACACATTGGTTGGAGTTTTCCAGGAAGTTCTTGAGATTACAGAGGTTTTCTTTACCTCCCTGCAGGAAGCTCCCTCCCACACACCCTTAAACACCACAGAAATTTGTGGCAGAAATAATGAAGAAAGCTGTTCTTATAGATAACTTGAATTTAAAAGGTTTTAATGGTTTATGTTTTGTTTTGTTTGTTTTTTTCTGTAGAACTTACCACAGAGAAGCAGGATTTCTGGATCTCTGATTTTTTCACTGGGGAGTTTTCATGTTCAAAAGTCAGTAATTACAGTGGTGTGTAAGCATGGTTTTTGCATGTAGGGACAAGGCTTTCTCAATAGATAGACAAGAGAGGGGTGCACAGCCCAGAGAACTCTTCCAAAAATGGTGCAGATTTATTTTTCTTTATCAATATCTGTGCCAGACTATTTCAATGGTTAATCAGTCACCAGAATATTGAAGACTGGGGAATGCATCTCCCTCTGAGGAAAATAAAAGATTTTTTTTTTTCTGATTTCTTCAGTTTGCCTTGTTTCTGCTCTCTCCTGTGAGACTCTGGGAGTCAACCTTTCCCACAGGACAGAGCAGGTGGGAAGGCTCATCTGAATCTCCACAGAGATCATGTCCCATCCACCAGAATCACTGCAGGAGGTGCTAGACCCCCACGCAAGGCTTACAGCAGCATCCCTCAGATGAGAAGGAAAGGAACATCCAGTGCTCCCCCATTCTGGCACAGTGTGTCCCAGAAGCCTCTAGAACAGTCCCTGCTAATTTTTTCTCCCCCACTATTGTGTGGGACACTATTGTGCCCTTGATAGTGTGGGCACAATAGTGTGGAAAAAAACTTTCTAAATTGGGGATTGTGATTTCCCCAGAGGAAAGGAAGGTTAGGGACAAAGGAGAGAAGTGCATAAGAAGAGATCCTTACCTACCCTTCACAGTCCAGTAAATACCTTTCTCAAAGTCCCACAGAACAGGGAGGATCTGGCGTTTTATTTAGTTTAAAGTCACCTGAATTGTTGCTGGCACCCAGCTCCTGCCTCCAGTTGCGGGGCTGTGCTAAGAACACAGATGTGAGGAATCTAAGCTCATAAACCAAACTTCCTGGGGAGAAATAAGTGATGCTTTCCCCAGGATAATTTTAGAGCTGGCCTTGCAATACCCCACAGGAAGAGCTGTCTTGAGACCAGGACAGCGCCTGGGTAAGGAAACAGGTGGGTGGGAGGGAGGGAGTGACCTCTTTTGGCAACTTGTCCACCTATGGGAACCTGGACTCTGAAAGAAAAAAAAGTGGGCAGCATTTCAGCACCTGACATTGCTCTCTCTACCTTTTTTTCTTAATTTATTTAGGGGTTAGTATTAGCCCTTAAAGCAACTGCACTGAACTTAGCAAGCTGTGGTTGCTCTTTTGATTAAAGAGTGGGATAGAGAGGTACCTGTAAAAAAACTGAAGTCCTCTGAAATGGAGAAAGTAACTCCCCTGAAAGCAGCCTTTAGTAGGGCTTGCCCTCTTCTCATCCTCACTGACCACACCTGGGACTGCCCCACCCCTCCTCATCCTCACTGACCACACCTGGGACAGCCTCCATCCTCATTCTCACTGACCACACCTGGGACTGCCCTGCCCCTCCTCATCCTCACTGACCACACCTGGGACTGCCTCCATCCTCCTCATCCTCACTGACCACACCTGGGACTGCCCTAGACTTTGATTTACACAGGAATTTCACTAAATCCCACTCTGAGTCTTACTCAATAAGCTGAGCAAACTTTGCTGCTTTTCACATTAAATACGAAGCTGACTAATATAGAAAAATGTTAAGATAAGGAGAGATAAAATTGAGAGGGATTGCTGCTACAAAGTTTGCCTGGATCAGGCCTGGGATATGGTCTGGGGAAAACCCAGACTGGATTTTCCTGGGATAGGGCATGGGGGTAAAGCTGGACTGGATTTCACCAGAATACAGAATGGGGGAAAACCCAGAATGGGTTGGAACTCATTCCTGGAGTGGGTGCAAAATGATGGGTTTTGATCCCAGTCTTTTGTACGGGACACTCCGTAGAAACTACACCTATGTTACTAAGCCAAGAAAATCCAATTTCTTCAGTCATGTGTACTCTGAATCACTGGACTGCTGGTGATTAATGACTCAAACACTCAACCACTTGCCATAGCCACCCAGCTGCCCCAAGATGCTGGAGTGTTGTGTCTTACAGTTTATTTGTGCTAGGGACTCAAACAGTCAGCTGGGTGCTTTGCTAATGATGTGCAGAGGGGCCTCCCAGGTGCAGAAGGCTGAGGCTACAAACTGGGTTTCCAAATAAAGCTGATAAGAGGAAAATCACTTGAGGTAGTATGAATCCTTCTTGTCATACCTGGCTTACACGGCTCAGCTGTGAAAATTCTGCTCCAAAGTACTGGAACATTCACACCTCAGAGGAAGGTGTGAATCTTGCCAGATGGGCTGCCACACCTGGAGTTGACCCACCCACTCTTCATCCTCAGGGGCCACACCTGGGGCTGCCCCATCCCTCCTCAACTTCACTAACCACACTTGGGGCTGTGATTTTGTAACTACCTGAAGGCTTTTAAAATCTTATTCTGACCATCAACAATATGATTTATTTCATTTGCAAGGATACTCAATAATCAGGAGCCCTGCTCTTAGTCTATGCACTTTTTGGAGCTATTTGGACATTTGAAGTGCCGTGGCAATTATCAGGATCTTACAGCTTTTGTCAAAGTGACACTACACCATGACACTCTTCAGGCAATGTGTTTGGAGAGCCAAACATTTCACCTTTCAGTTTGAGCCATCCCTTCATCTGAACCCATATTCTGGGCTCGGATTTCTGCCTGCTACCAGCTTTGGAAGTGGTGTGTCATGACTGACCTCCACAGGCAAAGCTTAATATGTTCCTAAGAGGTTGGTCTCAGAACTAAGATTCAGGCTTTGCCAAGCACAGTTCTATCCCACATTTTGCCATGTCTTCAATATTGGATCAAACTTGGCTTACTGGAGAGGGCAGTTTCTGTTCCCATCATATTAGTAGTTCAGATCTTTTAGAGAAAGCATATCCTGAGTCTACTCTTCCATTGGTTTTGGAGGGATATATTTTACCTACACCATGGGATTGCCCGAGTCAGGAGTATGAGCAATCAGAGTCTCATAAATGACCTCCTAGAAGTGAACAGGTATAAAAAGCATAAGCCTTCCTATACACAAGAAAATACATGTTTGTGCTTCAGCTAGTGCCAGGAGTGTGGAAAACAATTCTTTTTCTTCTAGTACAGTTCAGAAGAAAACTACTACTTTGTGCAAGCAAGGAGGAAGCAGGAGAGGATTTGTGACTCAGCACAAGGCCTGACTCAGATCACTTCTGGAAACCACTCTGAAGTGGTAGAGATGATGCACCATCCCCAGCCACAAAAGCAAGATTACCCACAAACCACATTTATTTCTGACAATACACCAGGAGACTGCCATTAGAGTTCTCTTTCCAAAGGACAAGCAATATAACCAGTAATATTCAACAGAGTGGATGTTTATTATTTCATAAATGTAGACATTGGTTAAGAATATTGAGTAATATTAAATATTCACAAGTATGTAATGTTTTATAGCAAATTTAAAGGAAGCCTGGAAAACAACACACAGTTTTAGTGCAAAAAGGTCCACAGCCATGGCAAGATACCTTAGGAAACTACATCTACAATGATTTGTGGGAAAAAAACATTAAAGACTTTCTTTACCAATGTTGCAAAGGGAACTGATATGACACAGTTCATTTAAGCACAGCTAAACAATAGCAATTTGGGGAGGTAGTCCTTTTCTGTACTGCTGGAGTCTCAAAAGATTAGTAGCAGATGGATATATAAGTAAATTCTGTGGGTGAAGTGCAACATTCTTGGGGCTACAAATGTAATTTTTATTTCAAGAATAATAGGAAGGGTAGTAAGGAAAGACATAACGGGGCAGAAAATTAGTCAGTGTAAAAAGAAATAGGAAATTTGAGGGGAGTTTTTTAATATTTTAATTAAGCAGCTGGAGTCATGCATCAATGGATATTTGTGTGTGTAATCTTGAAATTTATCCTAAATCTATTTTGTATGCATGAATAAAGGTGGTATACACCACAGTATCAATGGTAAGAGGCCTATTTAATAACCTTTAGGAAAGATAAGCAGTTAAAACTTAGCAGAAGACAAAATACATGCAATTTTTAGGTAATTTCCATTAGCAATATTTTATATTATAGGCAAAGAAAATGCCATGGAATCCTGCTGAAATGAAAAGCTGTCATATAAAATGCCACATTATCCATGTACTTCATGCCTCCTAAACCTTGTGATTTTTGTACCATGCTGAGTACAATTTAATTAAGAATCTTCAGGCAGACACCGTTGTCAAAGAGGGAGCTTTTCTCTGCATGCCATTGCTAACAGTAAAAAAAATAAAAATTACAACCGACAGAAAGTGGAAAATCTGCAGCCAGATTCCTGCAAAGCCTCTGAGATGCCAATTAAAAGAGATTAAGCAAAACAGAATGTAATTTTGACTTCGTTATTATTTCGGAAAGCACATCCATAAATTATAAAGCACCATTCCCACCAGGAAATTGTGTGAGTATAAGGGACTGTTGAGTCTGAAATAATACTGTTCTTCAAGAAAAAAAAAATAAACAAAAGCACCACATTGTTTTAAGAGCAGAGTGAATGCAGCTGAAGGGTGTTGTGTTGACAGTGCCCTATTGTCCTGTAGCACAGGTACAGGGCAGGCCCTGCCTCCCAATCCCAAATCTGGCCATTTTCCTTTGCTCTGAGTCTCTCAAATTTTCTAATAAGAAGGGTTTGAAAAATCAGCTGCTCACCTGTCCAAAATAGGGCTTAACCTTCTAAGTTATTCAGCCATACTGATGAGAGAGCGCCAGAAAGACTGTCAGCAACTGAATGTTACAATTTATGGTTTAAACACCTTCATGAAGGACCTTTGCCTGTTACAGCAAAACTGTCTTACAAATGTTTCGGAGAAGGCCACCACAACCCTGACTGAACTTCTCGATGCCTGGTGATGAAGAATACATTGAGAGTGGGATCAAGCTTAGCACCTCTGGGGTGGAGACCACAGCCTTGGGGCTATCAGCTGCCAGGCTGCACAGACCCTCACACCACAGGGTGGGGAGGAGGAGAGGTTTTGGGTGTGCACTGAAAAAGCCTCTGGTCAGAGGCAGTGAACAGCCATCCTCAGCTGTGAGAGCCCTTCACCCCGGGCAAAGCTGCATCCATGTGAAGGACAGCAGAGGGGCTGACACGGCGCATCAAAGGCCCCCCAAAGGGGTCCCCAGACCCTGCAGCAGAGCACTGCAGCATGATGCAACAGATGCACAGTGTTGCAAGGGACAGTGCCAAAATTGCCCTTCCCACTGGAGGCACGGGGGCGTTCCCACCTGGCCCAAATATATATTAATCCATGGGATTCTGTACTTTTCGGTACAGTGGCAGGTGGCAGGAAACTCTTACCACCAAGACGACCAGATGGAGTAGAACAACCAGACTCTGTTGGGACCACTGGACATGAGATATATTTCTGCTTAACACTTGTCACTCTCTCCCTGTCCCATCCTGTCCCATCCCCCCTGCATTCCTCTCCTCTCCTCTCCTCTCCTCTCCTCTCCTCTCCTCTCCTCTCCTCTCCTCTCCTCTCCTCTCCTCTCCTCTCCTCTCCTCTCCTCTCCTCTCCTCTCCTCTCCTCTCCTCTCCTCTCCTCTCCTCTCCTCTCCTCTCCTCTCCTCTCCTCTCCTCTCCTCTCCATCTCCAATATTTTTTTGGCGCCAACATCTAACCTCATTTGGTTTTAATCATGTTTTTGGTATATTTCAAAACTTTCTGGGCTCAATCACTTTTATGTTCACAGAGTCTTAGTTTTTTGTGTTTTTTTTTCTCTTGTGTTTAAACTGGTTCATAACAGACAGAAAGAAGAAAAGACAGAGGAACATTTTCAGGACAAGCAAATTCAGTCTTACAACACTGGGCTCTCAAGTAAGGAAGCAAAATTCAAGTGGAAGATTTCCCATGCTCTTGGAGCAGAGAATTCTCACCCACAAAACTGAAATTACTGATTTTATCACCTTACCATTGGCTTTTAAGAACTTTCATCTAATCCTAGAACATCTGTAAGAGAATTGACTTTAAATGTGTGATTTATTCATTCTGCATTATTAGCATTAATACCAATTGTTATAAAAATGCACACAATTTGTAAAACTGGTAAGTACTACCTCATCTAGTCCCATTACAGTGACAAATTACATTGATATAATATTGCATCTCAAATGTAGAGCAAATAGCTCCTAAAAAAAAAAAAACATGTACAGATCCCTTAACTGTATGTTGTCCACCATGGAAATTTTCTGACACAGAGTGACAGGACTCAACACACTGTGACATGAATAATTCAGTACAGAGATCTGAAGGACAATCTACTCTGAAGGAAAAGCAAATTAGGCTCCTGCTACCTCTTGCTTTACTCTTAAGTAAGATTATTAGGGATATAAATGTGGAATTGAAGATATTTTAACTATTTGAATACTCATTCTGTGCAAGAACAATAAAGAACAAGGTGTTTGGCTTCATTCCATGCTGATCTAGTTTGATATTTTTTCTATCTGGATATAATATAGACAACATAAACCCCACATATCTTGTTTAAAACAGAAGGAGTTGGGGCAGATTCTGTCTCCCTTTGAATGATCTGGCTGGTGCTGGGGTGTTTAAATGTCATATATTGACTTTCCTATTCCCTGTCTTGATGACTTGAATCCTTACTCAGCCCATCCAATTATCCTGGCTCCAAATGATTGGCATGTTCAGAGTATGGGAATCCAGCCAAAGAGCTGCATAGAAAACACGTGAGTTTGGCATTTTTCTTCTTGCACAGAGAAAAATGGGGACACCTCTTTGAGGTGCAGGATCTAGGGAGACACTTGATGCTCAAATGGGAATTGAAAAGGGATGAAAATATGAATCAGCCTGGCTCCAGGGAAGGTAGATGGCTGTAATATCATCTGAGATTCACTTCAGGGATCTTTAACAGAGCAGTCTATTGCACAGCTGCTTCTTACCAAGCACTCTATTACTGTAATGCCTCTGTGCTTCTGGGGTGTTAAAAATATACTTGCCCTCCAAAACTGGAAAAGAAACAAAGCACTTGCTTTGCAGATAGAGACAGAGTATACAAGTACATCTGACACCCAGACCATCAGAGGAGTTTAGGTACCTGCAGTTTGGGAAATAGCATATGTGTCTAAATTCTAAGCAAAAGTTGCACAGGACACCTGGTAGGAAAGGGAGCAAGGGAGGACAGAGAAACGGTCCCGCTTGATTGACCTAAGTTTTAGATGCCCATACCCCAATTATTTCTCCATTCTGGTGCTGTTTCTGCTTTATTCTAGCAAACAAAATTCCTAGGAATACCTGATCTCAAAGTTCCTGGATAGCCCAATATCCCCACTTAACAAGGAAG
This sequence comes from Cinclus cinclus, assembly GCF_963662255.1. Taxonomy (NCBI): domain Eukaryota; kingdom Metazoa; phylum Chordata; class Aves; order Passeriformes; family Cinclidae; genus Cinclus; species Cinclus cinclus. Next base: position 19,913,129 of record NC_085049.1, on the reverse strand, counting down.
GCATGTGAGGAAGAGTCCTGTCACTAACATACATTCCCTGATTCTGGGAGTGGGTCATTTAGGATTGTGCAATGACTGTGTTTAATAGATGCCTGCAGAGTTTTCTTGTATGCCTCTGTCTGGATCCTTTTATAAACTACTCCAGAATTTTGGCCTCCCAATATCCTGTAACAGGGAGGGCAGTAATTTAACCACAAGCTCTGTGAAAATTGTACTTAATTTGTTTTAAACTGGCAGCACCATAAGTTCATTGGGTTCACCCTTTTTCTTGCAAAACAATAAGAAATACGGCCAGGATTTCTCTGACACTGCATTTAATTTGGGGCTTTTTTGTAGTAACTAAGACATTCAGAATGCTTTAATCCTAAAGATTTGGGAAAAATACGAACAAATTCACCTGTCAGAGGGGCTTTGTTTTTTTTTGATTGTATAGTTAGAAAGAGTTTGATGCAAAGTTATTAAAAATAACAGCATCTACAGAAAACCTACAATTTATACAATGTACTTGGATCGTATAGAAAACAAAATCCAAAAGTAGAATTATTCTATGTTTTTTTTCCAACACAGTAGGTCTCTGTCCTACATTAAATAAGCCTTATGACATCTCCCTAAGTTGAACAATATTCCTATTTTGCAGACTTGCCCAGAAATCTTAAAACAAAACCACATAGAAGCAAATATTCCTATTGGGAAAGCTCTTGGGCACGTGGTTAGTTAATGAAGTGAAAATGGCTCCTTGTGGCAGTGAGGCCTATGCTTGCTTTTGCACCAACCATGGGCCTTTCCAGCAATCCAATTGCCACTAAAAGTTTGGATTATAATCAGCAAAATCCTATTACCTCTTGTCAAGTTAATCAAGTTGGGATTTCAAATGAACCTACAGGGAATCTGACATCCAAGTCCTATTGAATTCCAGTGTCCCATTCATTTAGTGATCTTCCAAAGCACTAAGCAAACAGCTGTCCCTACGCTTTGGCAAAATGGACTAAAGCTTAGTAATGTGTTCTCCCTACATAATATGCCCCTTGGATAAAGCTTGATCTGAGTCAGATGCCACACAGTGGAACTTGTGGCAACTGTAAGAAATACAGACACTAAATGGCAACCACGCTAGAAACTAAGAACTGTCAGCAGTCTTGCTAGTGAATAACGAGAAAAATGTTATTCCAGTGCATGGCAGGTCCATCAGTCATTGCAACAGCTCCCAAATTACCCAAATGCTTCAGAAAAGAGCGTTGGCAGTTCTCACGTTCTCTCATCCATAAGTCTCGCACTGTATCTATCACATTAATAAAGCAGTCCACAGGCTGGAAAAATAATCCTTCAGAACAACACCAAATATATATTCTTGACTTGTGTAGCTGAGATCTAGCAAAATCCCAGCCTCCTTTTTCTCCTCATAAACCCAGCAGAGCAGTCACAGGTTCCAAACAATTCCTGATATGAGGTCATGGGGGCCATAAAGTCTGAGACTCCTTCCAAAGTAACTTGAAATAGCTTTCTTCCTGTTGGATTTATAACTTGGAAAGGCGTTCAAAAATTCCTTTCTCTTTAATAAATTCCACATCCTCTTTTAGCTTTCTGATTGATCCATAGGGAGAATCTATGTTGTCTAGATGCTACACCTGAGCTTGAATGCTGTTTTCCAAACATGATGTGAATCAGTTGAGTGGAGAGTTGTGGGAAATGCCCATTGAAAAACAAGCAATGTAAAATTTTGCATAGATGAGATAGATGGGAAAGAAATCCACAGACTTCACAGAGAATTCACAGAGAATCATAGAATGGTTTGGGTTAGAGAGAACCTTAAAAATCACCTTGTTCCACTATCACAGGTTGCTCAGAGTTCCATCCAACCTGGCCTTGGGCACTTCTAGGGATGGGGCAGCCACAGCTTCTCTGGGCAACCTCACAGGGAAGAATTTCATCCCCACACCCATTCTAAACCTACTATGTGTCAGTTTGAAGCCATTCTCACTTGTCCTGTCACTCCAGGCATATGTAAATAGTTTCCCTCCATTTATACTGTAGGATATCTTCAGGTACTGGAAGGCCATAATTAGGTCACCCCAAAGCTTCCCTTCTCAAGGCTGGTCTAGCATTCCTTGCTAGCAAATGCTTGAGAAAAAGGAAGATCTAGATAAATATTTATTGCTCTGACAACTCTCAGCCACATTTTTTGCCCAAAACCTAGGTTTATATCAATGTGTTTAATCCATTTACTCATCATTTTAACTAAAGGATTTGAGCAGAGGATATTTATTTTGTAGAGATTTAAACAAGATTGTAAGCAATGCTGAAGAATGGATGTCCAGAAGGTAAAATAATGTTGCTCAGTATGGCCCTCAAAATAACTCAAACTCCAGAGTTTGTAGTCTGAGGCACAGTCTCACTAACCTCCAATAAATATCTTGGGTGACTGCAGCACGTCCAACAATTACAAAGCAACACCAAGAGGGATCTGTGTCCTAGTTTCAGCTGGGATGGAGAAAGTTTTCATCCTAGGAGCTGGGGCAGTGTTGGGGTTTGGATTTTGAATGGGAACAACCTTGATAACACACTGATGCTTTGATTGTTACTAGGTAGTGCTTACCCTATATCAAAGATTTCCTGGTTTCCCATGGTCTAGCAGTGAGCAGGTGTACAAAAAACTGGGACAGCTGAACCAAACTGGCTAAAGGGATATTCCATAGCAGCATATAAGGTGAGAGAAGCTGGCCATGAGCTGCTTGATAATGGGTTGGGCATCACTATGTGAGGAGTGGTGTTTATTCCTCTCTTGGGTGTTATTCCTTTCTTTCTCTCCTTTTCCTTACTATAAAAATAATAGTTATTGTATTTTACTTTGTTCCATTTATTAAACTGTTCTTAATTTTGTTTTCTTTACTGTTTATTTTTCTCACCTCACCCCACCAGGTCAGCATGGGAGAAGTGAGTAACTGCTACTTAGTTGCTGTTGCGGCAAGAATCTGCTGAACAATTTTCCTAATTCCATCTTCCTCTTGGCATTCCTGAAAGGACCAGTGTGGAAACCTGCATGCAAACATGTTGACATTTCAGTTTTCTTTTCTCATTAAATAAAATAATAGCTGCACTTTGTGTATAATTGTTATTGTATAATTGTATATTGTATAATTGATATTTAGATTTCCCATTGCACCAATCTTGTGTTTCTCTCCCATGACATGGGTCATGTGGAAAATCCTAGTCTATGGATTTTTGAAGCCCCAGCTCTGATTTACACACTGCTCTAAGGTATGAATGAATGCTCTTCTCTACTGCAGCCCCTTGGTGGCAACAGGGTAAGGCAACATTTCTGAAAGTGTACCATAGGCTGCACTTTCCTAGGTTTTATGTTCATAGAAATTCCCTCTGGCAGGTCTGGAAAAGTTTAACTCAAAAGATACAAAGAAACTCAAGTTTTCTATTTAGTCATTAGGCCCCCTTTCCTTCTGTTCCCACATTCCCATCACTGACAGCAGTGTCTGGCTCTAACCATACATGCACTATTCCAAAGGAGTTCTTTCTGTGGCTGAGGGCATCCCAAACCCTCAACCACACCTCCTGGGCAGCTGTGTCAGACAAGGAGCAGTGTCAGACAAGGAGCTAGCCAGAACAAGCAATCAGTCTGCAAGCTCTCAGCCCATGCAGAAGGTGAACACCGTGTTAAATGCTAACACACCACTGTGCCAACAAAGGGTGTATTCAGTCACCAGGGAACACGCAATATTATTTTGGGGCTGGATTATTGGTTCCAGTGACCTCTGTCTGAGAGGTTGAAGAGCTGCGGCCATTACTGAACCTCCTGTACATTACAAAGACATTTTCATTTGACAAGTGGTCTTCACTTGAGAAATCATTTTCCAGCAGAGTAGGAGGTTATATCTGTTGCCAGCTAACTCAGCTCCTACACCATTTTCCTTTGGTTGTACAAGCACTTTCATGACTTTTTTGCTGCCCCATTGAAGAAAAGTGCAGTCATGGAAGGTTACAACTTATGGACTTCAGCTCCTGACAGGTTTTACCAGCTTATTCTTGGTGTGGGATTTGCATTTAGTTGAAACATTGCATTTAGTTGAATTTTTTTCAATTGCTATTGAACAGCATTGAACAGGAAGTGTTACCAGCTTTTTCAAAGAGAAATTAACATTCAAGCAGGCAATTTTTCCTTCTGTATCCCAGGGTATTACATACAGACATATAAATTGACTGCAAATCCAAAAATAAGCTTAACAGAAAATATAAGCTGTAAATTTTCTTTTTATGTTTTTTCCTGAAAGACACTAAATTCATCATTTGGTTAGGATTTAGCACCTGAGACATGTTTATTGGCATGTCTCTAGTGACTTAGAATTTATTTCATGATATTTGATTAAACTGCATGCAAGGAATACTTAGTGGTTAGTGAAAATAAAACAATATTTTAAACTTATGACTTTTTTTCTTGCTTTGCTAGCACGACTCAGGTTTTAAAATCATGGTATACTTGGATTATTGCCAAATTGGCACAATTTCTAATCACTACTAAAGGTGGGGGGGTTTGGCTCAACATCATTCAGGCAGTTTCCAGGTGGCTGAATGTGGATTGTGTTGTACCCAGAGATGACTCACAATGTGCCCAAAAACTTCTGGTTATTCACATTACCTCTTAATAGCAAAGTCAAGGGCATCGAATTCTCAGGGTGAAGTTTTGGCATAGAAGAAACACAGTGGTACAGTACAAGAACTTTACAGGATTTTTAATTACTATGCATTTGCCTCATCCTTTATGGATACTGTTTGTTTGTTTGTTTTTACTGTAACAGTCACATCTATGTATCACCATCCAAGACATCCTATCTAAAATTCCTATTCCAGGCTCAGGTTGAGAAAAAATGTTAAAAATTAGCCAATCTTGATCTGAGGATGGCAAATGGTGTGAAAAGCAATCCCCTTCCCTTTTGCAAATTGTTCCATTTCCAACTGATCCACAGTTTTCAAATATATCTTGTGAGCAGGATTTTTGTCTCTTGGTTCTAGATACCTACTCTTGATATCTAGATACCTACTACCAATACAGACTCCTGTTACAGACGGGGGGAAAAGGAAGCATTGCAAAAGCACAGTTCCTCTGACCTATATTAGATCAGCTGAAGACTGACCTAGACAAGTCACTTCTCCCATTGTCTCCCTTTTACCCCTACCCTGATCCTAATTTTGACATAATTTTACCTAAAATTTTTTTTGTTTGTTTCAGATTGTGATGCTTCATGCTTTCCCTCCCATGAGCTGAACCAAAGGAATTTCTAAAACTCTCAGTATGGTACAGATTTTCAAGCCTTGAAGTCACTCCATAAGTGTTAAAGTTCCCTCCAGTTTTTCAGGACTTTGAGGGGATGACGGGTGACTCTGACAGCACTTTGCAAGCCTGATCCCAGTGTATTTGGGTCCAGAGGCACTGTCGATAGGCACCTCATTGTGTTGCTGTATCTGAACTAATTAGGCAAGTGATTCAACTACTTAGTCCAGGAAAATTGTCATAGCGGTGTGACCATAATCATTCACAAGTGACACTGTAATCTCTGCATTGCCTTGTGCTGCACAATTTAGAAGGGGGTGTAGAAAAATGTCTTTGTGATTTGGATATCACAAAGAAGCAGGGCAGAAATTAATTTAGATTAATACAGTAAATGATGAACACTGCCCAGGTGGAAAGAGACCTGTGGGTGCTGGTCAACAGCTGACTGAACATAAGCCAGCAGTGTGCCCTGGTGGCCAAGAAGGCAAACAGCATCCTGGCCTGGATCAGGAATGGTGTGGCCAGCAGGAGCAGGGAGCTCATTCTTCCCCTGTACTCAGCACTGGTGAGGTCACACCTCTAGTGCTGTGTCCAGTTCTGGGCCCTCAGTTTAGGAAGGATGCTGAGACTCTTGAGTGTGTCCAAGAGGTGGGAACAAGGTGAGTGAGGGGCTTGGAACACAAACCCTGTGAGGAATGACTGAGGGAGCTGGGGTTGTTCATCCTGGAGAAAAGGAGACTCAGGTGACCTTGTCACTCTCTACAGCTCCCTGAGAGGTGTTTGTAGTCAGGGGGGGTTGGTCTCTTTCTCCAGGCAACAACCAAGAACCAGAGGACACAGCCTTAAGCTGCACCAAGTGAAATACAGGTTGGATATTAGGAAAAAGTTTTTTACTGAAAGAGTGATAAAATACCAGAATGGTCTGCCCGGGAAGGTGGTGGAGTCCCTGGATATGTTTAAAAAAAGATTGGATGTGGCACCTGGTGCCATGGTTTAGTTGAGGTGGTAGGGGATGGGTTGGACTCAATGATCTTGAAGGTCTCTTCCAACATAGGTATTCTGTGACTCTGTGAATAACAGGAAAATTACAATAAGAACAAAACCCTTAGACAATTAATAAACCTTATAATGGGTCATCCTGAAGTAAGCTATTATGATAGTATATTCCATGATTCTTTGCTTTGTGCCCCAAAATGGTTGATGTGTCTCTCAGTCTAGAGACTGGATATTTGTGGGGCCTGTTTCGGCGTAGGTAGTTTTAAAAGTCTCTCTGTCCAGGTTTTCCATGGCTTGGGAGATATTGCAAAAAGTGTAAGCTTGGTCTGAGATCCTGTTGCCCTCTGGCTTTTTTTTTTTTTCAGCACTGCAACCAGGGCCTGCCTGCGTGTTTCCCTGCTTCCCTGTTGTCCAGAAGCCCAGAGCCAGCATGTGGATGCCACCTGGGACCGGGACTGTCCCCTGCTGGACCCCTGCCTGCAGCATGGTGGCCACAGCTGCTCCTGTGTGTTAGGCTCCAGGACTTTGATCCACTGCAGTTTCTATGCTGCAAGCTTGTTCATTTTTTCCCAGTTTCCTGGCTGTTTGAGTGTCCAGAGCCAAAGCGTGGGGTGCCACCGGGACTGTGCTTGCCTGCCAGCAGGACACTTCTCTGCACAGTAGCCCAACACTGCAACCAAACCCCTTCAGTAGTTTGTTTTTACTTGGTTTTGCAGTTTGCCTAAAAGTTGTAAATTTCATTTTACAGTTTAGCTTTACCCACTTGATTTTGCTTGAACTTTGTAATTTTTAAAACTTTTCAAAACAAAACCTGTATAGGTTTTTTTTACCATGTAACCAACTTTTGTAGCTTTGTTTTAATTACTGTTTAGACCATTATATAGTAGAATGAAAGGAATGAGAAGGAGGTGTCTTTATAAATAAACTGTGGGCCTGATGGTAGATAAGGCCAGATACTGAGAGGGGAAAGAAACAATGGGGGAAAACATAAATTCCATAGGAATTCCACTAATTGGCAGAGACTGTTGCTCACTCAAGACTGTGCTAAATGTCTCGATTTAGAGAAAAAAACAAACTGAGACACATGGAAAAAAGAGAAAAGGGGGAAGGGGTTCTACATAAGAAGGGGGTCTTAAGCATTTTAGGAAGTCTGTACCTCTCAAGTAGCTCAGCCAATGGGGAAAGAGAGAGGGAAATGCAGCCAGGAAATTAGGATAAAAAAGAGGCTGCATCCCCTAAAAATCTGAGAGACCCCATGGGAAATGCCTCATGGCCTCTCCCTTTATTGAAATGAATTTGCAGGACTCCTCTGTCTCCTTTTTGGACATAAACCTCTGGTGTTTGTGGATTAATTTTCCTGATAAGAACATTGATAGCAAGGGACTGAGAAGATAAGCAAACCTCATTAGCTGTAGCTTGATTCCAATAACCTAAGACCCTCAAGTACTTAATGAGTAGAAACCTGTCCAGGTGAAAAAGTCTTGAGTTTTGCCTTGCTAAGGCTAATCACATGAATCTCACATTACCAAGATAAGTGGGCAAGTGAGCACAGATGGGCTGCACATTCACAAGCATGGAAGTTCAAATAGAGGTCATTATGAGGAAGATGTTCTAATAACATATGATAGGAAAGATGTGTGCTAATGTCTTTACAAACAATATGATGGGTGAAGGTATGGGTGTTACAGCCCTTGAAATGAGTCTTAATGTCTCTACTAACTTTGGGCAGCAGGGCCCAGACAGCTTGGTACCTGAAGCCAAGGGTCTGCATAAGCCTGAGTTTCTGAACTTTGGGGTAAAACAGTAGGTTCAAGTGGGGAACATATGGTAGGCAGGGACGGCTGTACCTTCCTAATACCTTCACCAATGGGGAAAGAAGAGGGCAGCATGTGGCTGAGAGTTTTGGATCAAAGGAGGCTGCACTCTCTGAAACTGAGAGAAAACCCTATGCACGTGTGCTCCAATTTATTTTTTTATTCAAATAAAGTTGCAGGACTCCTCTGTCTCCTTTTTGGACATAAATCTCTGGTGTTTGTGGATTTTCCTGAGATATAAAACACCCCAAAACCCCAAAACAAATGCTGCAATTCTGAACAATGAATAGTAGTCTTGTGCCGTGAAAACATAAAGGACCAAAAATACAGATATTTCTGGATTTATGGGGGTTTTTTGGGATAATTACATACCAAAGGGGACAGACTTTGGGCATGATTTGGGGAAGTCTTTAAATATTATAATGTATATAAACCCAAGGGAGCAATGCCTAAACAAACATGCCTATGGAAAGGGACACCTTCAGCACAGTTCCAGCACTGAATAAATTAACACTTTCTTAACAGGTTATGCTATTAGGTGATTTTCTTCAAAAAACTCCCATCTTTCTTTTAGCCTGAGCTGCCACCACCACTTAAAGAGGTTGCTGGCTCATATCAGAGCACGCCCTAAAGCTGTGGGGGAGTCACTGCAGCCTCTGCCATGCCTGGAGCCAACAGCACCTCCTGCCAGTTGTAACTGCAGCAAAGTGGGGGAAAAATACCTACTGGGGAGGAAAACATTCTGTTGTTGGTATTTTCTTGTTGTTTGTTCTGTTTTATATACCTACATATTTGCCAATAAAGAACTGACATTCCTTTTCCCATATTTTTGCCTGTTAATTTAGAAGTTATAGTAATTTGAAGGGAAGGGGTTTCCTTTTCCATTATGGGAAGATTCCTGACTTCCTTGGCACTCATGTGTCTTTTAAACCAAGACATCAGTGTATTTCAATTTCATGTGCTCCTTAAATATCAAATGAAGCAAAACAGCTTCCAAATATTACCTGGAGTCGTATTACCTGGAATACATTTTATATAGGAAAACTTCCAAATAACTATATCTGGAAATCCATCAACAGCAATTGAGCAACCTGGTCTAGGGGAAGGTGTTTCTGACCAGAGCAGGAAAGTTGGAATGGGATGATCTCTAAGGTCCCTTACAACCAAAACCAATCCATGGCTCTATGATCAATAAATCTGCAATTCCATGATCTGTGTTTATGCTGCAGTTGCTATTCCATCCCTGTACAGCTATTACTTAATTGACTTGACCAAAATGAATCCGTTGTGCAATTAGTGCTCACCAGAATGCTCAAGTGAGTGTGTCTGCCACTGATGAATGTATTTTTGATTTATATTTATGGCTCTTAGCTTCTCAGGGAGCAAATTCCCACTCTGGCAAAATTGATGATAAGAGAATCTGCATCTCTCCAAACCACTGGCAGATGAAATTACACAGAGGGCTGCAGCTGCTGCTTAATTAGCAGGATGAGAAATCTCAGGGAAATGTTTGCCCTCTGTATGACAGAAGAGTACTGTGACTGGGGGGAGAAAGTCAGTCCCTAGTGTTGGTTCTTCAAATTCCCTCTAATGCTTCAATCCTGACATGTGACCTGGAGCTTCAGAAACCACCCTGGAGAGAGAATGGGGAAAAAGAAAACACTGCAGGATGTTTGGAAGAGCTGATTTCAAGCAGAATTGGACTAGCAAGATTTTTCTTTTAAATCAAGGCACTTTTCCTTTATAAACCTGTTGTAATGTGCAACTAAGTGTGAGAAATGAGTGCTCCAGACCTCCTACCCAAATTAGCACAAACTCAGTGTGTATTTAGATCTCACCTACACAGTCCTAGCAGCTCCAGAAAAACAAAAAAAGGAAAGCACTAGGAAGTGCAATATTTATACTTGAGTCTATATCATTATTTCTTCTTTTGATTCATAAATTTTGCTATACGCTAACAATATGGGAGGCTTCTTACCTTATTTTTTTAAAAACTCTCTTACTTAGACAATCATTTTCCTCCTTTTAATTTTTAACCAGATCACTCCTTTAGTTGTTGGACAAGATTTGCATTCCAGCTCCATGGAATTAATGGCATTTCCTCATAAAGAAGTTTTGTCTCACCATTACAAGGATGCCCTTGTCTTAGTGACAATCTGAAGCAAGAGTGTCCAGGGAGCGACAGCTGAGCAGTGCAGCAGCCTGAGAGACTAAGAATTAGTGGTCCTGACATCCAGTCTTCTCTCAAGAGACATTGCACTAGAACATCTGCCTTCATGGGAAGAAACAAGTCCAGTTTCATTGTCTGGCTGAGTTTCAGCAGCAAAAGCAATTTAGGGTGGGGCTTAATGAAGATCCTAGTAAAGGCCCTCTCTGAAATAATTTATTTCCTGCTTGGTATATGGAATTCTTTAAAAAACAACTCAGATTAAGTACAGTTTTTCTGTTTTGGGAAGATACTTAGACTATAAAAGAGACTCTGTACTATAGATTTTTTTTTCCTGTGTATTCTCAAATTGAACAGTTTATTTTTGTTTTATGACCTCCAGCTTCTTTCAAGATAAAAGATAGATAAACTCTTTTACAAAGTGCTATGAGTGCATGTGTGACTGAAAGCTAGACCTAATATCCTTTCTATTACTTTTCTCAAAGGTACCACACAATACAGGTTGTTTTTTTTCCCAGTCAGCTGCAATAAAGAAATCTGTTACACTGGCAGCAGCAGTCATTCATTTTTCTATCTGTAGAACATAGAGACAACATAATATATAATATCCTACACGTCCTCCTGCTGAGAGTAATCTTGGCTCCCTTAGAAATGGATGTGAGGGTTATGTAGGCTTTTTCCAAGATTAACTAATCTAGAGATGGATGGAGAGCTGAGAGAGCAGCTTGCAAATCCCAATTTATTTGACAAACAGCAGCTGTCTTTCCATTTCTGATTCCCTGACCCCCAGATTCAGGTCGGCATTGGGAAGACGTTCTTCACTGAGAGGGTTGTCATCGAAGAGGTGGAGTCCATCGAGGTGGTGGGGTCTCTGTCCCTGGAGGTGTTCAAGTGACTGGACATGGCACTTAGTGCTCTGGTCTGGTTGACAAGGTGGTAATTGGTCAAAGATTGGACTCAATGATGGATTCTCCAAAGACTTGGAGGTCTTTTCCAACATAATTTTGGGATTCCCTGAGTCAAAACAACCGAAGGAAGCCAAGGAACTGTGGAATGGTTGCTTCTTATTGAAAATCACTTAGCGACAGACAAATCCATGAGAGGAGCTGAGGAGATGCCAGACAGTTGCAAGGGACCATGTTGTGGTTTGATATTGGCCAAATGCAAGGCACCCATGAAAATCGTTTGCTAAGTAGTTTGCTCACCCTCTCTAGCTCTCAGCTGGGCAGAGGAGAGGAAAAAATAATTAGCAAAGAGCTCAGGAGTTGAGATTAGGACTGGGAGCAAACACTCCAAGGGCAAAATGGGCTCAAATTTAAAAGTATAAAGCAAAATTATCATTAACAGAGTCAGAGGAGAATAATGAGAAGTAAAATAAGCCTTTAAAACACCTTTTCCCTCCAAGCCCCTCCTTCCTTCCCACTGGCAGCACAGGGGGACAGGGTGTGGGGGTTTTGGTAAGTTTGTCACTCAAGTTCTGTTTGCTCAGGGAGAGGAGTCTTTCCTCTGCTATGCCATGACTCCCTCCCATCGGCAGTCTCAAAAAACTGTTTCCCAAAACTGTTGTGGTCTGGGTCACTTGTTCACAGGGTGCGCTCTGCTAAGGATAGGCTGCTCTAGTTTGGAAGCAAGGGGCTTCTCTCTTTATCTCTGGAAGCAGGGACCTCCTCTCTCTATTCAGATGTCCCACTTGATCACATCTTTCTCTGGCATCACCTGCTCCAATGTGAGCACTTTTCCTACAGGCTGGGAGTGGATCTTTGTATCTGCTGTGGACTTCCTGCATTACAAGGGGACAGTTTCACCATGGCTTACAGGAAAATCTCAGCTCCAGTGCTTGAAACACCTCCTCCCCTTTTTCCACCGACCTTGGTGCCATCATGATGTTTTCTCTCACATGTCCTCACTTCCTTCTCTTCTCTGACTAGAAGAAAAACTGCTGCTCGTAGGAACCATTGCCGAAAAGTTCCACCAATCCAGAGATTCCTGTAGGATCCCGCAGTGCCGAGAAGTCGATCTCATCTAGGTTCCACAGTGGCGAGTCACTCGCCATGTTTCTGCTACCACCCATGTGGCCCCGTGGCCACTGAGCAGGCAGTGGTGGCCACTGTGGCACTGGTGCTATTTAAGGCCTCTCCTCATGTGGGGCACAGGGAAGGAGAAGCCACTGTCCCTGCCCTTCTGCCCGCAGCGTGGCTGCCTAGGGATGGCCAGGCAGGCCGGGCTCCCCACGGGCCACACCGGCATGGTGGTGGCCATGGACCATCTCCATGGGCTGTGCTGGGATGGCCCCGGCGGCACCTCGCTACCCCTGGAAAAACTGTCCCTGTGCTGTTCTGATTTTCTTCTTAAATATGTCATCACAGAGGTGTTACCAACCTCTAATTGGGCCAGCAGCAGGTCCACCTTCAGAGCCATCAGAGATTAGCTCTGCCAGGCAGGGTGGAAGCTTCCAGCAGCTTCTCACAGAAGCCACCCCTGTGCCCCACCCTCCCCCAACAGACCAGACCGTGCCAGATTAATGCAAACCACTTCATGAATAATGGAATTTTATCCCTCTGCACTCCAAGAGTTAAAATGCTACTAATTGTTCCTGCACAGATGGGAGCAAGATCCTCTGTGGTGAGTTTGCTACTCTCTGGAGAGGCACAGCTCCATTAGAAAGGGATGAATCTCGAATTAAAAAAAAAAAAAGGCTATTAAAACAAAATATGTTTTTTCCTTTCCCTGTATTCCAATACAAGGAAAAGAAAAAAAAAATCCCTGAATGATGGGTTGGGTAACAAAAAATTTAGGGTAATGAAATAAGATTTCCCAGAAATATGCTGCAGTATTTCTAAGGACACCAGCAGGTGCTGCTGCATAATAAATTTTGAATTCATCCATTCTGTTTTACTGCTAACATTGATAGCCATTAACAACATAAATAACAGCAGATTCTCTTTTGGGGACCAGCCCCTTCTCAAAGTTCATTTTAAGAAGAGTAGGACAGAATAATCTCCATTTATAAAAGAGGCAATGCATGTATTTCAAATTCAAATGTAAACATACACAGAATGGCGCTTTTTTTTTTTTTCAGGGAATGATCTTGTACTGCCAGAGAAATCACACCAAATAGCTCTTTGCCCTCTCTGACTTCTAGTTTTTGTTTGCATTTAAAAGAAATATCTTCCTGGGATCTAGGACTGGGACATGGATTTTTCAGCATGTATGAACCTGTCAAGCCAGTCTGTTGAAACAAAATGAGTAAAGCTCTCTAGAGAAAAGTGTGTGAGACAGGGATTGATATATTGACAGAGCTATCAGTACAATATGTGCAATAACACAGAGTATTTAAAGTAGAAAATCACCCTGTGAATAGTGAGCTCTTTACTGACAACAAGAAAGAAATCTTGGTTTGTTTCACTGATAAATCAAGGATATTTTTCCTTCTGGTTCAATGAAGTCCACTATAAACAAAGAGGGTAAATATGATGCCACAGTAGCACACAGTAATGCATCCCTAAATTGGGGGTCTGCTTGAAACCAAGTTTATCTGCCTTGACTCCTGGCACAATGTTAGGGGGTGCAAGAACTTATACCAAAGCCTCTGAGGCTGTTCCAGCACAAGATGAAAGAGAGAACTAGAAATACTCTCCTTTCTAGCAAACTTATGTATGACTTTCTGAATTCTTCAATTCAAAATAGAGACTGGGATGCTAAGGATAGTTGAAGTGATGTGAATTTGGAGCAGTTCAGTGGTGTCCTGTACAAGAGAATATGGTCACAGAACAAGATTCCAGGTGTGAGTACTGTCTGTGTTTGAAATGTCTTTGTCCTTGCCTCCTATAAAATATCTCACCTGTTTTCCTCCAGGAGAAAGCACGACATAAAATATTTGGCTTGAACTGAGAAAAATCCTGTGAGTTGAAACAAAACTTTTACACAACGTCCTTGGGAAATTACCAGCTTTCCTGAATTCTTGCATCAGTAAATCCTGCAGTAAACTCTAGGGAAATAATGAAGTAAATGAGTGCAAAGTTTTTCAAAACCGAAGTGCTACTGGGTTTGAAATTGTTTACAATTCTCTTTGTGATGCTGGTGGCCTTCTTTTCCTCCAATCCAAGGGAGAATCAAGAAATCTAGAAACTGGTATGCAGAGACCTTCCCCCTAGAATTTTAATATCATTTTGAAAGCAAGGGTCATACCAGTGATTGTTTGCATGCCAGAAACCACTCCCACTGCATATTTCCAGAAGCTGTAGGAGCAGGATCTCCTCTGGAAGAAGAAAAGGGGAAAACATGAAATTTGCAGGGAGGTTCATTTTTGGTTTTGTATAGGTGAGCACATATACAGGAAGAGGGGTCCCTGCACGGGGAACTAGCAGGACTGACAAACTGAGACATTCAGTAAGCATGTGTCACTGTTCATACTCCTAATTACTTTCCCCAAAAATTTTTCTCAGGACAAGCAGTTAGGTTTTTGTGGAAAGGTGAAACTCCATAGGCAAGGGCACAGAGAATAAGATGATTGTGCTGACAATGAAGTTCTGGAAACAGGGTCTGATAAACCTCTGCATTTTTAAGATACAAGCCTTATATGCAAAGGTGAATCCATTGTCATTTGTGCCAGATAATAAGGAAAGACAAAGTGAGCCCAATACTACAGCATTTTGGGTGACACATGCTGAAAAGCACCAGCCTCCTCGGGGGAATCATACCACCCTACCATGTATATCCAAAATGAGACGGAAAGATGGGGCAGTTTTACAAATTCCACTTTCACCAGAGCAGGAATGTCAGCCTGGGGTTAAGATCTGCAGCAGAGATAATTTTATTCAGCTTATGCAGCATATGACAAATGCCATATGAATCATAAAATCACAGAATGACCTTAAGGACAATCTCGTTCCAACTCTACCATGGACAGGGACATCTTCCACTAGACCAGGTTGCTCAGACCCCCATCCAATCTAGCCTTGAACATTTCTAGGCATGAGGCAGCTATAGCTTCTCTGGACAACCTGTGCCAGGGCCTCACCATCCTCACAGGAAAAAATGCCTTTCTAATATCTAACCTAAATTTCCATTTTTTGTTGGGCTTTTTTTTGTTTGCTTTTTTGTTTTTTGTTTGTTTTTCTTAGAAAATGAAGGGTAAATGTGTAAACCAAGAGCCTTGAACACTAATTTCTACTTTTAACTTGTTTCTTTAATAGTTTTTCTAGGTTAGGGATTGCTCATTAAGAAAAGTGACAAAATATCTTCACAGACTTTGAGGAAAACACAGGCCTCTTATCTTAAGTTTTTCCTCAAAACTCTCTCTTGCCCCATGTACTAGTTTGAAAGCAAACCAGTAGGAGATTCCAAGTTAGAGCTACAATTTAATAGGAAAATACAAATAGAGGCAATGGTACAGAAACACTGTCTTAAACTGAGTCAGAATATGAATGACACCCTGTTGGTTAGGGTGGTGGTTGCAGACTGCTTAAATGGTGGCTGCAATCCTGCTGAAGTGATGGATGTGATTATGTCCAAGTAGTGATCCTACAGAAAGGTCTGATCTTTCTCTCAAGGTCCAGTGGTAGTTGCCAAGCTCTTGTCCTCTGAGAATCCAGTGGATAACGTTGCCTGTGGTATTCCAAGCCTTTGATTATGTACAGGTGGGAATGTTTGGTTCCTCCCCCTGGGCTAAGCATCTCACAATGCAGTGATGTAATTCTATGAGTTATACTGGGAGACCTTGATGGCCCATTAGTGGAGATGGCTCCTCTGGAGGGTGTTATCAGGGCCGACTCATGGAGAAGATAAAGAACACCACCCCTCTATCTTCATGGTTTTTGAAAATGGTAATAGAATACATATACATCTTACATTGTAACATAAGACACCCAGGGAGGCAAACTATTCTGGCTACCCCATCATAATATACTCTCTGGGGGAAATTTAAAGCAATTAAAGCCCAGCTCAGATCTGCTGTTGTCTAGAACAGGATTTAGGAAGCGAGTTTTTGAAGATACCCTCCTCAGACCTCATCTAGTTGAAGTTTGTAATTGAATAAGCAGTGAAATGGAAGGGGTAAACAGAAGATTCTGCCTCATAAGGGCCCCAAAGCGGTTCTCTTATTTTTGGGGAGAGCAGATGGGGGTGGGGAGAAGAAAATAAATTTGAGGCGTTACATTCAGTGTTTGCCTAGTTCTTTCTGGGGATTATCCTCTAATTAAGAAGCAAGAGACATTCAAATCAGCTGGAACCAGATTACTCTGCTCAAAGTGCAGCTACAACTACAACTACACCTGGGGGCTCCATCTGTGATTGTAATTGATGTAGGCACTGTAAAGCTGAACCTTAGGCACACACAAAAGGAAGTTCATTGTCTAAAAAGACAAAGCAGACAAGGGAAGAGAGAAGGAACAAAGATGGAGAGAGCAAGGATGCACCACAGAGACAGGAAGGTGAAAGTCTCTAGTGCCAGCTCATTACCTTGTCTGGGAGTCCATATGCTGCTTCTCTCCGTGAAATCCAGGAGGAGCAGCGGCTGGCAAGGGCAGTTCCAAGAAATGTTATAATAAATAAATTACTAATATGTCACTTCTATCTTCTTTTTGCCAGGGTCAGGATTGAATGTGCGAGACAGTATTTCTTGTTCAGACTCAGATGTTTATTAATTCTTATCTATATTACATTCTCATAAACCATGATTTCTACAGCACCTCAAGCTAACAAGCTAAAAATTGAGACATATCTCTCTCTCTCTACAAGGCCTTTTAAGGGCAAACTGTCCAATTAAGAAATCACACCTAAATTATTTTTACTTTTAACCAAATAACCAACCACCTCTGGCCCGCAATATGGACTTTTCTATCCCATTACAAAATACCACCTAGTCCCATGAAGAAGAAGGTGGAAAAGAAGGACAAACCTCCATCCTAAAACCTCCATCTTGCTGCATATATATATTACTATATTCTAAAACATTAAAATCTAAATTTTCCACCATGTGATATTGTACTTCTATTCAAACTACACACCCATAATCCCAGTTCCATCATTCCATTTTGGAAGCCTTCTCCACGGCCTCAGGTCAAATGTAGTGTACTCCTGGGGGTCAGTGCCTGTTAGAACAGAAAGTCTAAAATTCTCAGTAACCAGGGTTCCAACACTAATATTTTTCCTAGAGCTTTTTCTTTGAGGCCGAAGGGTGTGAGAAATAAGATTTGGAAGACAGAGTAGTGGTAAAATAGAAGCCTCCATCCATAGGACTCAGAAAACTGATTTCAAAGTGTTGAAATTTCCATAGTCCAGGAAACTGGTCAAACAGGAGTCAAAATTTTCACTGGGGAGAAACAAAAGAGAAGTGAGGAGCAAAAGAATCCAGAGAAGCCTTCAACACCAGCTCCTCTCAAGTGTGACAATGCACTAGCCTGAGTTGCGGAAACAGCTTTGTTCTTCAAACCCTTTCACTCACCAACCCAAGAAATACTGAAAAAGTGACTTTGAATAAAAAATTGAAAAAAATCCAGCCAGCTACAAATTGAGAGCTTGAGAAATGTCTACCTTTCAAGAGTCTTCCACATTTCCTCCTCACTGGCCCAATGAAAATGAACATAAAACTGGGCTCCAAACTCAGCTTGGAAATTTTACCCAAAGACAAAGATAGGAATAAAGGAATAGATAGGAATAAAGCCAGCAGGCTGATGAGTCATTTGGGGCAGCAAGTCTCCATGCAGAGATGTCAGCAAAGTCATGATTTTCAAAATACACTCATTTAAAATTAGATATTATTCTTAAAAATTGAAATAAATGTCTTTTGAATAAGTATAGGCACCACTGTATAATCATCAAAAGCCCTTTGAACATGCAAGGATTTGAATAGAGCAGATAAGAGTAATTAACTTTTATCAAATCATTAACAGTATTTAGATAAATATAAACTTCAACCTTCCTTTACTTCAACGTTCCCCTAGAAAAGTCACTTAATGGTTTAATTAGGGAAACAAAAATTGAAATATGAGAGTGAGAGCAATAAAGGCAACTCCTCAAGAGCAAGACACATGAAGGAAGGGAACACATTCATCTGCTTGCAGGGAAGACAAAGCAGTCAGAGAAGAGCACTCAGATAGCCAAGAAATATAAAACAGGGAGCAAGGAAATCTGGAATAAAAAGCCCAAGCAAAATATGCGACACAAAGAAAGAGCAGGCAGGTTTTGTTTCCATGCAAAGGGGTGTGCTACAGTGATAATTTATCACTGTGCAGTACTTTTTTCCCTGAAGCAAAGATTAAGTCAACATAGATATAAAATAAGAATTTAGCATCTGTTTCAGACAATATCTGACAAAAAAGTGGTAATAAAGTAAATTAAAAATATTTTCCTTGTAAATTATATAACCCAATTATATTTTCCACCATGCAGGAAATATACAGAGGGACAACAAATGTTAAAAAAGAGTCATCATAACATTCATTTATCAAATAGATATAGAATTTAGCATCAGCTTGTTTAAGAAAATAACAGAATTTGGACAAAATAAACAAAGTTTATTGTGCCACAAGAAGGGAATTCATTGGGACAAGCTGCCATGCCAGCAAGTGGTAGGGATGTAAAACAGGTGCCCAATTCCCAGGAGAAATGAGCATCCCTAAATCAGCTGGCTTCCCATGGGAGAAAGATAGGGTGTCCATGCATGAGTGAACTGCACTGCTCCTTTCCTTTCCACGATTCTCCTTGCCTGAACTACATTAGCACCATCCGACTAATTGCCAAGCTAAATTAACTGCAAAATCCAGCAAGCATCAGCTCTGCTAACCAAGATGGAATATTTAATGTGTGGAAGAGCATCTTCTAATTCCCCTGCAGTGGACTTGGGTTTCTGGGCAGATGGGGAAAGCCTAATCCAGCAAAGTGCTGCTGGCTCATCCCCCAAGCCTTGTGCAGCCTCTCTTTGCAGGGACTCTGTGGAGAAAGCAGTGGCCTGGATCCATGGAAAGGTCAGGGAGAAGCCAAGTGGTGTTAGTTGGTAAAGAGCAGAGCTGACCTCTACCCAGGATAGCTCAAACAGGGCACAAAACCAATGTTTAGAGTACCAAAAGAATAATTTTGCTCTCCCATGCTTGCAGGACCCTGTTACTTCCTGGTTATCCCATTCTGCGCATCATTGCTGCAGTATTGGAGTTTGAAGTTCACGCCCCTGATTAATCTGAAACAGATATCAAATAATTTCTGAGGAGGCCCTTAGCCTCTAGCCTCAAGTGCAAGGATATCCTACATTCTTTCCTTTCATCTTTCTTTAATTTTTTATTTTAATTTTTAATTAATCTCTCTTTATTCTTCAAGCATTCTCCATTAAAATCCAAAAAGGGCAAATGCTGAGAGCTCAAGATTTTTTTTTTAGCAAAATTTATTCAGGATGCATTTAAATTCATGATCAGAATTCCTTGGAATTTCAGTGTTCCTAAGAGTATTCTATTTTTATTGATATTTAAATGTATACCATGTATCAGTTTTAATATAATGAGGGTCCTTAGGCTTTTATTAAAGCATATGGTTTATTAACCATAACATTTCATACTCATAAATGCATCATCAGGAAAGGAGTCCTGGCAAGTATTGATCTGAAGTAATCCACAAGATGTCTTGTGTTGCAGAAAGATCAGCTGTTCTGTCCAGCAGCAGCTGCCACAGGAGTCCAGACAATTATTCAGAAATAATGTGTTGTCTCAGAGAGAATGGCTAATCAGAAAAAGTTTCAAATCACAAATTAATGAGAAGACATAAACAGAAAACAATGACAGAAATTCATTCTCAGCAGCGATAGCTGACTGGTGAATCAGCTCTCAAATAAAATCTACAGAAACAGTTTGAGGGTCCTCCTCACAGACAGCTGATGACAAAATGACAATCAAGAATTTTCCACCTCTATTTGTATGCATCCCACATCCACGTATTTTTCTATTTTGTCTTCTTTCAGTGATGTTTGCAATACCCTTTTCACTTAGTCTGAGTAAATGGCTACAATAGAAAGATTAACTGCAGATGGTTTGAGTTTGGTGTCAACTCTGTAGCTTCACACATCATCAGTTGCAAATATCAGTATATTCATCATCTAAAAAGACTTTCTTGGGCTTCATGACACACTCCAGTTAGTTCTCTATGAATATAAAATCAGCACGTAAATGGCTTATCTCAAAAAGCAATAAAATCTACAGGTAGCGCCAGAAATTAAGATGATAAATAACTTTTTTATAAGTGATAATTTACTCAAACTACATAACAAACACACAATCTGTGTTGCCACAAATTTTAAAAACAACTGGGAACTAGAAAATTTTCTAAAGAGTATATTTTTCCAGGTCAGCATTAGCATTATTTATTAGAGTTACTGAAACCTCCTGTGGCATCTATAAAATATGCTTTCAGGATTTCAGAAATGTTATATAAAGCATCCATTAATATTATGCAACCTTTTCAGTGGTACAATGTGATGGAAAAAACCCTGGAAGCTCAATAATGAGGAGCTTACATCTCCAATAATTAAAAAAAAATCAGTAGCAGACAAACAAGGAGATATTTGTTTCCAATGCAAAACATCGAATAGTTTGGTGTTTTCATTAAAAGCAACAACAAGAAAACCCCCAAATTAAATAAAACCAACCAACCAACCAAAAAAAACCAACCGAACAAACAAAAAAAAAACCAACAACAACAAAAAAACACTCCACCAAACCAAACAAACTCCAAAAGAGAAAGAAAAACAAAAAAGCAGACCTGCACAGCTGCCACCTCAATGCTGTGGTAGGACCCAAATCCACATGTTTGCTCCCCTGCCTAACACATCAGGATTCCACGTGAGAGATGCTGTTGTCACACGGCACAGGGAAGACGAGGTTGGGCTGAGCCTGTTTTGGGGGAAGCAGAGCCCAGGGCCAGCTGCCATGGACCTGAAAATGGGGCCCACCCTCTCATTCTTCCCCACCAAAACCTGGCAGAGACCTTCTCTGACATGACATAAAAGCCATGATTCTCTTATTCCATTTCCCCCACTCTCAGGTTATACCTATATGAACCTCTTTAAATCAATCCTTTCCTGATATATTTTGTTGGTACGTTTGTCAATGCCACTTAAATCAAAAGAAAATAGAAACAGAAAGCAACAGAGATGTAGAATTCTTGGAGGTGAGAAGCCCTGCAACCTATGGAAAAGGAGGCACATTAAAATGTACAAGGAAGGAAGGGCATTGGGCACTTCTTTAAAACATCATGAATACTGGATGTTTTTTAATTCCCAGATCCCACTGGATGCTTTCTTTTTCAGGTCTGCGGTCTGAAGCAAAGCACTACAGATGGTAATAAAAAACCTTGCTAGTCTGTTAAAAGACTTACAGCTTACAGTTAAGAGGTTACTCACTGCTTTCTCATTGACTTCAAGGAAGAAAGATCAGACTCCCACTTTTGATTATAACACTGAATGCAAACAGCATTTCCCACCATCTTCTTTTAAAATCCTGTTTATCAGCCACTGCTAAATG
Organism: Cinclus cinclus; assembly: GCF_963662255.1. NCBI lineage: Eukaryota > Metazoa > Chordata > Aves > Passeriformes > Cinclidae > Cinclus > Cinclus cinclus. The sequence continues at coordinate 19,891,370 of NC_085049.1, read as the reverse complement.
TCAATGAACAGTTTCTGCAGTGTTTTCCCTCATCATGTAATGTCAGCATTAGTACAAAATGATCCATCATCAAAAGCCTGATGCTTTGAAAGATCCTAGGAAATAGTCACTTGGAACAAACAGCAAGACAGGATGTGCACAGGATGGATGTGTGTGTGGCTTGGTATTACAGATATTTCTTCTCTCCTTTCTCACAATTGTGTCTAAATGAAACTTGGGAAGCTGGATTTCCAGTTTTTTTCCTAACCCTGGTTTCCGGCATGTCAGGAAACCACAAGAACACAGATCTGGTTGTTCCCAGAGAAAATCTAGGAGACTTATGACAATTTAAGAAGGGGAGAAGGGCAGCCTGGGGGAAAGTGGGTTTTTTTTGGATGCAACATACTCGGAATCAGCTATACCTTGAACTTACCTGGAATGATCTCTCCAAAAGGTGTCAAAAGGCTTTGAAATTCAACAGATTGAAATGTTATCTAAAAAGACAGAAAAAATCAGAGCAAGCATGAAAGGCAGAGCAGCCCCAACCCACAGCCTTTTGGGGGCACACAGAGCACATAAATTAAGACAGTGTCACTGGTCAAAGGGATGTTTCAAAATCTGCTTCTGTTCAAAACATTTCCTGACTTCAGATTTTTAGCTGTGTCTCCACCCCATCCCTTTTCAATCTGGAACAGGGTTTGTTGCACTTTGTGCTCAAGTTATGGACATATTCCTATTTCTCAACCACTTAAGAAAGTCTCTTTTACTGTTGTTCCTGTTGATCCAGCCATAAAATGTAAAAAGTGTGGGATAAAAAATAAAACCACAGCGTTTTATTTTCTTCTTCCACATACACCAAGTTCCTACAGGTAACCTCAGTCCTTAAATAACTGCAAAACCAGCAAAAAATCTATGGTGAGGGAAACAAATAATCCTAAAGGCTGCTAAATTTTTACCAGCACTTGTTATCTACAGAACTCAGTGAGATTAATGTCACAATATTGATATTAGCTGTTCCTTCATCAGAAGCCCATTCCCAGATGGCAGTAGAAGGGGAATGTGGCTTCCCTGATGCCCTGTAGCAGGTTATTAGCAGAGCTGCAAATAGGAGCATATCTGAAGGGTCGTACTCCATGAAACCAGACACATTTGACTGCCCAGCAGAGCTAGGATTCATAATTCTGGTTTATCTGTTAAAAAACAGAAGCTTTGTCCCAGGATTGCCAAGCACTATGATAGTAATTAGGAGAGGAAGAATGTGAATTAGGCATCTGTTAGTTTGCAATAGATGCTAAACGCCTGATTGCTCTCTTTGCCCTTGCAAATCAACATTTAATATCACAAGATACTATAAATCTTAAACAGCATGATTAATGCATGTAATGTGAACCTAAAATGTGTAATGCACAAACAGGTACAGACATTGTCCAAAATCTTTGGTTTGTGTAAATATCTGAAGATAAAAGAAATGATGAGATGGAAACATGGCCCCCAGTGTGAATTTGCAAAACCTCTGTATTTTCATGCCACCTTACTCCCCAGAACAAAGCAAGGCTTTCCTAGTTGCAGCGTGTTCTAGTAATGGTATTGTGTGTCATGGCTCCTGTTTTTCCAGTTGGATGATGTTCACTGTACTAGCTGCTATAAATTTGCTCCAGATGCTCACCTCCTGTGTCTTTGTGATTTCTTCATGGAAAGGTTTGTCAAGCACTGGAAAGGGCTGCCCAGGGAAGTTTGCAGGTCATCATCCCTGGAGATGTTCAGGAATGAGTGGACAAGACAATCAATGCTCTTGTGTGGCTGGCAAGTTGGTGATTTACAGAAAGTTGGGTGAGATGATCTTGGAGGTCTTTTCCCGAGATTCTTCTTTTCTCTACCTTAATGGTTCCATGATTCTCCTGCCTGTTCTCCAAAGAGCCCCATGCCAGGTCCCCAGGACACTCCTGAGCCCAGTCAGACCATGCAGAGCAGCAGAGCTTGGGTTCTCACCCGCAGGTATTTCACCAGTGGAGACCATAGCTCCCTGTTTTTCATGTGATTAAAGACAATCTGATTCATGTCCTTGAGCATTGGACAAAATCTACAAATAATCAATACCCATGATTCAAAAAAATCATATATTAAGCATATTCTGGTCAGCAGGTGGCAAAATGTACCACAATAGGATTTCATTATCCCAGTGGATAACTATGGGCAGGTTAACAATGTCATACAAACACCCAAGGACTGTGTCCTGCAGAGTCCAAGGCAGGAGATATTTCTCCATGGCTCAGACTGGCTTCCATTCAGGAATACTGCCTTACAATCTGGGCACTTCGTTTAAAGAGAGACAAAGACTCCAGATAGAAAAACAAAGTACATGGAAAAGGCCCAGCAATGCCTATGATGGATGATTTTCAGCAGAGAAAGCATTAACAGTTTTCTAATGGACAAAAAGATGCTTTCAAGATAACCAGGATAAAAAAATGTTCTCATTAGCACTGAAGATAGAGGAAGCATTAATGCTTGCTTAATTAGCAGTCACAGAAATTTAGCTTAAACGAGGAGAATTTTTATAACCAGTAGAATAAGCAGCCAACTGAGGTTATGAAACCAGGAACCATGAAGGTGCTTAAAGCTAAATAAATATGCATAAATTAGAGAGCATTTACTGCCACTTTGCTCTGATTTTGCTGCTTTGCAATGCACTGGCAAAATAGAATTGATCTTCATTTACCAATGTGAGATCTTCTTCCATAAAAAGAAATGTGTTTATCTGTTATAGTGGTGATTCCTGGGATGGTTTTTACACAATTAATGGAGATTTTACTGGCATTGGCCTCACATGGCACATTTCAAAAAGAGGAGCCTGCTGGGGACATTGATGGCAGTTTCAGAATCCAGGCATCATTTGCCTTTGGAAGTCTCCAGAGCACTTATCCTCCCAAGGTGGGAAGAGGTCTGCAGCCTTGGAGAATTCTGCAGATGTTGGAAAAGTGCGGGGATCAAGAAACAAGTTCTCTGTGGGGTTTTACGCTTTTATTTTTTTTAAACTCTGATATACTCTATTAAATAGTTGCCCAATATTTTTGTTATTTTTGCTCTAACAAACTCTTTTGTTGCTGGATAATTGAAACTCACTGATAATAGAAGGGGAAGGTGCATCTCAGTAATTAAAATCTCCTGGGGATTGAACTCTGCCAATGAATATACCTTAAAATGCAGCATTATTCCAGGCAGGAATTTGCTTTTTTTGGACAAAGAAGAAATGACTGAAGGGAGCTGTAATGGCAGTGTTCAAACATACCGAAAAACCTTTTGGACTATGATTCTTCCTATCAGGCACAAAGAGGATTATTTACAGGCCTTGTGTTTCCATCACTGCACTCACAGAGAATCCATCGAAACAAGAACTAACCCAGGAACATAACATAGCATTTCTTCAAGGTGATAATTGAGTTATTACAGCTTTTCAAGGGGACAGGGAGCCAATGTTATTCCTGCCTTTGTCAGTCCCCAGCCATCACATTCCTACTCTTGTATCTTCCTGCCTGCCTCACTGCTGCTGGCATTGCCACCTTCCCTTATCCAGCTGTTACTGCTTGGGGACCCTCAACAGGCTCCATTCCCATCCTTGTCAATCACAGTTACAGAAGTACTGAAAAACCAGCAGGATAAGAGCTGGACTAAGTCATTAGGATGAAGTGTGATAACTGAAGAGGAAGCTTTGCTAGCCAGAGTGTGGGGTATCAGTTAGACAGGACCACAGGAACATATTCTGGAGTTTGATTTCTTAAATTGATACTGTATCAGAGGTGCCTCCTGGAAAAATGGTTGGAATGGGAGTGGATAAGGCTTGAAAGCAGCACCAAGTAGAGACTTACTGCTGATATGGCCCTTTGGGATGGTTGTTCTCATTGTACTCAGTGCTGTAGGTGTGTGTGTGTGGTAGTGCTTGCCCTGGAGCTGCTTCGGCTCTTGGGAAAGTGCAGTGCCTTTGCTGGAAGCACATTGGAGCTCCCTGAGAACTGGGAAAGAGCCAAAACACTATCTGATGACGTCTGTAATGACACCAAAACCTGACACACGCTTTTATTGCCCGGTAATGTGAACTAAAGCACTACAGGCATGTGTGAGTAGCACCAGGTGCTGTTGAGAACTGGGAGAGGGGCGATGTTGAAGACAGGACCAGAACAGGAAGAAGGATGAGAGGGGAAGGTACAGAAGAGTAGGCATTCAGGAGAGAGAATAAGTCCCATACAATGGGAAAGGAGCCATGAAAGAGCATAAAAATTTGCCATTTTGTTGGAGGGTGTGTTAGCCTCTGGGGACACACACTGGACTCAGGGGACTTGTTACAAATGAACAGTTTTCTTTTCCTTCGAAGGGAGGCTGTGTCTGGCCCATCCCTGGAAGTGTTCAAGGCCAGGCTGGATGGGGCTCTGAACAACCTGGTCCAGTGGAAGGTGTCCCTGCCTTCTGGGGTTGGAACAACATAATCTTTAAGGCTTCTTCAACTGTCAGGAAAATTAATCCACAAACACCAGAGGTTTATGTCCAAAAAAGGAGACAGAGGAGTCCTGCAACTTTATTCGAATAAGAGGAGAGGCTGTGGGGCATTTTCCATGGAGTCTCTCAGATTGTTAGAGGACTCAGCCTCCTTTTTATCCTAATTTCCTGGCCACATTTCCCTCTCTCTTTCCCCATTGGCTGAGCTACTTGAGAGGTACAGACTTCCAGAATCACCTAATACAGACCCCCTTTCCAATGTGTACCCCCCCCCCCCTTTTCATTTTCCTTGTGTCTCTGTTCTTTTTCTCTAAATCCAGGGATTTTACAAGGCCTTGGGTGAGTAACAGTCTGTGTCAATAAATGAAATTTCTATGGAACTTATGGTTCCACCCATTGCTTCTTTCACCCCTTGGTATCTAGCCTTATTTACCAAGGACCCACAGTCTGTTTATAAAGACACGTCCTTCTCATTCCTTTCATAACCAAGACCATTCTAGGATTTTATGATCAAATTTTAAAATTACCTGATGCAGTCATTATATTCCACCTGGTCTAAGTTTTAGGAACGTTTTTAAAAATAACAATAAATTTCTCACTGTGGCTCAAATCCCTATTGCTTAAGCTTGCATAATATAACATGGAATATTTTTTTTAGTTAAATCAAAATAATTAAAATTATGATAAAGCATAACTTTAATTTCACTGTAATATTAAATATGCTTTCCTTCAGTGAGAATGATTCATCTATTCTGTAATTTTTTGGCTTTTAATAGTTTGTTCTATCACTAAATTATACCTACAGCTTACTATAAGGCACTATAAGGCAAATCTGGGCTGTTGAAAGCAAGATTTAGATGCTTAATAATTAGGCATCTGTTCTTTAATTTGATTTAGGAGACAACTCATATTTTGGTGTCAGAGTAATTGAATCATTACTTCTATTTTAGAAAAAGCCAGTTCTTGCAAAGGAACACACTGATCATGAGGGTGGCACAGTATCTATCCAGGGGTTATTTTTACTTGCTAATTCCATATCCCAGTGCGGCTCTGCCTGTACACTAAGGACACATCAGCCACACGTGGATCCCACCTACTGCTATTTCATCTGTACTTCATCATGTATCACCTCACCTGTTCCTTCTCTTTTGGGCACCAAGAAGCCCCAGCCATACTGAAAATGGATCAGGTCTCCCAGTAAAAAATTAATTTGGCACACAGGTCCTACCACAGCTTGGTTTCAGCTGTGGCCAAATGAACAATGAAGTTGCCAAAAGAAAGTAGTGCGGGGATATGGGAGCAACGTGGAGATATTCTGCCAGAAAAACTTGCTGGGTCTCTAAATGTGGTTCATATGGACAGGAACAAATGAGGCAGGGAAAAAAACCCATCAGTCATATTTTTATAACAGTAAATTCCTTCCAGTTTCTAAAGAAAGAAGAAATTATCTCAGCTCTTGTGTTGCGGTTTAGGTTTTATCCCAACTGGCAACTATACCACACAGAGCTAGGTGTTCATTCCCCCATCAGCGGGGTCAGGGAAAAAGTGAGAAAATCTATGGGTTGAGATAAAGGCAGTTTAATGAGCAAAGCAAAAGCTGTGCACAGAAGCAAAGCAAAACAAGGAATTCATTCACTACTTCCCATGGGCAGGCAGGTGTGCAGTCATCCCCAGGAGAGCAGGGCTCCATACAAGCTGAATAACATTAGTAGGAAGAAGCACTATTGTGCTGAAATTATCTTTTAGGAGCACAGAAGCTCAGGAAAAGTGATACCAAAGACCATAAAACATATCTTCTAAGGGGAGGGTGTATGAGGGAACTCCTTAATGAGGTTTTCTTTGGATGGAAGTACTAAAGAGGTGGTGCAAGACCACACCATGCAGAGAAAAAGAGAAAAGGGAATGGGGAAGTAGTCATAGACAGGGTTTCTTCCTGATTTTTTTTAAACTGAAAACAATGTCACCAGATTATATTTCTATCCCCTGGCTTAGGTCCCCTGTTATTTGCCAATGAAGCATTCTGGATTTCTTATGATCCATGCCAGCCCATTCTTGCATACCTCTGTCTTGTTGCACTACAGCAGGTGTACATTTCATCTTCCCAAAATATTCAGCTACCAGAGATGCGAAAAGGACTTCTGGCAGTCAACTCTAATTTCCCCCCTAACTACCAGACCTTTGGTTTTGTTTATAATTGTGAAATCATGAGTGGTTAATTCTTGATGAATTTATGTTTGTCCATGAAAACAAAGAGTGGCTGGAGGTTGTCTACTGAATCAGCTGAGCTAAAATCACCTGAACCAACAGGTCTGTTTTCCTTCAGTCTTGTATGTTTTCCCCTGATATGTAAATTCATGAAATGCTGATGCTACACTCTCCCTAATGCAGAGCTTTCATAAGCATTTTTTTAATTTGGAAAATGAGATTGTAAAAGGCAATATTTTATTAGAATTAGAGTATATGCAGTGGGAATAACACCAAAATGAGGAATTGCAAGTTTGAGTGGTGTTAGTTAAATGTTTGATACGCTTCCCAAGAATGTCTTCCACTTGAAACGACAATTAATTTGTGGCTGTTGTTCACATGTGTTTGCTCGGCACAACAGCAAAGCATCTTCATTGCTCTAGGCCAAACTAATATGAATTACCAAAAGAATTGTAATTTACCCATTTGTGCCATTGCTTTATACAATTGCTGTCAATGGTTTGACAGCTGAAAAAGTTCCCTGGTTTTGATTATCCCAGTAGTCAATTTTGCCCAGCTGACTAATTGCTCCGTAAATTATGGGTTTTCCATGAAAGTTCACAGTGCATGGAAAAGAGGGCAACTGAATAGAGCTTGATTAGCCAAAAGGTAATAGCCAAGTGTTCCCCCATCAATTTAAGACAACCATTGAGACAATCAATTTAACTAAGTCAAAATGTCTTTTTGTTTCATCACTGATTATATGAATATACCTTGACTCTCTGTGTGTGAACATAGAAAATCTGGGTGCAGATTTCAGATACTGAAAGCATATAGAACTGCTTGTGCTGCTTTGAAAGGTGCAACTGCTGTGGCTTCACACACCAAATCTAAATTTAAATTGAAAGATAAACCTGCTCAGAGCAACAGTCTATCTTTTTGCTTAGTATCATGATGAAGTTTTAAGTCTAGGCTTAATCTGTGGAAAAATACTGTGCTCTAAGCATACCCATTACAGCTGATTTGACATATGAAATGTATAAGAATATTAGGCTATCAGCATATAAAAAAATAATTATAAACCATATGGAGAAGGAAATAAAAACTTCTTCCTGAATTCATGTAATTAAATTCTAGCCTTCTGTCAGGATAAAATGCAGACAGTGATTGTTCCTGCTCTATTAATTCTACATTAATACTGGTACAAATACTTTGGGAATATTACAAGCTGCTTTGCTGCCCACATTTCAAGAAAGTGAAAAAGTAGAAGACTGAGAAGAACAATCTGGGAGTTGTTAAAGTATTACAAACATTCTGCAGACAGTCTTGAGGAGCTTGCATTTAAATTTAGTGAGGCAGCAGGGGCACTATGACCGTAGGTTTACAGATACTTCTGTAAAGGAAAATTAGTGCAAATACAGCTTTCTTCAGCCTAGCAGGGAGGCACAAGAAGATCCAGGGACCTTTCTGAAGTCAGATGGTTTCAGAGTAGAAATGAGCTGCACACAGTAGTCTTTTTTGGAATCCTGTAGTTGCCAATATAAAAAATAAAACCATTTTACTCCATCTCTTCTTTCTGTGCATGGCTTTAGCCTATTTAGACAAACCTTTAGCCTACTCTTCATCACAGCTCAAACCCAGTATTCTCAGGAAGTGTGATCATGGCCACACAGCTCTGCTAACCCAGACTAGGGAAGGGTTTTGGTTCTGCTGGGAGAACATATTATTTTTGATGGTTCTGGGGGAGGTGGAGGAAAAGCTCCACATGATGAAGGATATTACAAACAACACAAAACAGGACTGTTCAGTGGCCATCACAAGAGTTTCTCTGATAGAGGTCCCGGATGCTTCAGCCCTGGAAAGACAGGGAACCATCTCATCAGAGGGTGCTAAGAACACTGAGGAGGCAACATGTAGGGGTTAAAAATCATTAAATTCATTTACCTCTCAGGCAGGCAGCAAATCAAGAACTCGAGGAGGGTGTGAACTGTGCTGCTGAGGGAAAGAGAGCACTGACCTGTTCTGTGAAGCCTCTACAAAGAGTCTGGCCTGCCAGTGAGAAAATTTAATTGATCTTTCTCCTCAAGCAGAGCCAAAATACTCACACATCCCCTCCACCTCAGGTGACACCACTAAAAACACTTGTACTCGTAGAATCACAGCTTCTCAAGATGAGGTGTGACACCATTTCTGTGACCCTGGAATAATTACTGAGTGAAATTACTTACAGGGGCTTTGCAGGGCAGCAGTCTTGCTGAGGAAGCAGCAGAGACCCCACAACCAGGTGATAATTTTGCTTTCAGCTGCTAAGGCAGCCAGTTCAACCCTGTTGAAGGTGTCTGTAAACCACTTGTTAATTTTTATCCCAGCACTGACCAAGGGCTTGGACAAAGCGAGAACATAATTTCCTCCACTGGGTAATTGTCTCTTTAGGAACACATTAGTAAGAATTGTTCTAATAAGGTTTGTGGGACTATTCCAAAGCATTCAGTCTTATCCTTGGGAAAACCCTCAAGCCCTCTTAAAATATTAAGAAAGAGTACACAGTATATAAAATATAGAGAGTAAGGCACCCTAGTTGTTAACTTGTCAGTTAATTGTGAAAATAAGTTATATTGATAGGCTGAGTTATATTGATACATATTGAGACAGAGCATACATAAGATTTTTTACAAGTAAACATCATTTCCAAGTCATCCTGTCACTGCAGTTATAAAAAAAGAAACATTTCTGCAAGCTTCCTTGTTGATCTACAACCCCATATTCTGCACACAGCCCTCTGCTTATTAGATTTCTGATTTAATTGAAATGTATTAGTTTAATATATTTTTCAGTATTACCTGATGACACTGGCAGGATTTACAACCTTAACTGTCATTCGTGCATTCAGAAATCCCCAGAGGAGAGAAATCCACTTCTGCTATTTACAGATATAGCAAAGAAACCCAAAAACTATAAAATGAACTATAACATTTTCTTTGCAGATTTCTGAGACTGGAAAATGTAATACTTTGCTAGATCCAAAATTCCCTCTGTTCAGGGAGTGCAGAAGGAGTCAGGAAGACTGGGACCACAAAGGGACCGGCTGGTGTAGCCACACAAGAATGTGGAGGCTGAGAGCAGCAGATTTTGGCACTGGCAGAGGGAAAATGGGAGACGTCACTTCCCTGTGGAACAAATTGAATGAGGCTGGAAAAATGTCACTTGGCATAACTATGGCAACTATTTATTAATTGCTATAAGGAGCAAAAAGGGAATCCAGACTTTATACATCTCAGCAAAACATTGACAGTAGAAATGGTGTAGGTCTGCTGGAGAAAATCCTCTATGCCAACACCTGAATTTCAGGATGAGAGTCAGGGGAGTGCCTTACGTTCCATCAGATTTCTTTGCAAACTGCACACAATGAACAAGAAGAAATTCAAGCACCTGCGTGGGAGATTGTCTTATCACACACGATCAAATGCATGTTTCAAATTAGCCTGGAAACTAAACCAACTCCTCTCCATCTTAGGTCTTGAGGCAGAAAAAGAAGTGAGGAATGGAGGGTGGGGGGGCATGGGTGGAGTGGGGGACCAGAGAGAAAAGAGATTAATGTCAAGGCTCTAGGGAGTTGTAAAAATTTACCCTCCTGAGAGTTGTCTCTTGGCTACAGAATACAGCATATGGAAGTAGGGCATGTAACCAGTAATATCTACCTGTTTGTTAGAAACTAAGAGCTAGGTGCTTCTCTCTGATCCTAGCAGTCCATGGCAGGGGTAGAGATGATCTTTAAGGTCCCTTTCCACCCAGGTCATTCCATGATTCTATGATTCTCTTTGTTTGTATGTTGTGCTTACCACACATGTACAACATGAGAAGGACACTGAATACCTTCCTGTTCATGGAAAGCCAACAAAACAACTCTCTTCAGAACGCTCCTCTACAGCCAGTGTCACATACTTAGAACCACTTTTAGGGGGGAGAGTAGAGAAAATGCTTCAGAAAGCTGTTGGTGTGTGGATTCTGTTCCACAGCTCCTGTGAGAGAGAGAAAATAGTCTCATCAGAGTAACCTTGCAACAGCCAACAATAACCAAAAGCAAGTTGTACCTGGGGGTAATTTTGTTTTCACTTCTCTATACTGAGGCTACACCAAAATAAAGCTGATGCCATTGTTTTCTCCCCTTCTGCCAGCCCAACATAACCAAGGAAGAAATCACAAAGGCTTAACTGCCCTTTTAAAGAACAAAACCCTGCCACTCACACACGTGCATGTTCCTTCAGAACAAAGGCAGATTGCTCCAATTCACCCTTTTCTGTGACTACCAAAGTCCCATGTGAGGTGTTTTTTTCTCCAGCAGAAGATGCTGATGCTAGCAAATACTCCCCTCAAAGCTCTGTTCACCCTGGCAAAGATCTCCAGTGCTCTGGTGTGGGAACAGGGTGGCTGACACATCCTGAGAGCTGTAACAGGGCTTGCCAGCTTGGAATAAAATCTGGACACTTTACACTCAATCTGTGCTTTAAACAGCTGAAAACAAATAAATAAATAAAAAGACCTGGCTGAGCACAACAACCCTGTTTGGCTTCAGATCAGCAAAACTCATCACATTTGCAACATGGGAGGGGCAGTATCTTCTTGGGAGCTGTTTCCCCATGGCAGCAGGGAAATCCAGCTGCAAATAACCTGGAGGTGAAGAGATAAGGAGATATTTTTATGCTAGGAACCATTTAACTTCATTTAAGGTGGCAATTGGTCACAAAATAAATCATCCAAGTACTATCCACAGCTGAACAGTCATGACATGGATGTTATGAGCAGGATAGCAGTGGCTGCCTTTGGACCATCACTCCAGGGCTGCTATCATGGCATTTTAACAGAAGAGAGAGGGGGGAAAATGTTACAAATATAAGCTGTGCCTGGAGTAGATAAAAAGAGGAAAAAAATTAAAGAAAAATATCTACATAAAAGGTAAGATGCAAAGTGTCAAACTAAATCAAAGATAGATAAAGACAGATCATCTTGGCTGCACAGCAGTGTGACTTTAGGAGAGGAAATGAGTGCAGAGAGTTTCCAGCTTTTCTTTCACTTTCTTAAAAGTTTGTTTAAATCAAGCAAAAAAATTTGCTTCCATTGATTTTCCCCTGATTTTCTCATGGGAATAGAACATTCTGCTACGTGTTCTACTCTGTTTTGCGAGAGGTATTTCAGAGGAACTCAAAGTTACGTGTTTTCAATGGTTTGACGTTTCCAAGCCACTGAGTAGGAAACAATTCCTGGTACAAGAGCTTTTCTGTCTTTGAGCCAGTCCCAAGCTGCAGCTCCTATCCTATCCTGTCTTGTCCTGGAGCTGGACTTTTAAAAGCTGCTAAAATCTCTTGTTTTCTCACATGGGTAAGAGGCAGGGGGATGTGGATAAACCCTGACTCTCCTCAAACTAAGTGAATCCAGGTGCTGTTCTTCATGCCCAGTCCTGGCTGCCCAAGGAAGAAGAGCAGGAAGCACTGAAGGATCTCTCCACCTTGTCTCTAATTTCCCTGGAACTACCAATGGGCTGATGTGCACAGAGGCAAGGGGGCTGAGCCTGCTGCAGTGCACCCAAGTCTCAGCAAAGCATCTTTATGCATTTTGTCAGCTCTAACTCTGCTATTGAGGGATCTGCCAAAAATGGGGTGACCTAATTGTGGCCTTCCAGCACCTGAAGGGAGCCTGCAAGAAAAATGGAGAGAGACTACTTCCAGGACTAGTGACAGGATAAGGGGAATGGCTTCAAAATGAAAGTAGGGTAAGACTGGATATAGAGAAGAAATTCTTCCTTGTGAGGGTGATGAGTCACTGGAATATGTTGCCCAGAGAAGTTGTGGATACCTCATCCCTGAAAATGTTCAAGGCCAGGTTGAATGGGGGTCTGAGCAACCCAGACTAGTGGAAGATATCCCTGCCTGTATCAGGGGGCTGGAACAAGATGATTTTTTATGTCACTTCCAACCCAACCTATTCTATGACTCTATGATTCTGTGATCCAATGACAGACCACATATCATAGTACCAATGGGTTTTTTGATTTGAGGTAGAAGATATAAAGAGATATTATTCATATTCTATAAAGAGAATGCCCATAAGCCATGAGAAGCCCATGCTTGTCAGTCTGAATTTTCACCTTTGCAAATCCTGAGTCAGGATTTATCACGTCTGGTAATTGAGGTGCTCTGCATTTTATGATGGAGATGTCAAAGGTCAATTTTAGAAACTAGAAATAAGAAAGTTCCAACCAATCTATTGCTTCTTCTTCCCACACAGACCCCAAATTCTTCACCTCATTTTATAAATGGCCCTGTTCCCACACCCAGATCCAGAAGACTATGAGAGTTCTGCAGATGACTTTGGTTCACTTTTGTCTGCCACAGATATTGACAACAAGTATCTTCACATTTGCAAACCTAAAGGTATTATCCATCTCCAAAACCTCCTTTCAACAGATGGACCCAGTGACTACACCTATACCAATAAATTATGCCCAGGATTCCCTTGAGCCAGTCTTGCCTACATGCATAATTAATAGAAACTTTTATCTAAAACAAGAGCCTGGCACACAAAGTGCTTTTGGGAATGGTCCCTGGATTATCACAACTTCTAAACTGTGCTTGGAAAACATTTGGGGACCCCCAGCTGACAAAGGCATGGGAACCATGCTGACAGCTTCCCTGTATAAATGGTTGTGTTTCTGTGCCTGGGAGCCAGGCTAGGCACTGAGGAGTTTACTGGAAGGGATGCAGCCATAAAGTCTCTGGCAGTGACAAATCGTGGATCATAACTCATCCTCACTTCTCCAGCATGGGAATCCACAGAGGACAACCCATAACACCAGGAGTATTACACTACACTTAGACTCATCTCCTCCTGCTGAAGTGCATGCTCTTACTGCTACAGTCAAATCATTATCAGACACAAAACAGCCTCACAGGTGATTAGACAAAAAGCTGTGTGCATGGCCCTCTGAGTGCTAGACAAACTCCCCCCTACCAGTACTGAGATGTCAGCCAGTGTCAATAGCTGTGAATGATGGTTCCATTAATCACTTCCATGGGATTTGCCCTCCTAGTGTTTGCTGGTTTACCCAACTCCTACAGAATAACTGGAGAGCTCTGCAAGGGATATTTGCTTTTTTCAGGAAATCAAAACAAAAAGTCATGTCCAGAGCCAGCTGTATCTTTAGTAAGTTTGCAAGAATTAATTTTTGCAAGTTTAAGAGTTTGTTCAAGACCAGCTCTGTTCTTAAACAGCATAAAGCAGATAACTGCTGAAAACCAGGATCCAGAAATGCCCCAGGCTGAATTCAGCTAAACTACCACTGGTTGCATTTGTAAATACAGACTGTAATCTTTGGTTGTCATAACAAAAAGTCAGGATTAGGTGTTTAGCATTCAGATTCCCACATCTGAAAAAGGAGATGTCTAGAGACTATCAGTAACTTCCAGCCCAAATCTCTCCTAAGGAATTATATTTCAGATGTGCTTCTCCAATGCTGCTCAGGTAGCACTTAAGCACAATTTAAGTTTTCTCTGGAAGTCTGTCTTTGAATGGGTGAATATATATTAACCCTTTATGAACAATAATCTGAGTATGACAGGAATTTTAAAGGCTTGGAGGGATGTTGATAATCCACAACAATTTTAACAAAAATGTGTATTACTAGCAAGAGATTTCAATATTTAATTCCAGGCAGTTTTAAGTTAAACTGAAATAGAGTTTCTTTCTCCTTGAGATTTTTAGTGAACTGAGCTTAAACTCACCTTACATATTTATTAATCCTGTGTAATTTTTCTGGAAATCCTGCTACTCTTGCCTTTAAATTCAGATCATCTACCCACAGGTTTCTTTAACATAGAATTGAACTTTTCCCCTTACAAATCTATCTGAAAACAGAAAAGTCTGGTTCATATTCTGTTTCATTAATTGCATGGCAAAAGGCTTATGAACTGTTGAAAATGGATTAAAACATGAACACATTCCTTGAAATCACATTATATCTTGAGACAGACTTCAACAATCATTTCTTAATGAGAAGCAGAGGGGAAGAGAAAATATTTCCTGGCAAGTTATGAAATAGTAAATGCCCTGCTCTGTAATCAAACTGGAAAAAGAGGAACCTATTCCTTCATTTGAGGAGCATTTCCACCAATGTAGCTGGTTGCATATTAGTCCATTTTAAAGGAAAAATATGTGTGTAAATCCACATATAGCAGGCAGGTTTGATATTTTTTAAAAGAGAGTAAAAAGAAAACAAAAAGAAGAAAAGAAACATGGATCTAAAGATCTTGCCTGAGTTGTTTTCATCCTGACAGAGCACAGCTGATGCTATGTCCACACAAGGCTCCTGCTCTGTGAAATGGACCAGTGATACCCAGCTTGCCCAAGCAAGCCCCATTACTGGTTAATCAGTTCTTCAACGACTGAAAAATAAATTATTACCTAGTTTGAACTTGAACCAAACACAGTATTCTAATCCCAAAAACCAGCCAGCTGACACACACACACAAAAAAAAGTCAACCAGCTTTAGTTAGTGGACTTGTAGAACACTTTCCTGTTTACATCCCCTCTGACTCAATTCTGTGTAGTGCAGATATCTTCCCAAACTTTACCTACTAATCATATATCTCCCACTATCAATTTCATGCTGGATCTTGGTGGAAAGCAAGCAAAAAAAGCCAGCAGGATGCTAAGCTGCATCAACAAGGACATGACCGCAGAGATATGAAAGTCATTGTCCCACCCAGTGTTTATCAGGTCGTGCCTGGAATACCATGTCCAGTTTTGGTTCCCACTCCACAGAAATTATATAGAGAGGGTCCAGAACAGGGCACAAAGATGATCAAAGGGCTGAGAAGCTGCTACATGAGGGAAAGCTGAGAAAAATGGATTTCTACACCCTTGAGAGAAGAATGTTAAGGGAGACCTTAGGACTGCATTCCAGTACTTAAAGGTCAGCTAAAAAGAAGGTGGAGGCTCCCTTTTCACAGGGAGTCACATGGAAAAGATGAGGGGCAATGAAGACAAGTTACATGTACAGAGATTCCTATTAGACACAAGAGAAAAGGTTTTCACAGTTAAATCAATCAGCCACTGAAGTTAGGTCTCCAGGGAAGTGGTGGATTCATCAACATTAAACATGTATAAGATTCACCAGTACAAGGGGTTGGACCATCTTGTCTAGGCCGTGCTTTTACCAAAAAAGACTGGACCAGATGATCTTTGACACATACCAGGTCAGAGACATCGCCTGTGATACCAAACAACAAAAAATTTAATTTTTACAAGGTTTCTTTTTCTGCACAGAGATTTTAGATCAGCAATCCCACCCTGTTCCACAGGTTTGTGTTGCTGTCAGTAAACCCTAGCATGGCCAGCCTGTGCCAGATATTTGTGGAAGAGCTTGCATAATATTTGTTTCCATTTTCTAGGTACATCTGTTCTGAGCCCTGCCTGGTGCCAGCAGAATTTACAGAATTAAACCACGGGGAACTATGAAGTCAGAATTGCACATGTTTTTGTAAAAAATTTCATAAAAGGTTTAGACAGTAGTAACACTCATCTGAATTATGGATGGATACCGTACTTGTCAAAAGGATGATGTTGACATCATCTTCAAAAGCACTTTTTCAACAGTATTGGTTTTCTGTACTCCTTTTCCTCTTTTGAACTTTTTTTTTTTTTTGCCAAACAGCAGGAATCTCTTTTTTTTTTTCCCACTGAATAAATAGTTATTTATACCTCTTTTTATATTCAGCATGATTGCCATGAGCTTTCTAGAGTTCAGACCATCAAAATACACACTGATGAAAAAGTGTATGCTTCCTCCAGGCTACTTTTGTGGAATTTTTCTCTACAACATCTGCCTCGAGTCTGTCAAATGTCTCAAATGTCTTTAATGTGGATCAACAGCTTTTGCAATGCCTTTAGGGATCTGAGTGGGAACTAGTTTGGGGCTTAGTGGACCCCCCAGTGTGGGGGGAGTGGTCAGGGAACATCCCAAACAGCAGGGCCCTAAAGGAAGTAGAAGTCTGGGGACTAGAAAAGGAGCAAAAGTTAGGAAATGAAATGGGAAAAAAGAAGAAATATGAAGTACTCAAAAAACTGGGAAAGGTGAAAGTGCTGAGAGGGCTTGGCGAGAGCAGGAAGAGATCTGGAAGGCAAAGGGAAACCAGCACTCACCCACCATAACCCAGTCCCACAGAAACAAGAAGGGACATGCTCCTGCTTCCCATTTTCAGCCACCCTCCCACCAGCTGAGGACATACACACCCTTAAGGCTGCCCGATTGTCCTCCTCAGTGTCAGTCAGAACATTTGGACTGCCAAGAGTGAAGTCCTTGGGCTCTTGAAAAGCCCCAGTGAAGAAACAGCAGCCAGTGACAAACAAGCTGTCAAGGCAATGGCATCAAAGGAAGTACTCATAGTTTGAAAAATCATTTCAGTTGGAAGGGACTTTTAGAGACCATCTGGCCCAACCCCAGCACCAGATATAGCATTCCAGATGCTGATCCAACTACTCGATCACACAGGAAAATTCCCTGTCTCAGCCTCCTGGCCACACCACGTGGTTACTGGCCATGACTAGTCCATATAATTGACTTGACACCTGCTTTGCTGCCCTCCCAAGCCCTCTTGCCACAAGCACCATGCCTCATGAAAAACATTGCACTTGCCATTTTCCTATTAGGCATGAGCTGTGAGGACACCTGATAACTCTAATAATTATCCATCCCAACAGTTGATAATCCCAAGAGCTAAACCACAACTGGCCATGTACAATCTGAGCCAAAACTGTCATGTCATTTAATGGACCTAAGGCCACTGTGCTGTCACATGTGACTTCCTTTCGATGTCATGTTCTTGTCACATTTTCCCAGACATGTCTGGTGTGCCACCGAAGCTGGTTTCTCTCATTTATCATTTGTTAACAGCCAGCTGGTCTCCCAATGGCAATGAATGGTGGATTTGGAGCTGGGGAGTGTGAGGAAAGTAAAGCACTTGACCTGCCATGGATGGATTATAGAGTTTGTGAAGTTGCTTTTCTGAACTGTTGAAACCTTCAAACGAAGTCTTTGTTTTAATAACTTGAGTGAAACAACTTCTGGCAGATTTTTCTAAAAGAGGGACTCTGGAAAACATATTAAGTCAAGATGAAAATGCTCCATTATGGCACAGGTTTGTTACAAGAGAATGCAACTGAACTATTTTGAACTTCGCCTTCTCTTACACGTGCATATTTTCAATTTCATCTCCTTACTGGAAAATCTCACACTCGCTTGATTTTCAAATTATTTTTTAAAAAATAATTTTAAGTTAAATATCTTTAAATTAAATATTTTCAAATTATTTTTAAGTTTAACTACAGAGTCTGATAGTAACTCGGTATACACAGTTGTATTTTATTTTTAGTATCATGGCAGATACTTTTTAAAACAGGGATTCCAAACAGCTTTTCCTTATAATCTATATTTTTTTTTTTAGTAAGTCTGCATAAAACAGTATAAAAAAACATTCCCTTTTTTGGAAAGTACTCTATGTCTTATGAAATGTTTTTGCATAATAACATGGATATGGATTAATTTCAAAAGGTAGATCTCCAAGCACCATCACTTGGAATTTTAAATAGTGAATACAAAGCTCCAAGAAATTGATGCATAAATCCTGCCTGAAAATTATATAGATTTTCTTTTTAATGGTATTGACTTTTTCTTTGGCAGTATATCCAGGCACTTTTTTTTTTAAAAAAACATTTTTTGAGATCTCTGCACTCCTGGTAGTGGTTAAGAAAAACCCTGTTTTTTTGCTGTTATGGGTACATAAGAGAAGCACTAAGTGGATGGGCTGACATCAAAATATCATTAATACTCCAGTGATCTTTTTGAGATCTGGATCAAAATTTTTGAGACAAGGACAGCATCTAAATTACATTCTTATTTCTGGTATATACCTACAAAATAAAAGGAGCCAGTAGCAGAGCGGACCAGAGCAAATGATTCCACCTCCCAGTCTTTCAAGATAATCAAATTAGTTCTTTTTGCTCTGTTCAAAAGGGACCCATAATAATGGTTTGAAAGTAAAACCAGTGAAAGACTCCAAGTCAGAAATACAATTTAATGAGAAAAAAAAGCAAAAACTAAAACACGTGCAATGGCACAAAAGAAAAACCACTGACAGAATCAGAATACAACCTGGCACCCCACTAGTTAGGGTGGTGGTATCAGTCCAGATGAATTGGCCTTGTTGATGTAGTGAACCTGTAGAAAGATCTGGTAGCTCTTGTCCTCCATAAACCAGTAGGTCAGGACTGCCTTGGTGTTCCAAATCTCAGGTTATATCTAGGTAGGAAATGCTTGGTTCCTCGCCCTGGGTGGAGCATCTCCCAATGGGATGATGTAATTTTATCAGTCATGCAGTGGGACTCAGTGGCTCATTAACAGCTGATATCTTCCTGGAGGAGGATGTGGAAAAGATAAAGAACACTGCCCCACCTGTTTTTTAACAGATGGCCCATTAGCAGAGGATATCTCCCACAGAGATAAGAATCACTGCCCCACCTGGTTTCAGCAGATGGTGATAGAATACATACTTTTGGGCACATCTTTACATTGTAACCTAGGACATCCATGCAGACCTTTTCATGGAAAGTAGTTGAGTCCTAACATTCTTTCTTAAAAACCTCCAGCTATCCAAAGGAGTTGCATTTAAGTTCCTCCTCAGTCAGAAGTCTACTTTAGATATCTGAAGCCTTCTTACCAAACCCCAGAATATATGTATGTGTACATATATATATATACACACACATATATATATACAGAAATTACATAGAAATATTAGATTAAAGAAAATGCAAAAATATTCTACTTTTAAATTTTAATTTCAGCTGCTTAGCCCACCAGACTTGCAGATCTTGAGATTCTCAGGGTAGAGTCTAAAAGCTGGAGATGAATAAGGCCTGATTTGACAACCACTGAAAACAGTGAAAAGAAACCTTGTAATTGAGATTCCATGGAATTCTAAGCCTTTTATCTCAGAAAGAAATAGGACCAGAAAAGACTGCAGGGAGGAGCAAAGAGTAACAGGGATAATAACCACAGCTGCTGGATGGTTTTCATCAAAAGCAGTGAGAGGGAGTCCTGTCTGCAGGAGAGAAGACTCCAGTGCTTTGTATTGATAGATGGAGGAAAAGCCACATTACATGACAGGAAGCTTAATTACCCATCTGACTAGACAATACAGGAGGATATTTTATGAAGTAGCAGTTTAATGGAGATGGACATAATGCAGTACCTCATGGCTGTGGCACACTTAAAATATTCTCTAAGCAGATATAGCAACACAAATGGGCAGTGCAGCTTGTTTCTTTTGAGTCTCCAATTCTCTTCACCAGAATTTTTGAAGTATGTTAAGAATATTTTACCTTAATATCTGAGGGACTGCAAAGAATTGGTCCTTGTCGACAAACAGCAGCAACTTGACACAAAGTGGTTGATCAATTTGAGGAGGTAAGGAGGAAATTGCAGCAGAAATCACAAATTAAGGTTTTTGTCTGAAGTCCCACATGTCTTCTCCTGAAAATCTTCTTGAAGTTGTTCCTCATGTTACATACTATTTCTGTGGTCATTAGGAAGACAACACGTGCTACCTAGAGGCTGAGATCTCACTGTTGCTGGACAGGCTCAAGCAAAATGTCCCAGCCAGCTAATAGATTCTGGTGTGCCTGATGCATCAACTCCACAAAACACAGAGTTTGGCAAAATTGCACCAGATGGGAATATCTCCATTAACTCATCCTCACCAACAGCACTGCAGCTGTGCCAGGTGATCTTTGCATTTAGGAGTGTATTTTCTACCAGACACCCAGGTCAAACCATAGAAGATGTGCAACATTTCTGCTAAAATGCCATGAAGGGATGAATGGAAAAGCACACTGGTGAAACAGATACTTAGAAGCCAAAAAAATAACAGCCACACCCGGCTGTCCCAGCAGGGTATGTCATTGTGGGCTGGAAATCTGGGTGGAAGAGGATTTGAAGTGAGATACCAAGAGAATTTTCTGCATTGGATGTGCTTCTCTTGTCCTTCCCTGGGATATTCAAGCATCTCCTGTCAAAGCTAGACAGAAGGAATTCTAAGGCCCTGATACTGACAATATTTTGCCTTTTCACAGTATATTTTCATACAAGGAATGAATATCAGTGTATCAGGGTTGAAGGGTTAGGAAGAAGAGGCACACGGCTAAACAAAAATCCCTGGGATCAGTGGTGTAACTAAAGAAGGATTCCTTTCCAGAAAGAAAAAATTGCAAGATATTACTTTCAAATAGCACTTCACCAGCTCAAAGTGTAATGTACCTACAAGGACTTGGATATTTGACCAGGTTTCCCACAATCCAAAGCAATTTTGCCTTCACAAGGAAGCACCCACAGAGAGATCCTGCTCAGAAGTTTCCACCCACAGAGCGCTCCCCTGGCAGAAGATGTCAGAGGCAGGGAGTTCTCATTTTCTGAGCCCTCACTGACATCTGATCCTCCTTGCAACAGTAAATAATCTAGACAGTGACCTTGATGGAGATGGTATTTTAAAAAAAAATAAAAGAAAAAGAAATATTAACTGAGAAGACTGAGGAACTCTCATTTAATCACTATGTAGGAACATGCATTTAGAGAAAGGAAATCAGTGTGTGAGGAAGCCAAGAAAAATTATGGCATAATCTGAGGATTTCAATCGTAATCATAATCACTGGGATATTATCCTTGCTGGCTTCAGCAATTTATATCTGCCCACACCTGAGTAAACTGGAAGGTAAATGGTCTCTAATTCATCTTGAAACATAGGGTTTTGATAAAGAGCCAACATGGCTAAAGGAAAGGGAACATCTGTCTTACCCTCTTACCTCACCAGAGACCATGTTTGCTATGGATAATCCTTCCAATAAAATTAAAACAGAGATGTTTCCTTTTTGGTAC
Source organism: Cinclus cinclus (assembly GCF_963662255.1). Lineage (NCBI taxonomy): Eukaryota > Metazoa > Chordata > Aves > Passeriformes > Cinclidae > Cinclus > Cinclus cinclus. The sequence goes on along the minus strand of NC_085049.1, from coordinate 19,869,738 downwards.
TTGCTGGGCTGAGGAACCCTGCTCCAGCTGTTCCTGGAGTGGCCAGGATATCTAGCCCTTTATCCTCACTGGTTTTAATGGGGGCTAAGGTGGGGAAGTTTAAAATGTAAAGAGGAACAGGAAATTGTCTTGATTGTTTGGACATACTGGGTTAGAGAGTGAAGAACAGAGAAGGAAAAGAAGCCCCAAAAATACTCTCTTCATTTCTTAAAATCGCGATATTTATTTTTAAGATAATTAATTTCAAATAACGAATAACATAATTGTTTACTTTGAAAAACTTCATCAAAATTAAATGAAACTATGAGCCTGTCCCTTCTGATCATGCTCATTAAGAGTCTGCAGCTATGAAAAAAGGCATGGGCTACTATAAAATCATTATTTGTTTCCATCCACTTGCACAAACATTATAAATATTACTTTCCTTATAAAAAACACATAAGATGCTTGTGGCACAGTTTGTAAAATGCAACTAGAAAAAGACAAGACACTGTTAATAAATAATACATTCAATAACAAAGCAATTTTTGCTATTGAGAGACATCTAGACATTTTGGGGTACAGTCACCATGAAACCACCTGAAAAAGGGACATTCTTCAAAGAAGCACTGCATACTACTTGAAAAATGAAAAATTCTACTGACATAATCATAGAAAATACATTATTGCAGGGCAAAGAAAGAGATTGATTCCCTTAGTCCTTGTAATAGTGTTGGCTGACAGCAAACATTTGCTACATTGGAGAGTGAATTAGATCAAAGCCTTAATCACAAGACTGAGAACAATACCAAGCTTTTGGATGCTCAACACACTCCACACAAGTACCTTTGCCCCCGAATGTGCCAAAAAACCATTGACTTGAGATGTTCACCCAAGTGCTCCTGTCATTTAGACATGACATCCAGCCTGTAAAACTCACACACATCAGAAATGAGACAATAAATATTACATGCAGGGCACTGGAGGTAAAACAAATTCATGGACTTACACAATCTCAGAGGCATAGTGGTTTGCTTATCTATGTTAAAATCACCTCATGACATCGAACTACCACATTACCATCACATTTTTTTCAATAAACAGGGCAAGAGAAGAAGGAATGCAAATAAATATACCCGAATTTAACAGCTAACACTGACATCCCACACCACATGGCTCCTTTGGGAATATTGTGTGAGAGCAAAAATGGCAACTGTGTTCAGTCCCTAAAGAGCCAGGAGAAACCTTGTGTCTGTCCTGCCAGGGCTCTGCATACCAGCATTCCTGTAAACCAGACTGATTCCGGATCAGCTTGTTTTATCCAAACACTGAGCTCCTTCCCAACACCCGTTTAAGTTTTGGTACCACCACTCACCCAAGCACCACTTCCTTGAGCACTGCCTTGCCCCTTCTCACAGCCAGAGTCAGCTACAAAGCAGGAGGTCTGAGATGTGCAGAAGGTAGGTCAGGGAAGGTGACAGCTAGGACCCTGTAACTACAGGGAGAAGCAAACAGAAGGTTTCAAGCAGTGATTCCTGGGCTGCTTGCCTTTGATAACGTAGTTTGTTCCCAAAGTAAAACACCAGGGAGTTGGGGTAACCCCAGTTATATTCCCTGGTCACCTGGCGGGGCAGATATTCAGGATGGCAGCAACTCCAACAATTATTGGTGCCCTGTGAAATCACTGATTTCTTGTAAATACTCAGTGAGGCAAATGCATAATTAACAATTTTGAAAACCTTTGCCTGGTCCATTTCTGCTCTGGCCAAGCACACGGCTTCCCCAAGTTGTAGCTGTACCCACAAGAAATGGGAGGGAATTCACAGAGTTTTAGTTTGCACTTCAGCTTCTAGCCATAAGCAGCAAAATGTAACAAACCACAGTCACTTGTCTCCTGGCACAGGCACAGATGATTGGACACAGGATGTGGGATGTGGGCAGGAAACACGTGGCGTGGCATGGCATCACCAGTGAGCCTTACTGATCTCCCAGCCAGTGCAGCCCCCTGTGAGCCCATGCCTGGGAATAAATCAAATATGCTGGAAATACAGATTGTCCCTTACAGTGCTGGAAAGAAGCAGATTTGACTTCAGGAACAGTTTGTTTATTACTAGCCTAATGGTAAGGGCCATGTTACCAAATCCAAGTCTGAGAAGGAGGAATAGTCAAAAGGGGATGTGGTTCACTGCAAAACCTGCTAGAAGTATCTTCTTTCCATTTCTCTTCCCTTTTCTTTGCAGTATTTTTACACTACAGAGCTCATACTAATAATCCATCTCAGGGACACAACATTCAAATAAAAACACGTGCATGTTTTTACATTCATCTTCATCCACATGCTACATTTCACAGTTCATTACCAGAGTAATGTACCACTCTAGAAAAACATCATAGCAAGGCACCTTTCATTTCCTTGGTGTCTTTGTTTGTTTGCTTTTCTCTGGAGCTTTCAGAAATAGCCAGATGGAAACAGCATTAGCACAGGTTAAAGCAAAGTGTCTGCTATGTATAAAAAACAAAAAAAGTTCAGGCATCCTTGTAACTTCTATGAGACATAAAATTAAAATAAAAAATACTTGTATTGATGCTGACTTTTTTTAATGATTTGGGGTTAGGGTTAGGGGTTAGGATTAGCTTTAAGTTCCGCTCTGCAGAAGGTCCAGAGGTTCACCATGTTACCCAGACCAAACAGGACTGGACACATCTGCCCATCTTTTCCAGTCTGGAGACTGGGTCTATGTTAAATGGTAGCACAGTCACTCTTGCAAACTATGTGGAGAGGACCGTTCAAAGTCCTGACTGTTCTCACTCAAGCCAGGGCTGCTGCCAGGGAACCCTGAATTCACTGCTCCCAGGTTAAGAGACCTTTCTCCTGAAACATCTGGAAAACAGAGACTGATAGAAATCAGGATTATGTGATTTAAATGGTTCTTTCATGTCTGTTATATGCACAGTTGGTAACTATGGTGCAGATTTGGTCCCAAAATTTGCACGTGGTTTTAGTCCAAAATGCATCCAAAAGCTCTTCATAAGAACAACTTGTCAGGGTGGTACTGAATATGTGAAAATGAGGTCTGGTAAGTTTTGACCTTAGATAAAGATTGGGCCTGTGCCCATGGGGCTGTAACTCCAAACTTAGTATTTGATCACAGTAAGGATTATTGAACACATTGAAAAGCAAATTTCAGATGCAATTTCAGCCTTACAGGAAGAAGCCTATGATTTCTCTGATATAGTTTTACAAAACAGAATGACTCTCAATTTCCTACTAGCTGCAAAATCATTAACTGTAGCTGTTGTTCTTATGTAGATGAAAGAATTATTAAGGATTTGGTTGGAACTTGAAAGCAAACTCAAATTCTACGTCAGGTAATTTTCAGAAGGCCCATTGATCTTTGAATATATCTTTGACAATCTCACCTCATGGTTATGGAACTGGGCCTGGACAAAAGGAACTGTTCATACTACTTACATCTGTAGTTGCTCTTTAAATAATAGGTGGCTGTATGATACAATGGTGTGGTTAAATATGGAGTAGAGATTAGACAAGGTAGAGTCTTGTTAGCCTCTAAAAATGGGGGGAAATGATGCCAAATTGATTTTTGCCTTTCCCCTTTCATATATATTCTCTGTATTCTCCACATATCTGTTTGTGGTTCTGCAGCCTATTACTGTATTCTAGCTAGTTTCCCCAGTACTTTTCCCTGCCCCGATAGGCAGAAAGACAAAACACACTCCAAGGCCCCTATCCTATCTTGGTTCTCTGTAGGAACCAAAGTTGAGACCACTTCTTTGAGATGCATTTTTATAAACAAAGTTTAGTTTCCATCTAAGGGAGGGGGAGCAGGATTCAAAGAAGGTTGAACTAGGGGAAATTGCCTCACCATTTATGTCTCTAATTGGTGATTCTTGTCTATTATGTTAATTTGCTAAACTTATAAAACTGTATTCACCCAATGTGGGGGTGAGCATTTTGTGGACATTTTCCATGCCTGCCCGTGGATGCCTCCAATAAAGACCAGCCTTTATATTACCTCCTATACTAACATTATCTCAAAAGTGTGCTGTTTTCTTTCTAGGTTCTTTAGCCCTCACTATCACCATGGCAGTTACAGACCCTTATTAAGGAGAAAACTCTTTGCTTTTAACTGAAGTTGAAAGCTATTTTGGAAATCAATTTTTATTTTATTGACATTTGATTGAGTATGAGTGTACTAAGCTATGCCAAAGATTCAAGATGTGACCATGTTCAATTTAGGATAAAACCCAAAGACAGTTTAATAAACTGGGGTTTATGAAAGCCTGTAAATCTTTCAGTTTTTAAAGAAGAAGATAATTTGTTGAAATTTCATCACTGAAAACATAAGCATTGTTATGAAAAGAAAATACTGTGCACAACACAGAAAAAAAGCATAAGACCACCTTCTTAAAGAAAACCAGCATTTGAGTTTAGAATAATGCCTTAGATATAATTTGTCATTTAAAAAACAAGAGAGAAGAAAGAAGGATTTCTTCCTTGCAAACACTATCAGAAAAGAAGAATTGCAGTCGAAAAGCAGGGGGAAAATACCATCCCAACCCATCAATAAAATCTAACAAAATTATTTGATGAATGGAAGCACTCGCAGACATCAGATCCATCAAGAATAATAAATTACTTGGGGATATCTAATTGCCAGTTACAGCCAGTGAATGGTGAAGCTTCCCAGTGTAGAAAAACCCTTTTTTCATTTTCACTTGGCTCATCCAATACACTTGACAAATCAAGCAGCACATGGATCACTTCCATGAAACAAGGACATGACATAGATCATGATTTGATTTCAATCTGTGATGCTTTCATGCAGCAGAAGTTTGAAATTCAGTGAGATATTTCCTTACAATAGCAACCAACAAAGAGCATAAATTGGTCAAGGTCTATACTTTTTAGGAAAAAGAATTGGTTGAATGAAGAATAGATTACAGAATTATGATACTTTGACAAAGTATCATAATCTGGCAGTGCTTTAAAATAATTTTAAATTTTCATAGGATGAATTCCCTCAGGTTTGAGAACAGCCATCTAGATAAAATCCAGGCAATTCTATTGATTTGATTGAGTCAGAACAGTGAAAGAGAGCATAAAATCTGGTTTATAAATGGAAGGGTGTGAGAGAGAGGAGAAAACCTTCTTTTCTCATTAAAAAATGCACAGCTTTTCCATTTCCTGCAATCCAGGTGTTCCCTGAATGTAATGTTCACGTTGTACTTCCTAACAAGAGGGGAAGATTTTAACACAAAAGCATAAATTCACTCAGATAAAAAGGGTAGTTCATCTGCTTGTTTTCACTGCTCAAAACAGATAACCTTAATAAAATTTCTGTTTGTTTTATTTTTTTTTCACTTTACTTCCCAAGCATGAGTTAATTAATTGTCACCACATCTGAAGTAAAAGTCATCTCCACTCACCTAACAGAGAAAACAGAGAAATCAACACAGGAAGAAAGACTTCAAAACTCTGGGATAAGTAGCAGTTTCCACTTCTTCATTTAACTATGAGTTAATAGAGTAATTAGTACTAGGAAGATGTAAAATGCTGCATACAAATATTGATAAAGCTAAAGTGTTTTTTGTCCCTCTGTTAATTTTTTAGGTTTAGAGCCAGAAGGAAGTTCAGTGTAGTACAGAGAAAATTTTAAGCAACTTGTGAACACAGCAAGTTTCACCCCAGTACAAGAACCAAGGGAAAGAAAAGCAAAAGAATAAAGACCTAACATCTATTAACTACTTTGGGTTCCAAGTGTTTAAATCTATGCTTCCATCTCTTTACCAGAAATGCTGTGTCCCTTTATCTCCTTTCTGATCTTTGTCTACTTCTTTGGCCACCACTACAACATGGTAGCACATAAACAGTCTCAGATTTCAGAAGAGCTGAACATTTCAGAAGAGCTGAACCTCTGTCCTGAGCTTTTCATTTTTTCTCTTTTTTTCTCTTACTACATTTGGAATACATATATGTATATATATATATATATATATATATATATATATATATATTTCTTTTTAGTCTATTGACACCACATTGGACAATATAGGATTGGAAGCTATGAAGAAGTATGGACTTGAATACAAAGCTAGAAATGCAGAATAAGTTGGAAACCAGGGAAAATTCACATATCTTTTAACATGTTAGTTTGGTTTTTTTTAACATGGTTTCTTTAGTTCTTAGTGCATTTTAGGAGGAAAAAATAGGAGATATTTTTCACATGTAAAATTTTTGCAATTTTTTCCTCTAAATGATTTGAAATTGATTCTTCAAGATATTAACCAGTATCTGACCTATAAACTTCAGGCTATTTTGTTTATATTTACATAACTGTGTGCCTATCTATTATTTAGGGAGTCTCCAGAGACCTCTGAAAAGGGTAAGAGCTCTGATTGACTTTTTGTTCCATTTTCAATGCAAAGTGACATGCATGAACAAGAAAAAAAACATCTCTTGATTCTGCCTTTACATGGAATGATTATTGGAAGTGCTTATGGAGTGGGAGTATCAAGAGCACTGAGAGCTGACCTAATCCAATATTACCTCAGTGGGGATTTCATTATTGACAGAAATAAAACCAGAGTGGTTTTTGCACTCTGCAGCATCAGGGGGTCACCTTCCAGTGACCTCCTCCTATATGCAAGTCTCATACTCAGATAAGATGGCTTTTGGATACTCAGATAAAATGATTTTTATGTATATGTTCTGTAACAGGCCAAACCATGCAGTGACCAAATTATAATACACTAAAGGACATAATTTCCAGGCATTTCCATGCTCCTTGTAGTTTTAAGTACAAAGTCCAGGCCTTTAAAACCAGTCAACACATGACTGATTTATGGGATCAGTCCTTGAAGGGCCCTCAGAAAATGAAGACACATAGTGGGAGGCATCAAGCAGGCAGAGCTGTGGCTAAAATATCTTTTTTTTTTTTTTTTTTTTTGTCAGCACACTCTGTATCATCTGCCCAAACTCTACAGCTCAAGAGGCAGCAGTCAACTCACATGCTCATCAAAGGAGTCCTCCCAGGCTACTCCAAACCAGCATTGTCCTGAAAACTGGACACCTTTTGGCAGTTTTACTCTGCATATGATGGGTACCCAAAAAGAAACTTGTGCTCCTGAAGAAGGAGTGTTTATTTTCAGCACATGAAGGGTTTATAAAAAAATTTCAAGCATTTCCTATAAAAACAGATGCACAGAAGAAAACAAAAGTTGTGATTATGGCAATTTTGCAGAACACCAAAAGCTTTGTTGAAGATATCTGAGTAGAAACTCAAATTGGTGTCTTAGTACTTCAGATTATGCATTTATTTTCAGTGAAGAATTTTCATTTACTACCAAGATAATCATGCAATACCAAAGCTTCCTGCAGAAGGAAGATTCCTTAAGCTGTTGATAAGAATTAATCTTGAAATGTAATACAATTCTGTGATTGTTTCCTTCCAATGAACAGAAAATGATGCAACTCATCTCTGCTATGGGTCCAATCTGACTGAAACAATTAATTGAATGTACAATTAGAAATCAGAAGGAACTGTCCAAATGTACTCCAGTGTTTGTTGAACACCATCTTATTCATAAACCCAGAGAATAATTACTAGTGGCACTGCTTTCTTAAACCCACTCTGGATTCACTCACAGGAGTTAAATCCAGGATAAAGGGGGGGGAAAGAAAGATTTAACTTGGAAGGTGAAGACATCAAGTAACACAGTAAATTCCATGTGGTCAGAGTGCTAAAGGTTCCCTTGCTTTAGAGGGTCCTAGACAGGATAAATATTCAGCTCAGCAGAAAACTGACCCCCTCCACAGCAGAGGGAGTACACAGTCAATAATTTAAGATGCAGTTTTAATAGGCTTTTCTGAGACTTGCCAGGGATCTCAAATGCTGCTAGAAGCAGGCTGGTCTCCAAAGGGATGAGCTACTACCATCACTTCCAGTAATCCCAGCACTCCTGACTGTGAAGCAGGACACGGCTTACCATGCCATGGGTAATTATCTGGGATCATAAGCTGGTCATGGAGCTGCATCCCCTGGTACTGAGCCCAGTCAGGGTGGCATTAGTGGGCACTGGGCAAAGCCACAGCACAACAATCAGCCTTTCCCAGCAGAGAAAAAGCTCTAGCTCCTGTTCTGTCCTGCACAGCTGGGTCTCACAGCCACAGCTGGAGTGTTTTCACAGTCCTGCAGGGAACTCAGAATGGCCAGAAGAAGCCTGGATCTGGCAGTGCCTCTCTCCTGGTTGTACCAAACCCAGCATTTTCAATTAGCTATACTTTTTGCCCCCAGCATAACAACTGAAAAGCAGAGTGAAATTCATTTTAAAGCATATGCATTAAGCTAAAGAGGCTGAATACACCAGGGCTCAGCCTCCTGCAATAAAAACTGATGAAAATGAATAATCAAGGAGGAATGAGTAGCTGTTTAGGTTCTCACTGCTGCCAAAAAAAATATCAGCCAGGGAAGAGAGGTTAAGCCTACTGCTGGCTCTTTGCAATCCACTTACAGAAACAAGTTTGCTAATATTTAACAAAAATAAATCTAAGTCTTTTACTCATTATTCTGTTCAGAAACTACAAAAACCTCAAACATATGACAGATTCCAAGAGGTAAAATATGGGAATTCAAGGAAACAGATATTATTTTACAACAATTGCCCTGAAAAACACATCCTTCTTCTTTCTTCTTTCTCTTCTCCAGTAGGGGAATTACCAACACCTGGCTGAAGTAATATTTTTTATTTGGAGATATTTTGAACTCTTGGTGGATATGTCAAAATTTTAAAAAAAAAAAGCTTGTTCAAACAACAAAACATATTAGCTGCCTTATGGCTGGATTTTTAAAAATCACACTTCTATTTGCAAAGGGAAAAGTCATCTCTAAGAACAGGGAAGAGAGATCCTTCAGGATGATGTTTTGGGGAAGAAATAGAAGTCCACATTAAGAGGAGGTCACTGCACATTAGGACAGCTACAGTACCCAGAATACCCCTCAAACAATCATGGAGATGGGGAACAGATATTTCTGGACAAAGCCTGATGAATTTTGCTTACTTGGAAGAATCAGCTAATGGAAACTCCACCATATGAGCTTTTGAAGGAGGCCACAATTCAAGATAGCAGCTCGTTAGTCCATTTTATATCTGTGTGTTTGATGGGAGTGGCAGGAAAGAACATCTTGTCCTTCCTATAACCTGGACTTCTTCCAGTACTTATTAATCTATTAAGCTGAAGAAGAGTCAGGCAGCAAATGGTGAGATTGCTGTCACCTTCATTTTCCTCACTTCTAGATCAAAAGTTCCCTTACGCCTTAATCACAGGCAAGGGTGAGCCCAATATTAAGCTAGCATTCATGAAGCTGTTTCCAGGAATTTTCTGTAACTACCACATTTCAGGACACTGAGTTTCAAAAAGCAGATGCTTTGCTTAGTTTCAGCTCTCACAGAAGTGCCAACTCAGCTGCTTAGATACCAACACGAATTTTGAGGAAAATTACAAAAATATGGAAGTAGTCAAGTTAAAAAAAACAGGCAATATTTCCATATTCTGTAAAACTTCAGCTGTAACAGAGGCTTAGACCTTTAACTTTAGTAGCTGCCTCACACCAAACTTGTTATCTTCATTCCAGCAAAAATATAAAAATACAGCATTCATGAGCAAGAGTTCTTAGCAGTGTAACAAAGTCTGTGCCAAAATTAGAGATGTTTTTATTCTCATGAGCACACCTCCCACTCCCTTCTCTAGGACTTTGCTTTGCTGGCTTCTGTTTTGCTTGTCTGATCTAGAAAGAGCTCAGAGAGGCTTCCTAATCAACACGGAGGAAAAGTTTTACATAGTTTCATCGCAAGTTCAAAAACTGGTCTTGATTTCCTTAAGAACATATACAGCCCCAAAAAGATTGTATAAAGAGGGACTTCAGTGCATATTTTTGTTGTAAAGGTATTTAATTTATTCTCCTTACAAACATGGGACAATGATTCCTACACAGGCAGAGCAACATTCCAGCACTTCTGTCCCTTGTTAGCTCTATCATAAAATTAATAACTATTAATATTAACAAATAATTTGGCCACCCTGAAACAGCTTTTATTGAAGATGAGCTGCAGTAGCTGTCAACCTGACAGATCTGTGCTGCTTTAGCTACACTATCAGGGAAATTCAGGGACTGGCAGTGGAAACAGAGGTGCTGCAGGAGGGAATTTCACTAACAAATATTGAGATTTCACAGAATCACAGAATCACTAGGTTGGAAGAAGAGACCTTCAAGATCATCGAGTCCAACCCACACCCTAACACCTCAACTAGACTATGGCACCAAGTTCCATATCCAGTCTTTTTTAAAACACATCCAGGAATGGTGACTCTACCATCTCCCCGGGCAGACCATTCCAGCACTTTATCACTCTTTCAGTGAAAAACTTTTTCCTAATATCCAACCTAATTTTCTGTTGACACAACTTGAGACTGTGTCCTCTTGTTCTGTTGGTTGTGCCTGGTGAAAGTCTTCCAAAAGACTTCACTAAAAATATAGCAACACAAGCAATGACCTCCCTCCTGAAGGTGGATAAATTCTTAGGCCCTTCCATGTAATGCTGTGTCTCATATCAGCGATCCTACACATGGACTGCCCTCCTCTGAGACATCCACAAGGCAAGCTCCACAAGAGAGCCTTCACTCCAACATTTCTGTCAGGTAACAGCCACTCTTGCAGCTGCTTGGTTTTGTCTTTTTGACTGCTCTTGACACGAAGGACTTGCAGGGCTCTCCTGCATCCCTTTTTACCTGCTGGGCAAAAGGTTGATTGCTGGCCAGTCTTTCCACAGACAAGTCAGCTAAATCAGATTTTGCCTCTCAAAAGCAGCATTTATTTTTGTTTCACTCCTTTTCTCAACTACCAGTTTTCTGGAAGTTATAGAAAATTGTTTATCCTTGAGGCCATTACTTCCTCATCAAATGTGGTTGCTTTTGTACTGTGTGTGCCAGTTATACTCACTGAATGTAAATGTGAACAGAGCCAGAATTATAGATTTCTCCAATATCAGCCACACATCACACACAGCCTGGGTCTCTCCTGCTCCCATAATTCCTTAGTAATTCCTTAGGAATAGGAAGCTATTTCCTAGCAAACATCAGCACTGCAGACACCACAAGGGACTCAGAAAGGCCTCAGGTTCAATCTCACAGAGGTGGGGAATACAGCACCTCCAGATATCCAGGGCACTGGTTGAACATGAACAAGCCAGACCTTAAGAAACACAGGACAGAGTTTTCCTACAAAAACACTTGGACTTCTAATCCAGTTATTTTCCCAACATATGGCACAAAAAATTACCAAGGGGTTGAAGAGCTGTAAGAGAAGCTCAGATGTGAATTCCTATGTACTGCTAAAAATACCAAAAGATGACCAGCAAAGAGGCAGTTCCTCCCTTCTCTCCCTGTAGCCTCCCAGTCTCAAGGAAATGCTGGCATCCTGCTGAAGTGCCATTTTTAGCACATCATGTTCCAACTGCTGTTTTCACAGATCTATAAAGCACTAAACAACACTTGATGCACCCCATAAAAACCATACAGGCACCTCTTTGTCTCTAAGAAAGGCAGCTCAGTCAAATTCTGCCATAACAAGCAGCAAGGTTTACTTTCAATTTACTTTCAAATCCTTCCTCACCGAGTCCCCACATCACAGATAATGCACTAATGAAACTGAATGAATTATCAAGTGGTGTTCCATCAGTGTGCTCTCTGTAGTTTTAATGAAAACAGGGACAAGATAACATGGTCTATGAGCTACATTCAGATTCTATCAGAACAATAACTAGAACACTCCAAAATCTCAACATTACTCTTTAGCATTGCCCTGTAATCCTGTGAAATACTGCCCACTTTATGTTTGGAATATCCATATTCCAAAAGAAATTTTTTATTATGAAACATAGGTTTAAGATGAAAAAAACTACTATTTTTCCCCCAGTTTCCTACACAGAGAGTTGAACTATTCATATTTAAAGAAGAGCCATGGATTTAGCTTTTTTAAAAAACTATTTTTATCTATAGAACTTGCAGCTGGTAGTCTACAAGGAGAGGCCTTATCAACACTTGAGAAGACACATCCCCTAAAATACTAGAAATTTGGAGCTAGAACAGTACAGTGAGTTGTTGCGGAAAGTTGATGACAGTTTTGTTGTTCCAACACCTTGACTAGATTTTCAGTAATAAGATAATAAGAAAGAGAACAGTGATCTGGATTTTTCAAGTTAATGGTGGTAACATCTCGGAGCTTAAATTGCACCGCAGACTGAGGTGGGATTCTCCTCTTGTGCTCCAGTGCTAAACCAAAAGAAAAAAACAAAACGATTTCTCATTTCCACGGTGAGAGGACCATCTGCTGCCCAAGTAATAACTCAAAATAAAACATTCCTTCAGGCACTGTGCACACTGACAGAATACACCACTGCAAGCAGGGCAGCCTTACATCAGGCATGCCCTTCTCTTTTTTCCTTTTTCTTGCTGCCTGTGCAGCTTTTTGGTGCTCCCAAAGGTTGTTTTATTTCCCAGACTCTCTTTAAGCAGAGACAATCTCGTGTGAGAAGTACAAGTCTTTAAGGCTAAAGTTACAATCCAAGCAGAAGAGCAAGTCACACACAGAAACGATTTTTGAAGCTTTGACTAATTTTAAATGACACTTACATTCATTTCTGCAATTTTCCTGCTATAAGCACATGAAGAACCTCATTCTGCATTCCACTGAACCCCTCAAATACCCTCAACAGTCCATGAACATCTGGAGTCCAAATGAAGACAGAATTAATCCCTAAGGCTGGACAGCTAAACAGGTCAGGAACCATCCCTGCTATGAAGGTCACTGTGGAAATCTTGCAGCGGGTCACTGAAATCAGGCTGCACTTCACTGCTGGTTTTGTAACGTGTTTTCTTTTCAGACCAACTTGCCTTAACCAGCTCTTGCCCACAATACAGCACTGGCATAGCTGTAAGTACAATGACCTGAACTTTCCTGATAAAACCTACAACACATAGGTCTGTCCATCCCCAGTAGCAAGGCATTCCTATCACATTCTAACCAGATTCTTAGCACCTTCACTCTCCCAAGAGTCTTCAGAGGAGCTGATGGTACTCAGTATCTTGGGCTTTTAAGCCCTTCCTTTACCTCCCGGGGAGGGGGGGCTGGGGGAGTCAAAATTAAAAGGAATGAAAGGAAAAGAAACAAAGAGTCAATGACACATGTATGCTGTCCTACACACACACACACACACACACACACACACACACACACACAAACAAACAGAGAAAAAAAGCAAGGAAAAAGGAAAGTTCTACGGGGTGCTGATCTGGAATGAAATGAAATTTGGAACAGATAGTCATGTTTGGCACTGTCAGCAAAAGCTTATGAGTGGCCCGGTGACTCTCTGAGCCTTAATGCCCTTTTTACACCTGTCACTTAAAAACGTCCCTGGAAAGTTCAGCTGTGCTGCTTCTGACATTGTTTTCCCACTGCTGCTGAATGGACTTGATGGAGAGATACATTTTATCCCCTCCCAGTTCCATAAAGCGCTAAACAATAAGGACATATTCCATTTGGCCTTCAAGCAGCATTTTTATGGTCCATGCAGATCCCTTTAAGAACAACCAACATAAAACAGAACTCTCTGTTAGAGAGCATGGAAATTAAAACCTATCGGATCGCCCAAACTGACTCCTATGATCCTCAGACTGAAGACTGGATTAGAGGGTCCTCACACGGTTCTAGCTGCATTCTCAGTACACCACTTTTATGAAGAAACCAAAGCTGTAGAAATTCCTCCGGCATGGCATGGAATCCGGAGTCAGGCAGGACATTGTCATAGTAGTGATGGCTGATAAACTTCCCGTGCAGGTCCACCGAGAAGGGCCAGAAGCCGTAAATTGTTACTTCCTCACACAGACCAAGGGCGGCGCTGACCAGGAACAGCCCCGTGGAAAGGCGTTTGGCGTGGATACCTTTGCTCTTCCAGAACTTGCCGATGTCCCGCAGGAAGTTTGGGTTGGCAAAAAGGACTGCCTGCTTGGCCCCAAAATCCTCCAGGGTGTAGTAGACACGGAGGGAGGGTCCTGTCCCAGTTTTCATGGAGAAGGCTGGCATGTAGATGTAGCTGTGGTTATAGACCTTCACGCTGTCCACAAAGGCTTTTCGGGACCACAGCAGATTCTGGAACCTGGAAAATGGCAAGAGAAAGTGAGTTGGTCATACATAGGTTTTCCCAGATATTTCATAGTCCACCTAAGGGCTGCTCTTCATACCCATATTTACAATTCCCTCTACACCTTTTCCAAGCCCAGAGAAAGTTCAGACAAACTTCTGTCTGGCACTTCCTCTCTTTAGAAAACAGACACCTGAATAGATAGTTGAAAATATCTGGTATCCTGCTAACTCTAAAATGTTTCTGATTTCATATTTTTAAAAAAACCCAAATGAACACTGACAACATTCTGTAAGACTCGGTCCTTTTTATCAATATTTCTCATCTGTGTGAAAACCAACTTAGATTTTTTAGTTACGGGAATCTATAAAATAAATTTTAAAATCTGTGTTGTTCTTGTTTCTTAAAGGCAGACTAAAATAAAAACTCAAGTTAGATTAGGAGGGCAAGGTATATGTACAGAATATTTCTTTGATATGAAAGCATCACATCACAATTTGTTTAACTGTCAACAGCTATTTGCTGATGACCATTCTATTCCTGATGTTTGACTGACAAACTACTTCACAACTAGTATCACAAACTATACATTTTCCTTGTAAGCAAACAGCTTGATGTTGTGGGGTCCCTGCACCCGGGCTGAGGAGAGGCTAGAGGCACATTCACTGTCACTCCTGAAGCACCATGTTCCTTCCCACTTAGAACTAGTCCACAAATTTTACTTCAGAGGGCAAATAGTTGTGGTTATTCTAAACCTGCATTTTCTAGCAAAGTAACCATTCTTAGAAAAGCCCCATGCAGCTCAGGATGAATACATTAAAATTCCTCAGCCTCAGAGGGCCAAAGACTGTGTCTGAATATTAATTTGCTATCAATGCCACAACATTTGCAATTCTTCTGAATAAATCTCCCCAAATGCCTTAAAGTAACAAGAAGTGAACAGCAGTGCCATGAGACCAGTGCATGGAAGAGACTCCGTGCAGAAGGGACAGCAGCATTTGTCACCCTGCTGCAAACTGTCCTTAAGGAACACCATCACCTCCTGAAAACCCATGCCTCATTCCAATAACCTGGGTGACAATACTGGTAGGTATCCAGCCCAGTTCAGCATGGACGTTATACAGGTAGCCAGGAGCCCATGGAGAAACATAAAACATGATGATTATGGCTGGGCTGATGGTCTAACAGCCAAAAAGCTACTGCCCACCTTGAGCACCTCATGAGGGGACACATTAGAAAAACAAATGAAAATTTCTGTTCTCTATTTCTAAAATTTCTGGCATTTTGACACTTCACAGGCTGGATAGAAGCTGAGAAACCTGGAGACAAATGCTGCACATAAGCAAGTTTCTAGAGATGGTGCTGGAAGCTCAAGTGTGTTTTTCTTTAATTCCCAATCCAGACAGGGCGTCCTGCAGGCTTTGAAGGTACCATACCACACCCATCTCAGTAGGCAGCAAGAAGGCTACTCCATGCTTGACAGAGAGATCAGGAAGGCTTTCCCTTGGAGCTTTGTAGTGCCCACAGGAGCACAACAGTGTTTGTCTCCTGCATGTCCTGGCATAGATACCACTAGCCTGGTGCAGCCCTTGCATCCACACAGGCACAAATGCCTTCCCTTGTGCCAATCCTCACCCAGAATAAAGAGCTGCTGGTTCCTGGTTAGTGCTGGCCTCTCTCTACTGAGCATTCAGTCCTCTGAGTGGCACAGCCCAGAAGCTGTGCAGCTCCACCACACCCACACAGCTTCCAAAGAAATGCATCAAATGATCCAGTGCTTTACACACATGTGCATCTTGGGCATTGTTATCTTCCCAGTGCAGCCTGGAGCAAGAAACAGCTGAATTGCTTTCAGGGTCCTCCCCTGACCTTCTGCAGCCAAGCTCACACAAACGTGTGGTGAGTTGCTAGCACATGAATAAAACTGGAGCTGGAACCTTCCAAGCCCTGAGCAGCACCTGGAGACTCCACAAACACTTGGGAATTTGCAATTATGTGTTCCAGCAGCTCCGCAGTCCAGAGAGGCACGAGTGACTGTGAATCCTGGTGAAAACAGATCCACACAGCAGGTCCAGTCCAGACACTCCTATTTCCACTGCACTCATCAGTGAACAGTGAACAACTCAAATCATCAGCACCACATTTTTGTCAGATTCCTATGAAAGATCAACTTAAAACCAGCAACTTTCAGCAGCACATGGAGGCAGAGCTGCACAGACACCAGAGAAATAATTTCCTTGCTACTAACTGGAGAATTCCCTCAAATTCTCTGCTCTACTTTTCCAAAGAGAAATATTCATGCAAGAGAAAACTGCCATGGCATATTGTCATAACAGAACAATCAAAGACTTAAGAGCACTAAGAGTTTTGGGTTCTGTTTTTAATCTGTTTTAATGTTCTTATTGATGCTCTTTAGCAGATATTCAGGGATAGGGCTGCTCTATGGTACTGAGAGACAGTTTTCAGTAACCACAAGGAATTTGCTGCAGTGACATTGATCTAACCCTCTTGCAGATAATTATGGCAGCATTCTCTTGCATCTTGGTTTCTTTTTGATCTCCCCAGAGAGTTGTTATCTCATGCCTGTGATGATATCCCAGGCACTGACTCTGTTGGCATCTGCAAAGTGACAAATTCAGCCTTCTGGATTAATTGGGACTTGACTTATCAAAGGGAAAAAATAAAATTATGCAATATGGGGAACAGCTCAGATGCCAAAGAAATAGTGTATTATTTTAAAATTACAGCATAGAGCTCAAGGGACTAGAGCAGAAGGCATAAAGACTTATGTTTATCATGTCCCCATGGAAAACAATAACCTCACAAAAATAATGTAGATAATTTGATGTGAGCATTAGCCAGGAATGATTTAGCAATTTGCAGCTGTTGGACTCTGCTTACAGCTGGGGTCACAAGAAGTCAGCTTGCAAACACACATCTGAGTCTCCTCTGCTGTGACAGAGGGGTTCTACTACACTCATTTCTCAGAGTGCTTTTCAAACATCAATGCCCTCCTTTATGCCCTGTGCTCTCACTCATGTCTGGCTCTTCTTGATGATGTGCCCCTCTGGGGCTTGTGCAGAAAATCTTACTGACACACAGACTGTGTCTTAATTAACAAATTGTTTCCATGCGCTCATTCCACATGTGGGGACTTCCAGCAAGCTTTAGGTACAGGGTAGACTTTCTACTTGCCCATACATGGAGTAAGAATTGAGCACTTAAAGCACTATAATTGGACCCCCTTTCTTATTTTATTTCAGCTTTCCCAACTACACAAGCTGTTTGCTCACCTTAAGGACAGCTACCTGACTTAAGAAACAATTATAATCCCATTAAAGTCAATGGCAAAGCCAATTCTGATCCCCAGTGTCCTAACCTCATTTCAAACACCTGCAGCAGGAGGTGTTCTCTCCTGTTCTCACTGTGGGTCCCTCCACAGGCACCATGGTCACCCAGCTGAGAGCTCGTGGCATGAGTGGGGCGATGCTATTCCATTATTTTCCTTCCCTTTTTCCCTTCTTCCCTGCTGGCTCTTTATGGATCAGATTTTCGCTCCTCTCAGGGGATGACTGACTCCCAAACTCACCCCAGCTCATCTTTTCTGTGCATCCTGCAGCCTGCTGAGATCCCACACTGCTTCTTCTTTCTGATGGACAGGGGCTTCCAGCGTTGAAGAGCCTGTTCATCTCTGTCCCCTCTGATACCAATAATCAAAGACAAATTTTGCCTCATTCTCCTTTTCATAAACCTTTTGAATGGTGTTTTCCAATGCAGGAATTCTGGGTATTTCCACCATCCTCTTTAATACCCAAAAGCAGGGAAAAAACACTCCTTGCAGTGACTTTCTGGGCCAATTTATTTCTTACTGATGCACTCACTGTCCTTCACACATGACCTTCAGAGTAATTTGATGCATTTAGAAAGTCCAGTGAGACATTGCAGAGGTATGTTTTAACCCATATGAAGAAGTAGGCTCTTTTTCTGCCTGAATTAAGCATTCATTTCAGCCTTTTTAAAACCTCCACCCATTACTGCTCTGTGACCCTGCAAATACTATATATAGTGCCAAGGCAAAGCTGACTTTTTCAATGGAACACAGAGCTATCCTGTACAGCAAAACAGTGAAACATTAAAATCAGTGCTCACTGATATTTTGGGACTGTGTGTGATCCTTATTCCGCCAACTCAAAATAAAATGAGCTACTAATAGTAATAGCTACTCTTTCCAAAACCAGCAGAGGTAAACATCAATCCTTTCTGTTATCTGAGAGCTTGGACATCAGCTTTCAGAAGAAGAGCTGCTCATCTTAGTCTGACTCCTTGAAAATTGTGGCTGCTGTAGTCACACACAAGTGGAAATAATAAAGAAGGACAGGCAGAACAGCATGGATGGAAATTACTTGTATTGTTAAAATTGCTGCCTGGAATTTCTGTGTCTTCTGAATACTTCAAAACTCTTATAGCTGGAACTCAGGAAGATGGACAAGTAGGAGAAGCAATGGAATCAGCTAGGAAAAACCCCAAACAACACAGAACTAAGTCTGGTATCTTTGGCATTGAATTTCACTGGACTGCATGCCAGAGAGAGCTGAGAAGAAACATAACCAGATACCATATTTCTTCAGGTTTTAATGGAAAAAGAATCACAACAAAGCCCAGACAGAGATTTTAGGAGATAAACTTTGGATTAAGACAGTGTCCCTAAGACTGTCTGCCGTGCCTTTGGGACAGCAATGAAACAGGAACAGAACAGAGAACTATCTCCTGGATCTTTCCCTCAAATACATTCCAGACACAGGTCCCTATGGATCACTGCCCACAAGAGCACTGCAGAAACACAAGGCTAATAACATTGCACCCTCCTGATTGTGCTGGCCTCCTGTGCTTTGTCACCCAAACAAAATCTACCAAATGAAATAAAATCTACCAAATTATAGCAGTTATGAAAGACCTATTCATAGCTGAGAACACTTTAGCTGAGTCTCTGAGTTCTCTCTTTAATGTCATTACATCCTTCACACATTAATAATTTGCAAATATCAGTGAAGGTGACATTCAACTATATCCTCTCTTCAGACTCTTGGAGCTCTCTCAAAAAAAACTGGAAAGAAAGAGGAAAACAGTGATGTTTGAATGTGTATTCTTTTTAAATGTGCTCTCTGCTACAGAAATTACAGACTGAAGGAAATTATTTAAAATAGTAAATGCTTTTTTGTGCATTATTGTTAGGGTTTATGACAAGAACTGTAACTAGGATGGGCTCTCCTTTGGGTATATAAGCACCCTTTTTAAACTTCAGTACATGAATCACTGGTGTTCTCTCAGATCGTGCCACAATTTCAGGACAAATCCCTCTTAAACCCTGTCAGCTAGAAGCTTGGTAAGAAAATCAGAAGTTCAGAGCCCACAGGAATATGTGGTGAATCTAAAATACTTTAAATGGGGTAAAATAAATCCACACAACTCTAGAATACATAAAAGAAGAATTCTGTATTTTTTCTGTTAGCTGCTCCCACTGGCCAACCTCACCTGCACTCCTAAGGGGACAAGCATTGCAATTAAGCAATGAACCAGTGGCCACCTGAGTATAAGAGAAGAGGTGACAAATTGCTTTGGAGCCAAGCATGAGACCAAAATTATAGAATAAAGAGAGAAACAAACAGCCACTCCACAGACAAGGAAGTCCCCTCCAGTCCTTGGCACACAAAAGCTCAGGTCATTAGCAAAATTCCTGGAAATAAAACAGGAGGGTTCAAACCAGCCCAAGGACCTTCCTTCCATTTAATATCAATTTACAGCAATATTGGTGCTGTTCAGTCATGTCTGGAAGCATGAGATGCTCCTCAAGGCTTCCAGCAGTGTCCAAGGTGCGTTGACTGCTGCACATTGGGTCTTAGAAAAAGCCTTCCTCCCCTTCTGCAACTCACACGCAGACCCTTAAGGAAGACTAAAACCAAAACCAGTATATTTTCAACTGTACATCCTAGTATTTTCAGCTCAGATTTCCTGATAATGGTGTACTTTGTAAATGCAGTAACCCCAGTGAATCTTACTTCCAAATATTTGCCTAATCTGTTATCCTCTGCATCCTCCTAACCAATTATTTCACCAATATTTTCCCTCTTACTTCATGATTGCCTCAATCCCTTTATCCAAAGCCTTTTAAAAATTCAAATATACTCTATCTACTGGATATCCACATGAACCTATTCAAAGAACCCCCAAAGTTTTACAAGAGCGCATATATTTATCCAGGTGTTCACTAATATTATCTTCTACTATAGTCTCCACCAAATCAGCTGGAAGAGACGTCAGCCTTACAGATACACTTGAACTATTTTTAATTTGGACTGTTTTTAAACACTGATCCCATTTCTAACACCTTCCAGTCTTCAAGTACCAAGGCAATTTTCAGTGAGGAAGTACACACACTACTCTTTTTTTCATGGGTGAGCCCAATTCTGCCTATAAATTCGCATCCATCCTGTATCTATACCATACATTCACTTAAAATTATCTCAGTCTCAGAGAGACTGATGAGCCTCCCCATGGGCACAGGGGATTATCTCAGTGTCTTCCACATTGAACAAAGATGCAAATCATTCATACAGCTTCCTTTTTATACCTGATTTTTATAGCTGGCCATCAGCTAACCATAACACACACAGCAGGTAGAGGTGGGTGTTTTCTGCTTGTTTCTGGCTTATGTGGTTGCTGGAAAGAGGCTGTAGCACTAGGCTTTCATCCCTCTGATTAGTAGCTCTTGGAAACATTTTCTACCTGCCACATAGATAAAATATTTTATCAGCCCGAGTTTATTATAGATTTAATTTCCTTTGGAAATGGCTTTATCTTTTGGTAGGATTTTTCTCTGTTTCCATTAATCTCCTTTTTCTCTGTCCTTTAGTGATGCCAACTTCCTATTACCTTTTCTTGACAGATATTACTGGAACTTTGTCCAGTAAGATACCCTTAGGAGAGTCCATTATTTTGGGTAGATCATCCAGACGAATTTTCTAAGATGCTTCTTGGTGTTTAAGGCTGAGAATACCACTTAAACTTCCAAGGTTTGCCCTCAACTCTTAGTACAGCCTGTACTCAATTTAAATTGCTATAGCTACAACAGTCTTCACCAAAATAACAGAACAGAATCAAAGTACACATAGCTGAAATATGCTGGAGGTTTTTCTAATATCTTCAACTATTTTGATATCTGTGCAAGTTCTAGTTCCTGCACCTTTTTACCCTTCCCTAACTTCATTTAAAGGAGACACAGTGCAAAAGAAATAAAAAGCAAACTTTTTTCCTAAGGTAGAAGAAAAGAAGTGCTATTTGCTAGGATAGAATGACACTTTTGAAAGCCACTGAGTACTTTAGAGTCCTCTATGCATGGCCTGAAGAAAGTGGAGCAGAACATTCAATTCCCTATCCCTCTTAGTTTCCAAATGCCAGTGAAGGTTCAGTGGCAGAGATATTTACATTATTTGGGAGCAACTTGATAATTGTGGTTGTTTGTTTCCCCCATCATACATCTAAAGATGCTATGGCTCTTTTTTTATATAATATGCCATAACTCAGATATGGCCCCACCTTCTCACAATCTGAAATACCATGCAAAAATACCTTTTTCCCTTTTGCTCTCTACCTCAGGGAATGGTCAATTCCAATGGATTGTTAGAACTGGATGGAGCTTGACTCTAGAAGACAGCATTGGCACTTCTTTCAGATTCAGCAGCACAAAAATAAGCTCATTTTCTTTAATTCTCAGGGCATTTAATCCTGAATTATAGTGGAAATACTATCAAAGGACTTCTGACAATCACATATTAATGCTAAGTAAGTTCCACATGCTTTATGTGATTACAATAAACACCAAAGATACAAACACAGATTAAGCCATTATTTTAAAGTATCACTTACTAATCAAACAGGAACAAAAGCTACCATTAGTGCCTTAGGTCCCTGAAGCAGCAGCAACATACTATCTCCCCCCCCCCCCCCCCCCCAAAAAAAGTAGATGTGGACCTAAAAACCAAGCTAAGGGTGTTTTTCAGGGAGGAGGGAGGTCTGAACTACATTCAGATCTACAGCACAACTCAGACACAGGAAAAGAGAATACCTTTAAGGGCACCAGTTAGAGAAGTATTTTTCAAACAAGTCCAAATTGTAGGTTTGAAAGTAGTTATAAATATCAGCAGCTGCCTGTCAGCAGCTCCAAAGAACCTGAGGTTGGCCATGAATCACTGGAACAGCCACAGCCATAAACTCCACCTTGAGGAATCAGTCACACTCCCAGAAGACTTACAGATACTGGAATGATCATTTGGGGATGATGCTTGACCGACCTTTACATCCCCAGCAGCTCAGCACACATATTCCTGAAGCAGCAACTCAAGCAGCACAAGTGGTTGAAATCCAGCTCCATGTTTTCACAGACTTGGGCCAGAATAAATTGTCTGGTGATATACAACAATGGGAAGCCCTTGCTGGGGTTTTTGTCCACAGGCTTTATCCAGATAATGATTTGGAAAACAAATATAGTTTTTAACAAGCGACATATCTTTATCTGAATTTATCTCAGGGCCAGAATTTCCCTTCCTTAATCTGTTACTCCAGCAAGCCACAGTGTCCAGTGCTGCTCTGCTTCACCAAGCTAGGCAGTAACCTTATACACTCCAGTAAATCCAGCACTTTGCTTGGAACAAGTCCTCTTTAGACTAGTCTTACTTGTTCTAAAAATCAGACCATTTTTTCTACTTTCCCCCCACATCTGCATTTTTATGCTGAAAATGACCAACCTAAGGAGTGCTGTCAAATGTGATAAATCCTCGAATATTCTTGACACAGAGTAAAAATACAATCATGAAGATCCTGTCTGGAGTCTTTAAATTGATACAATTGCCCCGGTATCAGTGGATTTACATCAACTTTCATCAAATTAGGGTACCGCTCAGTCTTGATGATATTATATGCCAGATGCTTCAAGTTTCAGGGACCACCAGCACACTGTGAACATACAAGTAAAGACAATGACATCATCTGGCTGCACAAGGCTGTGGAGATGATTCATTCAGCATAATCATTTGCATTCCTGAACCAAGTTTAATGTAGCAGGAAAAATGAGGGATGGCAGCAACTATGCTGGAGTATGAAGTGAGAAAAATAAACACAGCACCAGTTCTCTGGCAAAAGCAGTCCTGTGTGTTGTGTTCCAGAAACCATTCCCAGCTCCATTTCCAGCTTAATGGGCCTAGAAGCATGTAGTGAAAAGCAAAACAATTTGCACAAGAGCATGCTAGTGTGCCTAAGGAATTTCCTTTCCCAAAGCCAGTCTGCAAAAGCTCTTCAGCCAATACACACCATCTCCTTCCTGCCTTGTTTTTCCCAGTGCCACCTCTGCATTCCCAAGAGCCAGAGCACCAGGTTGCATGGGGCAGATGATAACCTAGTTCAGCTGCATAAATCAGCCTCACCCAGGTCCCCTGGGCAAGCCCAGCAGTTGGATCTTTTTCAGCACAATTTAACTCCAGTTGTTTGGGAATAGCTCGTTTGCATGTAGCAACACTTCCAGATTTCCCCAACAGTCAGGGAACAAAGGATCACCTGGGTTTAGGGTTTTTGGCTAGGGCTGGGTCAGGGACAGATATTCTGGCAGAGCTGAGATGCCACAGGGGAACCCAAGGAGGAACAGAGAAGATGCAAAAAGCTCTGGAAATCCTGCAGTGTCAGCACTGTAAGAGGTGCTGACTTCAGAAGGCTCTTTATGAGCTTCCAGCAGCCCTGAAATGCTTCATAATGTCCTGTAACTGCCACAAAATCTGGGATAAAAAAATCAAATGCTAGCCTGTCAGATGCTGGAAAAAATAAAAATAAAATGAGCGGAAGAAATCAGGGATATCACCAGTGTCCTCTTGCCTCTAAACTCTGATGATATTCGCTATATAAAAAGTTCACAGATGATCTTAAGCAGCTATTTGTGGCTATACTGCAAAATCTATGAGTAGATTTGCAATTCACACTCTCGACATGGAGAACTTCTTGCTCAGCCCAGATGCAGAGAGCATTTTTCTTTCAAAGTCAGATGTACAGACACACTGAGTGCATCCACACCATCTTCACTCCAAACTTTGTTCTAAAAATTCTTCCTAAGAGAACAGTGAGAACCTGTGCAAGTCCCCATTTTCAGGGCAGAGGTTTTGTACAGCCTTGCTGTGTAACAGGACACAGTGCTGTGATACTGCTGAGAAACTGATTGTCCCCTTTCCATTCAAAGTGACCTTGAAGTCAACAGAAGAGCTGGATTCCCAATTGCTCCAGACACTGCCTGCAGGAAAAAAAGCCAGGGCGAGGTCATCCCAGGGCTGGGGACAGGGCAGAGCAGGGCTGTACCTAGCTGTCAGCTCAGGGAGGAAGGACCCAAGGAAGGACAGCAACTCAGTGCCTCCCTTTGAAGGATCACAGCAATGTTATTCCTGACGCTCACAGGAGGGGATGGAGTATTGTATAATACTCTTTACAGCACAATATGTGCACTGTCCACAGTTTTTTACTTATTTTTACATTTATGCTGACTACAGTGCTATGGGCTTTCACATGCTTTCAACTTCCATATGTGTACAAGTTCCCACTGAAAATATCCTGCTTGTCATCCTCCTGAATTTTATTTCCTTTGGGAAAGCTCCCACAAGATTCAAGATGCCACCTTCTGATCTACTGTCCTGAACTGGGGAAAAAAGCCCTCAACTTTCTTCTGCAACATTCTGACACTTGAGAGCATGTTATATTTTTTGGATATAATTAGCAGCCCATTCCCTCCACATAAAAACCTCATTAAAAAACTTTCCTGCCATGTTTGAAAACCAATGATGATAAAGAATAAAATTCTATGATCACAATATTCAAATCTACATTTTAAAAAGTTATATTACCAGTTCAACATTTGTAAATATATGGCAATATTTTAAAAAGTTCCAAATTAGCTTAAGAACCAATGTGTAATAAAGAGCTCCCTATTTACATTTCTTCAACATTATCCCTTAGCATTCAAAGCTAAGCTGTAACTTTACAAGGAATCCAGTATCTAAGAATAGTTTATTACAACAGTAATGAAAGAAGTTACTTCCTCATTTTCCTTCCGCAAATCCTCATGTTTCAATGCCATAAAACTTTTAAGCATCTGCACTGCTCTTTGCATGTTTGATGAAAGATTAGTGACTGTCCTTAGTGAAGTACACATTAGCTAAAAAATACACAAAATTCTAAGAGAAAATTTTGCTAAGGGTTTTCCAACTAGGAGAATTCTCTGTGTGACCCGCATGTCAGGAATTTACGATGGAAGTAAATAAAATTCTCTCCAATCAATTTTTCCATCTTCTTCTATTCTCACATTTCCTTAAAACGGTTATAATTTTTTAATTGCTACTAAAACAAGATGCAGAGATTCAGGTCCTATTTTTATTCATTCTGGGGCAGATTTCCTGCCATGAGAGCTATGTTGTTCTCTGCCCTGTTGAATTGTAGATCCTGACAGCTTGGTTTGCCCCATCCTGCTTTATCTTTCAGCAGTACCATTTAGTTCTCTTTCAGCATGACAGCTTTTGGCAGGTTTCTGTTTCCTCTTCCAACAAACCAGCTATTGTGGAAAAAGAATGAAACCAAGATGAAGAATTCCAGTGGACCAGCTTTAACCTACCAAATTGCTCCTTGTATCATGAAAACTTTTTCAAGATACGCCCTTTCACCATTTACTCTTTCAAATCAGGAAATGAAAAAGCATCATTGCCATAGGCAAACCACCCCCCACCAAAAAAAAAAAAAAAAAAAAAAAAAAAAGGAGATAGTGAGTAGAAATTAAGTATTAAGGTGGCATATTTATCATTTAATTAACTAATTCTGTAGAAGTTCTTGCCTTTAGTATATTCCAGACCTGATGGCAGAAAAACACCATGAAAAACTGATTTAAACCAACTTCCTCAAAAAGAGAGTGGCTGGACTTAACAGGAAAGCAGTCTGTGCCATTTACTACAATACCCAAATAAATCAGCCAGAACTAATTTCAGTAATTCAACTTTTCACCAAAAACTACATCCCAGAGAGGGCTCTTACCATATTCTGCAATAAAAAAATCACTTGCTGACCTGGGATCTGACTGACACACTTATGTTTGTGTTTATACTAGGGCCTATTTTATATTTGCTTCTGGAGTTTCACTTATCACCATTGCAGACCATTTAGAAAAAGTAAAAATCAACTAATTTTTTCAATTAAAAAAATACTATCCTGAGAAGAACTTGTAAACTGCTTTTTTTCAATTAATAAATTAGTCTTCTGAAAAACATACCCCAGGATTCAAAACACATTTAAAAGTGGATTTTTCTGTATTAATAATGTGGCTGGGGCAAATAACACCCACATCTGTGATGATCAGTGAATAAACAGGGAATGCTAATGAGCAAACAGTCCTGGTAACCCCTGAACTGCTGAACACAGACAGAAGCCCACCTGTGCTGACTGTGACAGAGCACACACAGCCAGATACATCCTCCCAAGTATGTTGTATCTTCAATGAGACTGGGTGAAAAAGCATTGCATAAACTCCCTATCTCATCAGTTCAACTGGAGATCAAAAAAATCTCTACTGAGAGTAAGGGAAAACAGCCAGAAGCAGTCATAAAAATGCAATTAGAAATAAACAGCTCAGAGATGGCTAAACATGGAAAATGCCAATGTAGTCTAGAAAGAGATGCCATCAATGAAAAGACACTTCTTTCAAACAAGAAGGTCTGATCCCACTCTGACAGAACCCCAAAAGAAACTCCTGTTGACTTCAGCATACAGGAACACATAGCACAAATAAAATAGGATAAGAATTTTATGGAAAGGAAGCTGTTATGTGATGACAGAGGACCTACAATCAAGCTGCATCATTATCATAGCAAGAAACTCACTGGAATGAAGTTATCTAAATCTAACAAAGATTAATTCAGTATCACCCTGATATAGATTCTGGATGCACTTTTGAGATTATATATATCACTTTAGCCTGAGGCATTGCATTTATCCTTGTAAATTCAAGGGATGACAGATGGGTCTATTAGGCACCAGCAGTGCACCCTGAATGTGTTATGACAAGTAATCTCCTTTCAAGCAAGGAATAATCCCTTTTCTAATGCCAGGATCTTACACTGACTGTGCTGCTTAAACAAAAGCATTGATAACAAAGAAGTCTGCTTTGTTTCTGCAAGTGCAAACACTGACCACATCCAAATCCCTGTGCTGTGCCTGAAGTGCTAAGGCTGCACCCCTGTTGGAAGATGGTGACCATTGGATGTGGTTACACACCCGATTTGGGACTAGGGAAATGTGTGTGGCACAGGAACAATGCATGGAACTTGCTGCCCCGGCAACGCTGCTGATGTCATGTCTGAGCCACTCCAGGACTTTCCTCAATTAGGGCACAATTATCCCAGCAGCAGCATTTTGAAACATGAAGTCTCAGGGGAAGAAATAAAGGAAAGAAGAGGGAATTTTTTCAAGCCTTTTGGAGTGAACCAGAGTCCAGCAGCCTCAGCTAAATCCTGTGCAAGAAACGAGCCACAGTTCCTTAAGGATGACCACTCAGAAAACTTCCTTGGCCTTTAAATGCTGAGGCCTGTAAATAAATAATGAAAGGACATGTGTGGAGATGTCTATCATGCAGGAAGAAACTGGAATGCTGAAAACAATTTCCCCACAGTTCAGGGAAAAGACTGCAGCTGCATTTGTGGATAAAAACAAAACCCCATCAGCACAATCTGAAAGTCTGCTTGTACAGCACAAGTGCAGGTAGCCAAAGACCAGGTATGAGTGTCTGACCATTTTTTAACTCCCCAAGGCAATGTCTTGCCTAGAGATGACCCCACCTTTTGCCTTTTCAGAGTTAACACATTTCTTGAGCTGTTCAACTTCCCTCACCCTGAAACAAAAAAAGAAAATTGCACTGTGCAAAAATCATCTTTACCTTGGAGTACTTTGAGAAAGTTATGAAATGAGGTGGCTGCATGGACTTACATCAGCCAGCAGATGTCAACTATTCACACTGTTCATCATGCCCTCATTGCACAGCTGGGGTTGCAAGATAATAAGACAAACAAAAAGCAGAGATGAAAACAATGCAAAGGGTACACAGATCATCCAGGAACAGGCCGAGGTTAAAGCCATGCTTTGAGAGGTGCAGCCTAAATACAGAGGGAAAAAATTCCCAATAAAACATTTCAAGACAATTATGTGGAAAGAAATGTTTAAAGCTAGCAATGTGCAAACCACAAGGGAGCCACAGATTGAGTTCAGTTTATGAGAGGGTGAGAAAGACAAAGGTGACTTAAAGTGACACAGGTTTATATAGAAATATACAAACCTTTAACAATACAAGAAATAATAGATATTATAATATCCATTATTATAAATATGTTATTATGATTATATAAATATAGTAGAACCTTATTATTGTATTATGTAATTTTATAATTATGTAAACATAATATCAAAATAATTATTATGAATAATATAACCCTTCAATAAATATAACCTTTCAAAGATCTCTCCAATGCCTTCTCCAGGCTATGATTCCTGCCCAATGGAACAGTATTTTCATGCTTTCCTAACATCTGTTAGCAAAATCTTTTCTCTCTCTTCTTAGTGAACATTAATGTAGACCCCAGAGGTCACCAGTGTCCCTACCAGCCACCTGCTGACCCAGCATGGCACAGTCAGCTCCATCATCCACCTGCCTCCTATTTTCAGGATCCCAGGGCCACTCAGCTGAGAGCTTCATTAAGAAAAAGATGTGCTGGTGCCTATATTTTTATAAAATTTTTCATGGTGAGTTTTGATATTCCTTGTTTTCCAGTTTTATCTCTATTATCACACTCAGTAAAGGCGTTTGAAATGGTTGGTGTGGTATGGCCTCAGTACAGGTTCTGCAAAGAGGTTACAGCTCAGGAAGGAAAGCAAAGCAAACTGATAAACACTGTTGAGACATCAAATAATATCAAAGAAATATACCTCACACACTGTAACTAAAGCCCCACAGAATATGTGGCAGCTCAGGCATGTTTATGCTCTTTCATGATCCAGCAAAAACAAAAGCTAAGGGAGTGGCTACACTCTAAACCCTCTAAAATACTGCAACTACAGAGACATGTGAAAAAGCACATTTTAGGAGACTTTGCAAGCAGCTTTTCATACCAGATCTTCTCCAACAGGTGAGGTGTGTAGCAGAATAGCTTTAGCCCAGGTGTGAATCTGCTGTATTTGTGTATGTGCTGTAATAATGTTATTTAATGATTACAGATGGGGACCTGACCCAACCTGTGTTTTTACACATTCTCTACTCCCATTAATCTCTTGGAAATTGCTGTATGGATGGCCAGAAGAAAAAAGACAGATGAGGAGGAAGGAAATGTATGGCTTGTTACAGGATGTGCTCAGCTCCACAGAGGAGGGTTCCATATAGTTACAAGGAAGAGATGCCAAAGGAAATGCACACAGGGAATGAAGCCTCTGGAAGAAGAGCACTGTGCTTAAACACTGCATGTGGAAAAACAGAAGATTAACCAGGAAGAGGTTGTGAGTGACTGACAGGTCATCACCAAAGACAAGGCGGTTGGAAGAGCGAACAAAAGGAGCAGCACAGCTCGCAGGCTCATTAAATTGTTAAATTATTTAAAGAGCAGAAACAAGGAGGGGGGGAATCATTATTATAGGCAGTGAGTGGGACTCATTGCCATTTAAACACACTTTGTCATCCAACATCCATGCTGTTCTCCACGGAACCAGGTGGTTCCTACTAAGAGCAGAGTCTAGCAAGGAGTAAAAACGTCCTTTGGAGGACCCTGAAGTCCCTTTGCCACGTCGTGAGAGCAGCTACAGCTGCAAGTGCAGAGAGTATCTGCCTGACCTGCCTCCCTGACACTGGTGGGAAACTAAACAAACCAAAACTTGAGAGAGAATCTCCCATCTGGTCAGTCCTGCAGAACTTTCCTGAACAGTTTTAATGGCATAGTAACAATTAATCACCCCTTAGATCCAGCCACTATCTCTTCACACCACAAAACCTCTCAATACCTTCCCTGTGACTGACTACAAGGGCTTCCTCTCATCAAAGGCCAGGCAGGCTCAGGACATCTTCTATCATTAGGCTGAGGAGGACAACATCTTTGTAGCTAGGTTAATGAGGACATACTAATTTTTGGTGGTTTGCTAGAAGCTTCAGGTTTTCATGAGTGAACAACAATGAATCCACACTGGCAGCTCCCGTTTATTATTTCAAATCTTTTGGATTAATCTGCAGAGTGCTGAAACTCACACCTGCATCCATGTTCAAACAGAGGATGGCTTGTGGTTCAAAATTCTGAAACATCCATCGCAGAGGAAAGCTCTGTGGAAGAAAAAGCAAGCCCAGCCATTACCTCAGACACCTAATTCTGCAAGACTTGGATTTATAAATACATAAATGAATGCTCTGATTTGATTTCTCACATTTCATTCATTTACCACTGTAAATGGAAGTTACAACCATGACAGCAAGAGCATTTATTTTGTTTATGGGAACACCAGCAAAGTAGTAATTAAACTGAGGCAGCTCAGTAACATCCCCACAGACCTTCCTTCCCCACAAACATCTTCAAAGGACCCTTGTAAATTGACTTATAGCATAAAGTAAAAATCTCATAATGGTTCATGATAAATTGTTTTGTAGCAAGTTGTGTTGGCTTTGATTGACCTGGTTTTTGGTAGCAGGGGGGCCACAGAGGTGTCTTCTGTGAGAAGCTGCTGGGAGCTTCCACCGTGTCTGGCAGAGCCAATCCCTGATGGCTCTGAAGATGGACATGGTGCTGGTCAGAGCTGGGCCAATGAGAGATGATGGTAATGCCTCTGTGCTAACAGATTTTAGAAGAAAATCAGAACAAAGGGGACATGGTTTTTCTTGTTGGAGAAGAGGAGGAGGTGAAACTTGTGAGGGAAGCAACATGGGGACACCAAGGTCAGTGCAGAAGGAGGGCAGGAGGTGCTCCAGGGGCCAGAGCTGAGATTCCTCTGCAGGCTGTGGTGAGACCATGGTGAAGCAGCTGTGTCCCTGCTGCCCATGGGGATCCACAGGGGATGTAGAGATCCACCCACAGCCCATGGGGATCCATGGGGGATGCAGAGATCCACCCACAGCCCGTGGGGATCCATGGGGCATGCAGAGATCCACCCACAGCCCATGGGGATCCACAGGGGATGTGAGATCCACCCACAGCCTGTAGGGATCCCTGGGGGATGGGAGATCCACCCACAGCCCGTGGGGATCCATGGGGGATGCAGAGATCCACCCACAACCTCTGGGGATCCCTGGGGGATGTGAGATCCACCCACAGCCCATGGGGATCCACAGGGGATGCAGAGATCCACTCACAGCCCGTGGGGATCCATGGGGGATGAGAGATCCACCCACAGCCCGTGGGGATCCATGGGGGATGTGAGATCCACCCACAGCCCATGGGGATCCATGGGGGATGTGAGATCCACCCACAGCCCATGGGGATCCATGGGGGATGTGAGATCCACCCACAGCCCGTGGGGATCCATGGGGCATGCAGAGATCCACCCACAGCCCGTGGGGATCCACGGGGGATGTGAGATCCACCCACAGCCCGTGGGGATCCACGGGGGATGTGAGATCCACCCACAGCCCGTGGGGATCCATGGGGGATGAGAGATCCACCCACAGCCCATGGGGATCCACGGGGGATGTGAGATCCACCCACAGCCCGTGGGGATCCATGGGGGATGTGAGATCCACCCACAGCCCGTGGCAGAGGTGCCCACACCAGAGCAGGTGGATGCCTGGAGGAGGCTGTGATCCAGTGGGAGATCCAGTGGAGAGAGGGCCCTGCTTCCAGCTGGAGCAGCCTGTCCATGGGGGACTGCACCCCGTGGGAAGAGAGACCCACACTGCAGCAGTTTTGGGACGATTGTTTGCCCGTGGGAGGGACTCACGTTGCAGCAGTTTTGGGAGGGCTCATGAGAGTGGAACCATGCTGGAGCAGTTCACAGAGAACTGTCTCCAGTGGGAAGGGACCCCACGGTCTCCCAGGGAAGGACTCCTCTCCCTGAGCAGTGCAAGAAAATCTCAGTGATGAACGGACCAAAAACCCCCACGCTCTGTCCCTGTGCTGTCAGTGGGAAGGAGGGAGGGGCTGGGGGTAGAAAAGGTGTTTTAAGGGCTTACTTTATTTCTCATTATCCTCCTCTGATTTTGTTAGTAATAAACTCACTTTGTATCTCTAAGCCGAGCCTGTTTTTCCCTTGGAGTGTTTTTCTCCCAGTCCTTATCTCAACTCATGAACTCTTCATAAATTTATTTTCTCTCCTCTGCCCAGCTGTGGCAGGGGAGGGTGTATGAGTGGCTTTTGTGAGTGCCTGGTGTTTGGGCAGTGTCAAACCACAACACAAGTACTGCACAGAATTTCTCCATATATCCCTCCCTCTTAATCTCCTATTGCCTTTCCTCCTCACTTTGCAGCAGACACGTGAATTCTCAGAACTCATCACAAGACCATTTTCCAAGACTTCCTTTTTTTATTTTTTGATATCCTCCACAGTAGAGTAATGCACAACTGGCTTTTACCACTAAAATAATGCACAGCAATATGCACAGTGTTTGCATCAAGTGATTTTGCTGCCTGGCTGGAAGCAAGACCTCAATGAAGGACAAGAAGCTGCCTTATTCCACATGAAGCCAAAAGCATTTCTACCTTTGCTTCCCAGGAAGTGAGGCCTGACAGGAACTAAAATCTATTGTTGTAGCTGAGTCCAAACCCAGTGAGGAAATAAGCTTTAATCATCTTTGGGATTTCAAACCACAGCTTACACTCTCAGATCTCTTGAGCACTCATTTATTGAACTTCTTTCCTTGAATTTGTAGTGAGAACAAGGAGAAGTGAGTGCAGAACAGCATGTAAAGGCCAAGCAGTTCTAAGGCTTTTCACCTTCATCATTGAAATGTCACATAAAATATTTCTTTCCTGGAGGTAGATCTACATCAGAAGCAAGGCAGACATACCATCTCTTTCTTTGTGACTCTGCTAAATGTACCAGACTTCTTACTCTGACCTAGGGCTGGGGAAGAAAGGGCTGCTTCTAACAGAGAAGAAAATAAACAAGGACCTTGAGCCCTGTTTCAGTCCTGGAGCACACTGAATCATATGTTTGTCCCAGCTTATCAGGGAAATTAAAAAAAAAAAAAAAAAAAAAAAGGATTTTCTATTTTTTGTGGATGAGAGAACATTTTTTGTTATCTGGAGAGAAAGCTCTTTATATTGAAAACAGCTTTTTCTGATCCATTTTTAGCTGGCATGGCTGTTGTGTAATTCAGGGATCAACTTCCCTCTTTTGCTGATTTTAAAAAAGCTTTACTGTAAGCTCTCCCCCTCATTCCATGCCAGGGAACTCTTAGAATGATCATCTAAGCTTTTGCAGTGCTGAGGCAAACAGGCTGATGCCACTTCACTACAAAACTTATCCTCTCTGTGGAGCATTCAAAACAGTGGACTGTAACATTCTGTCCAGATACCACAGTGTGGCCTAATCCCTCTTCCTTCACTCACTGAACAACTTCCATCACTCTATCATCCTTCTATCACTCTCTGAACAACTTGAAATTCCCTGCATGCACCCTGTGGGGTTCTTTCCCACAAATCACAGCTGATTTCTCACTTTTAAATGCACTTCAGGTGTGACTCTTTTTAAAATCCAGGGGTTAGGACATTAAGAGACACTGATGCTGGCAGATGTGACAGACTCACAGCTCCACAAGAACAACCCTCCCAGGTCTGATGGGTGACTGCAAGGACATGAAGAAAGGATGTCTCTCTAAAAGGGGTTACAATTCACAGTGGGAAGATAACAGAAACAGTTGGAGGGATTTTCAGAACTGCTAGAGGCTCTGACTCACATTCATTGTAAGATGATTTAAAATGTAATGACCTGTTCTCACAAGTGTTTGTTCTCACCTCCTGCTAGGGGTTACTATCTCTAAGGAAAATCTGGAAAATTAAACTTGTGAAGGCTGGTTCCACTCAAACCTCTGCAACTTTGCTAAAACCACACTTGGAGATGAATTGAGCTATGGAACATGCACCAAACTCCACAAATTCCATCTCAAATCAGTAGCAAGCAGCTAGGAATGAGGGACTTAAATACATGCACAGCACTGGGTAAATAAACACACGCATAAGGCATAAGGCCCTAGTGTGTCTATAGAAAGGGGCCAGAAATTCAAAATTTACCTAAAGAATAATCATTTTAAGAGATTTCACCAACTAGTGTAAAAGTATTTTTTCTGAGAAAATGATTAATCACCCCTAAATTGATTATCTTTTAATCAGAACTTTTTTAAACATCAAAAGTTAAAGATGTAAAACTTTACTCATTAGCTCAATTTTAAATTGTTAAAATGGTAAATAAAAAGGAAAAAGTATTTTCTTATTTCAGAGCAGAACTAAAATAACCAGCTGGTGGAGATTAGGGTCTCCTAATGTCCTGCAGGGAGGATATAAATTCTTGTTTCACTTCTGCTAGAACAGGGTGAAAGAGTAGGTAGGCACTGCTGCCACACATGAACTGTCTGTCCAGGTCAGCTACCAGCTCTTGGGCTTCACATGTTTGCTCTGTCCAAGCCTACAATTGCCAGGTGCTACTTTCAGTTCTCAGCGCTCAGCTAAAAGATTTATATTTTTCCCCTCACACTGTGACCAGGTAAAGCTGTTCTCACTAACAGTGAAGCTGTGGAACTGCACACATGCTGGACATTTACACCCAAGGAAAGGTAAAGGAGCTTTTCCTCATACTCAAACTGCTCCATGTGTCCCCTGGCAAAAGCAAAATGAAGCAGCAGGAAATTAAAAACGGGATAATAGAGTCCACTTTTTTAATAATATGCTGCTGCTGCACATGTTACTGACTGGCTGATTCCTAGAGAAAGGAATGTTAGTGTTTTGGTGGCCAAAAGCACACTGCTGATTTATAGGTAGTCATCATAAAGTCAGGTTGCAAAATACTAGGCAGCCTTCCTTGCTATCCACCATAAAAATATCCAACTACACTCTCTAAAGAAACCACGTGAATTTAAAGGCATAGGCACTGGAAAATATATAGCAATTGAGAGTGAGAGGCTTTTGGAAACACTAAGGATTCTATCAATGTTAATCGTTGCCAGAAGGGCTGTCTTAGTCATTCTGTACTTCATCATTGAATAAAAACAAAAAATTGCAATTTCAGCTAATAACCAGTAGCTTCTGGTTCCTAATAAGCTGAGTAAGCTGAGTTTTCTTATAAAACAAACCCAAATTCTGCTTTTAATTACATAATTGCAAATCCAGAGTAACTGATTTGGGAGATAGAACATTGCAATGAGAATAAATGGCTATTAAGAATTTGATTCAGAGTTTTCTGCTTGCTGACCTTAAGTGATGGGAATTAGGCAATATCTTTCATGGGCCCTTCCATTCCAAATGTTGAGATGCATATATAGTTAGCAAAGATGCTTTCTGAAGTGCAATACAGTAGCTGCAAACATTGTTCACCAGGTAAAGTGGCTTCTGTCTTTGAGAGTGTGGAGAAGATTGGTTTTGGAGGAGGGCTAATACAGTTCAAACTACTCCTTTTAATACATTTGGCCAAAATCACAAATAATGCTGAAGTATAGGTTTTTTGCAATAAAAATCTTCCCAAGGACTAGGAAAAGACATTTATTTCTCTGAAAAATACTCAGAAATTATTCACCTGCGCTTTTAAGAAGTGCAGGCTTTTTTATGTAATAGATTTCTGTAATAATTTGCATTTGGCTGTGTTTGACTGTGGACAGCTGGAAAGCAGACACAAGAACAAATAATTTAAATGTTAAAGGAAATCAGGAATCTGTCTCTAATTAAGGACTATGCTATGAAATGGGCTTATGAATTGCTGATGTAAATAACCAGCCTTAGTTCAGTGCTACCTCCATCACAAATGAAGGGTATAATAAAAAAATACAAGTACCTCACGTGTGACCTAAGTCTGGTCCTCCAGAAGTGCTGCACACACCTCAGTCTTGAACAAAGGCAAAAGCAGTGCCCAAAACTAACACTCACTGATTCCAAACAAAGCCTATTGTTGATAGGGTACTCTGCCCCATTCAGATATCATTAAGTTCTGCTGGAGAAGCACAAAGGCACAAACATGAGCTTTGGCAGCTGAGAGAAAGAGAGCAATTGCAGGAACTGTAGCTGTTCAGATGTTGAGAATTAGTGTTGCTCCCATGGCTTCGCTAGAATTATATGGATATAATGCACTAGCTGAGAATGTTATCCATTATCTGTAACTCCAGCTGCGCCTGCATGGCTAATCCAGACAGATCTTTGAGTCAAGGCTTATATGGCATGAAGCATGCTGCTTAATATAATATAATTTATCAAGAAAAGACTCATAGATAATTTCTGCATCAACTCACAACTCAGAGCTAAGTGAATACAGAAGAGCAAATAAGCCAAGATCAGTTATTAGGAGGGTTACTAAGTGATCCAAAGCCCACTGAGTGGTCCATGTGCACATCAAAAAGTCATTGAAATTATTTAAGTGTTGAAATGACCCGTGCTGTGCAATTTGAAAGCAGTTTGTTATAAGCACTGAACACTCCATATTCAAGCTGCTCTCATTCAAAGTCCACAGCTGCTGCAAGATGGGAGATAGTTGATGAATTCAAATCCTACCTTATAAACAGTTTATTCTTAAAATTCTTTATTCAGCCACTCTTTTTCCCCCCTCTCCTTAACTTGCCCTAGAATTCAGGGCAAATTTACAGCAAATATTTTAAATAGAAATCTTCTCACCTCTTGGAAGCTTACAAGAGGGGGGGAAGTCTAGGTTTGAACCAATTTTTCTCACCAAGTGAAGAGATATGCACAGAAAACCAGTGACAACATGTGTCTGGCTCTATTAGTGAGCCACCCTTCTGAAAGCTGTCCCTTTTATCATGTCCTAGGATGTCCTCTTTCTTGAGGCTGCTGCTGTCAGAGCTGCCTGAACACTCACTGATCACAGTCTATGCATACAACCCCTGTGTCACTTTGCATGGCTCGAAACTCCTGGCAAACTGCACTAAAAGAAATGGCAAAGTACCTTATGAGCAATTCACAGATGAGTCCTACAGCCAAGAGCCTGCAGAAGAATGTTCATGGCTGGTCTGTCTGCAATAGAGGGAACGTGTGCCTTCTTAAGGGCACACATTACCCCCACACCAGTCCCATACATTATCCTGGCCAACTATCCAGCAGCACTGACATAGTTTGTCTTCCCCTCCATGCATATCTGGTGTTACATCTTTAGTGAGGAAAGGGGAAAACACAGTGTAAGTAAGAGGAGAAGCAGATCTAGGGTTTAAAACTCTGTTATCTGCCAATACTCTCACTCTCCACCCCCAAGTTCTTCCAGCACCTTGTCTGTGCCTGCCAGCCACCCCATTCCTTCCTGATTTCAGCAGCAGCAATTTTCACTCTGTTGGGCTGAGAAGGAGTCACTTGGCTACTCAGACTTTGCTGATGGACCAGCTATCCATCTCCCCCATCTCCTCCTCTGAAAGTGAGACTGGACAGAAGGTTTCCAAAGCTGGATTTCAGCCTCCATGCACACCCTTAGTTAGACAACATTACTTTACATCGAAAGCCATAATAAATGGTTGAATAAAGCACAAACCAGAAAATGGGAATTAGAATACCTAATATTCCAGCTCACCTTAGGAATTTCACCCTGTTTGCAAAGGCAAAACCAGTCTCACTTCAGTTCTAAGCAGAAGATGTTATTTGAGTTCTAACCAAGGTCATCAGAAACTCCACACCTACTCTAAAAACCAACTCCCTTCTTCGCCAGTAACATTACGGCCAATTTCTCAAAAAAAAATATCTAAAGCAAAAGATCTTTCCTGACATCTGAAAGTTAGCACACAACATAGACCTTGCTTCTCAGTTTCTACCCTGACCACTGGAATGTTGCTGATGGGAACATAAGGGAAGGAGAAGCCTTTATGAATAGCGCAAGACAAATTAATATGAAAAATTCTGGTTCAGGGCTTCAGCTCTCATATCTCTGTTATCTAAACATTTCCAGCAGAGCCTCAGTAGAGTCACCTGAAGAAAACAAAACACAATTTGGAAGCTGTTAAGCATGAATTCCCTGCATTTGAAGAAGGAATCAATCCCTTAAAAGGCAGTTCACTCTATAGGACAAAATTTTCCTTTGCAACTGCTAAGCACATACAGGGGAAAAATTCATTGATATCTAACACCCACTTTATTCCAAGTAAATAATTTTAAATAATTAATCAACACTATTAATTTATGATTTTTTCACTTGGGATTCCAGGACTGTTGCTAATGGTAGTTATTTAAGGCTTCATGTCACAGAGGCGTATTTTCATGCAAGTCCACAAAGGGCAAAATGAGAAGGGCAAACAGTACTGTGGAACTCAGCTGACCCAGCAACATCTAGGAACACTGACAAAAATAAGGAGGATGTTAAAGGTCCTTCTCTGCTGTGGCTCCTCAGTGATTGTGGAAAACCAACAGAAAGAGACACATCCCTGATGGGCATCACTGGCTCCAAGCAAAGTAGGATGCTCAGGGTCCTGCCACTCCATGCCAGAGGAAAATTTCTTGGACAGTAAGTTTGTCACCTGATGTGCATTTCTGCATCTGAGGAAGAAGCATCAGAGATGAGAGCCAAGCACTGCAATAACCTGACAGTGTGTGAACAGCAACTAGCAACTCTGTGGACAGAAACAGATTTTCTGGCAGGTCTCATTAATCTTTTTATGCAGTTTTAATACTCATGAAATAAACTGCATGAATGGCCAAGAACATTAAGTCTTCTTCACAGGAGTTACCTCAGCAAACACCTGTGATCAAAGACTGGGCAAAGAACAGGGATATGCTGCTCTGGGCTTCACTGATTCACTGCTGGACTGTGATGGTTCCCTTGTGTTTCTGTTGAAAATGAGTGACAGGTTTTCGTCCACCTTCCTATATAGCATATCTGCACCAGTCTGTAAACAGCAACTTGACTTAAAACTTACCAAAAAATGCACCTTCTAAAGCAGAAGAGAGATCAAATCTTTTAAATCACACCCCACAAACCTTTTTGTCCCTGCTCTCCACTACAGAACCAGCAGACAGGAGCCCTTCCCAAAGGCCAATTCAAACCTCACCGCTTGCTGTTAAACACGCCTTCATCCCAAAAGCTCCACAGCTTTTCTGAAGATTCCTTCCTGCCCGATACAGAAGGATGAGATTCAGTCATCATTCCCTGGGAGGCTGACTGGGACAAGATGGGAATGGACTCCAGCCAGGAGACAACTTATGAAGGAGCTGTATTTCTGAACTGCTTCTACTTTTCCTTAGTGGTACCCAGGCCCCTTCATGCCAATATGAGCACCTGGATTCAGTGTTGTTCTACCTCCATGCACTCATTGATCCATGCCATGCATTGCATCCCACAGGTGGATGACCTGAGAACAGAACACAGCTAGGACTCCTGGGATATCCATCTGTTTGGCACGGGCCACCCCAGAGTAAACTGATTTACCTAATCCTTTTAGGGTTGATGGGAAGAGCCTGAGCAGATGAGAAGCTGCCCATCTCCTAGAAAGAGCCATTTAGAGAACAATGAGCTTTGCTGGCTAACACAGCTGTGAAAGCACTTGGATCTATACATCCATGAAACCACTTGGATCTATACATGCAGCATGATCATATTCTGGTCAACACAGAAGCTCTACCTTTGACTCAGATTTACCATGCTTTCCCCTGGATATTCATCCTTCTGATCTTCCACAAATAGCAGGAGCCTACAACAAACCCGGCACTAATGCCAGGTCTTCACTGTATTTAACTGGCAACCTCTGATATCTATCTGAGTAAATTTGTATCTTGTGCTACAAAGCCCAGGCCTCACAAAATTGACCACTGCAACTGCTATAAAAGAATGGTGTGTTTGGTTGCAGGGCTTTTTAAAGATTTGTTTTATAAGCCAATTGCTGTCTTAAAAAATGAAGCTTAACTCTTACAGTTTTCTTCCCGTTGTTACTGCTCAACAAGCCCACTGTAAGGATACACATCTGACTACATCTTATTCCCCAAACATTAGCCTGGAATAACCATAATGGATGGTAGGATAGATTGATCAGAAATATCTGAAAAGCAACTCTTTACCAGACCAAGAGCAAGCTTAATTAGTCTAATGAATCTAAGAATCACACCCTTTTACCTCGTAGGGTGTCGGTAGATCTTTTCAGTTACTGAGCTGATCTTCATAAAAAGAAAATATAGCTAAGTCATGTTTCATCATTTTATCCAATTACTCTATTCTGGTTTTTATTCTTTCTAGAAGTCTTTACTATTGTCATTGGGAGTGAGTAGAAAAGTGCTATGAGTATGTCTACAGACCAGATTTCAAGATTTTTCTAAAAATCTCTGAAGGAATACATAGGCTGTTAGGACTAGCTGGCCTTGCTTGAGCAGAGGTTGATCTCCAGGGGTCCCTAATAATTTATGCCATTCCATGATTTTGTGAATTCTCCTCAAGCTTAGCTTTAAAAAAAAAATTCAACCCAAACCTGACAAGGTGGCAGCTGCTTTCATTGTGTATTTGCAGCACTGCCAAGACTTGGGTAAGTCATCTCAGCATTGCAAATCTCCAGAGAGTAAGAAGAATTTTACCAATTACATGCTTAGATGTGGGGATTTAAAAGTCTACCTACAGAGTTTAGCTGTCTCTGCCTGGAAGGGGGTTGGAAAAGGTAACATTAGATGACTCCCTCTTAGCTGGATAGTAAATACAGCCATCTGGTGTGAGTCTGCATTACTGATTCACAGTACATTATGACTGGATAGCACAAGAGAGCAGAGACTAAAACTGATAAGGGATCAGAAAGAGGAAAGAAATCTTGACTGAAGTTTTAAATGAGGCACAATTTTTAAACCACAGAATGAACTTTTGCCATGGAAACAGTGACAGGCTCAGCTCTTTATCCTACACTGAGCCTCATATCAGTGTTAATCAATGCCAACCTGCTGCATGAAACAGGCAGGGCACTGAAAAATTCAGCTAAGGGTATTCTTACTACAAATTCACCACTGCTACTAATTAGAAATGCTGCTCTGGGCATAAACCCAGGCAGAAACACTCTCTTGTTTGTAAGTAAGGCCTGCCAATAGTAGCAGAAGTAATAATTATCACGCAAGAATCAACACCCTTCTACAATATAACAGAATAAATTAATTAGAAATGTAGTAATGTATGTATTTTTAGAGAATCATAGAGTGGTTTGGGTTGGAAGGGACCTTAAAGGTCACCTGTTTCCAGCCCCACTGCAATGGGCAGGGACACTTTCCACTAGACCAGACTGTCATTTTGCACATTTGATATACTTGTAGAAAAAGCAAAAAAGGTAGGAAAGTCACAGTGGAACATTCTAGTCTGAAAAATTAAATTCTTTTTCCTTCTAAATACAAATAATCCATACCTACGCTAGTCAAGCCAGTTATAGGGGCTGGCACAAATGAAGTTAAAAACAATAGTAAGATTTCCCGTACAAAAATTTCATGAAGTAGCTAAAATTTCTTATTTTAAGACACTTGAGAAATCTCCTGTATATTGTTTCAAAACTCATGTAATCTAGACCCTTAATTTTGGTGTGCAATTTGAATTAAATAGTCAGAACCTTAAGGGTCTGATTTTAGCACCCGTCCTGCCTCAGTGAGAAGTGCACAAATGATCCAAATGCACAGACAGCTGCCAAAATCAGCAATGCCAAATCTAACAGCTGTTTGGTCACATAC
Organism: Cinclus cinclus; assembly: GCF_963662255.1. Lineage (NCBI taxonomy): Eukaryota > Metazoa > Chordata > Aves > Passeriformes > Cinclidae > Cinclus > Cinclus cinclus. Next base: position 19,827,646 of record NC_085049.1, on the reverse strand, counting down.
TCAAGGAAGAGTGTTAAAATTACTCTCTTGGAGATATTTTATAGTCCCACTTTACAGCTCCATCTTTTATTAACTGTTAATAACACAGTTCAACATTACAAGCTGCTTATACACTCTGATCTAGCTTTGTATTTTCATATTTCTAAATTTAAACTTATGGAAATGTGAGCTTATTTTAAGATTATTGACCAGATAGCCAAGTTTTAATTAATGCAAGTAAATGCATTGAAAACTTTCAGTTTCACAGGGATGACAAAACTGACAGGAGGCGTAAAGCTCAAATCAACACACCACCCCTTGACATGTCCTGTGTGCTGGTGGAGTTCATGAGAAATCTTTGTGGTTCTTAGTCAGAAAACAGAACCATAAGTCTAAATAACTGTCTTCCTTGTTTACAAATAATGAAAACAGTCTTTCACATCCCATCCTAAAATTCAGACATCTCTGCTGTGTGTTTTCTCCATTTACATTTGGGAGAATTGGAACACACCAGGAGCACCACAGATAGTAGGACTTCTTTCTTCACTAAACTGTCTCCACTAACACCACCATCCACCTTTTGACATCCTCTTGCCCTCCTGCAGAGGAATTCCTGTTATTAAGCTTCCTGGTGGAAGATGCAGATGAACTCATGCCACTTTAGGCCACACATTACACGTTTATTTGAATCCCTCTACACTACAAAATCCCATCTGAGGCCCAGGGAAACCATTAGAGGAGCACCCTGCAATCATGACTCACTGTCTTGGGTGCTCACAGACCACCTTCAGAAATACAACTAAGTCAGAAGAGAAAAACAAAGATTTTGGGAAAAAACCTCCAAAAATTGTTTTTTTTCTCCTGCTTGTGTCATTTTGAAATGTTGGCTTCTATAAATATTCTACCCATTTTGCATTCAAACAGCTACCTAATTGTTCATTCTGTCATCCTGCATACAAGTGAAAAAGAGACATCTATACAATAAAATCAGAATATTTCCTCCAGAGACCACTTAATGAACAGTAATGAGCATGTGGGTACAGCTGCTCAACACTTCCTTCTCCCACTTGCTGCCCCTAAGTTTAAAAACACATTCTAGAATGGTCAGAACTAAGCTGTTCACAAGGTTTCTTATGGAACATAAATCAATCAGGATAAGCAACTCACAACTTTCTGAGACAGACTTGGAAGTCTGTCTTTCATATCTTGCATACCTTGGCTTTGAAAATAGGTTTTAATCCCTGACAATACTTCTCCCTCAATGATGATGCCATTTAACTTCTTTGTTACCTCCTCGGAAGGACCTTCTGAGTATGGAGATATTTCCTCAATGTTTAACCATTTCCACTCTCTTTCTGTAGACTAAACTAAGTCAGAATAACTGATTTCTTCTGCCCTTGATTTCTTCCACCCCCTCCCCTGTCAGAATCGTAGAATCATTAAGGTTTGAAAAGACCTCTCAGATAATCAAGTCCAGCCATCAATAACCACCATTTTCACCATTAAACAATGTCCTCAAGTTTCATATCCACACATTTTTTAACACTCTGAGTGAAGGTGACTCCCCATGGCTATCTGTTCCAATGTTTTAAAACACTTTCAATGAAAAAAAATCTTTCCTAGTATCTAACCTAAGCTTCTCCTAAGGAACTGCTTTGCTTTTTCTGCCATCTCCTAAGAACATGTGGAAAAAAGTCCCAAAAAGTCTTCCTTAGTGGTTCTGATATTGTACTGGATATTTATTTATAAACTCCTGAAAAAAACATTTCTCAAGATCCATCTACCTTCTGGTTTACCTAAAAATCTCTTAATTTTCTGAAGCACTACATTGTTCTACACAGGAGGATTATTCCCCTAAAGGGATTATTTCCCTAAAGGACTCTACATGATCATTTCTCCCTCAATTTATCCTTTCCTTCAGTATCTATTCCAAGTGCTTTTGATTCAGCCTTCTCAGGTGGCTATCTCATTCTCAGCAATCCACAGCTGTTTAATGAGAAAACAGACCCTAATTAATCCCTCTGCCTCAGACATGTATGCTTTAACCTAAAGCTTTTGGCCTGCTATCCATAAAGATAATTTCTACAGTCTGCCCATCTCCTGAATTTGCAGGCTTTCTTTTAAGTTTATGGGATCACATGGCTGCAGATCCTGCAAACTGTGAAAGTTACTTAGGGACAGGAACAAAAGAAAAAGTGGAAATGTCACAATCTGGCAGACTAGGGAGAAGTAGCTGTTTTCTGTGTTCTCATTATCTGCAGTCATTCAGATGGCAGGATGCCTTGCATCTTCATTTGACAGAAATATATATATATATATATGTACATACACACACACACACACACACACATTTGTCTTCCAATCAATATCTGAAAATATCCAAGAGATGCAATACTGGTAAAAAAATCTAGGTTAACATTAAAGACTGTAAAGAAAGACTAGTTACCTAAACATGGATTAGGCACTTAAAAATCTTTGGAGATGTTACTCTGAAAAACCCTGGGCTGTTCATACAAGACACTGAAGTATTCCAATTGACTTTGAAGATATTAGTCACATACTTAAATATAAGGCAATTGATTAACTACTCCACATATTGGTAATAGTATTTAGAAGTTCTCATATCAAGTCCTAATGCAGGAATATAAGGATTAAAAAAAATCTCACCTGAGTTAAAAACATTATTTGCTCAAGGACATATACAACCTTCCCATTTCACAGACCTAATAATGGAAAATCAGACAGCTGGCTGTCTCTCTCTTTGGTAGTTCTGGCAGAGTCTTGGATACAGTGATCTGAAGAAGACACCAGGAGGTGGGAGAGGGGGGAGGAATGGAAAGGAACAGTCTTCCTGCCATAGCTTGCCAAGAAAGTGAAAACGTGTGAGACAATGTGTTAATGAATATCCCCACAGATGAGCAAGCACTGGTGATTTCAGTAAGGCAAAGATTTTGCAATTAAAATGTCATTCACAATGGAGATGATGATGACTATCATCAAAATCCCAAACAAGAAACTTACAAATGTGTGTGTAAAGTAATGCATCCCATTCCTCTCCAATCCTACAATAAACACACAGTTGAATTGAAATTTGAGGATATTTTAATCACAGCTCCAAATGGGTTATTTTAATCCTGGTATCTTCTATCTCTACTTTATGACAAGTACTAATAAAACATTTATTTTTAAGGAAAAGTATTAAACCATGATTTCATGAGATCTCATTTATAATTTTCCCATTTCATCCCCACATCAATCTGCCCTTTAAATTATTGTAAGATGGAGACTTCTGCAGGTTGTCTGGGAAGTTCTTCCTGACATTTAATAATTGCTTTTTCTGATGAGGTATCATCCCTGTATCCTCAGAAAATGCTCCTGTTCTCAGTCTTTCCTTCTCCCTTCTTTTCTCCTACCAGATTAAATAACTTTTCCTCCAAGTTCCCATTTCCCTAATCCAAAATTTCACCCCATTGTTTTTCATCTCAGCAACAGCACCTGGCCTTTCTCTTTGGAGCCAATGGTGCATTTTGAGACACCTCTAAACCCAACAGTCCTTTCCTTGAGGCTAAGAGCTCCTAGATCTCCTTCTTCCTGTTCACTGTTGTATCTTGTGCTTAAGAAGAGGTGGATAAGAGAGTAAAAGCCACTTATTTAAATGGGGTCAAAGCATGGCTATAATAACAACAAACTGTTCCAATCACAGCAGGACTTTTTTTCCAACTCCGTATATTTCTATTCATCAGCTAGGAAAACACAACAGCAAACCAGAAATTCTAGAATTTTTCTTTCCTGGCTCTGTCTTTGGCCTGGTGGTTGCACTGGGCCAGTCCCCTCCATCCCCACAGTTTTGCTTACTTTTCTGTTCAAACAAAACAGAATGTTTTGGGCAAAAGCAGATGTTCCACACAAAGAGAAAGTAAAGCATCCCTTATAAATGTAAAGTTTTTAAAATAAACTTTGTATTTGAGGACGTGAAAAAAAATTATTACTAACAAATGGGGGTTCAAGCAACTTCCATATACAGAAGAGTTTATCAGAGTCTTGCCTCTTAAGGAGTACTTCCCAGAAATGTTATCCCTTTGCTGTTGACACAGATGTTCAGAGACTCTTGTAGAAGAACATAAAATGTGAATTAAAATTATTCTTCCTATCACTTTGGACTTCTTATCAACGAAATAATCTGAGATATATTTAGATACTCAGAATGAAAATAGAACACCTACATGAAGTATTTAAAATTTGGTGACTAATTGACTTTACAGGGAAGGATCTTCCCATCACTTGACTTGTACAGAAAGGACAAGATAAGCCTGAAGGGTTTTCCTTCAAGAACATAATTTATCAGTGGTTTCTACCTTTTTTTTCTGATCTTTTCCAATTACCAAATAATAATGTAACTACCTAGGAACAGAATATGTATTTTTTACATGGAGACACATTGAAGATAAATTCTTATGAAACATCTTCAGGAGTGTAAGCAACAGGCATAATACTGTACATTTGTTTAATCAAAGATGAAGGAAGCTTTCATCCAACTAAATTATTACTTCAATTCCATCTTTTTATTCCTAATATTCCAAGTCAGTTGAATCCAGAAATGTCTTCAGGACTGAATCCAGAAAAGATTATTAGTTGCCTCTAAAATGTAGGGGACACTGGAAAGCAAATTTAAGCACACTCAAAATCCATGGGAACCTAATAAACAGCAGTGATATTCAACTGGCATTTCCAAGCTGACAGGCAGAATCATTGCATTTATTAGTCTTTAGTCTCATTCTTTCATCATGATTTATCACAAGACACTGAATGCAGCAAAAACTTGTCAAATATCACAGAGATGAAAAAGGTGAATTAATTTACTGAAAGGAAAATGTTTCCATGCAGTGACAGAAGTTCATACTTCCACACAGGCCATTAACACACAGCTCATGGATAAAATACTCACCAAAAAACAGCAGTTGGACTAAAACTCCCTGAATGCTGGGAAACATCTATTTGGAGTTTTACATTTATTGAGGATAAAATTGTGCATAGGTTAGACAGATAAGCAGCCATAGCACTAGAAAGGAATACTGCTGCAAACAGCATTTGTTTGTAGATTTAATTAGAAGTTTAGACAAATTATTATTGTATGCCATTTGCAAGAGTTGTTGAGGATGATAAGAAATTCAAAAAATTTGCTTTTTGTAAACAGCCCAGAAGCAGTGACTTTAGAAACAGATAATATGCCATATCCACAAACTCTCTGTATTTCTTAGTTTAAAATCTTCTGCTATTGGTCAAAAATCATCACTGCCTCTTAAGCATTTATATGTTCACTGACTCATCCCTCTCCATAGCTGTAGACAAGAGTTCAGAATATGGATACAACCTCTCTAAGTGACATAACCTTATTGCTTTTTCCCAGAGTCTTAAGAATGGGTGTAGGCACATCACAGGTGTTGCTATGCACTGCCTCTTTCCTGTGAGGGACTTACAGCAGCTACTCTTGGAAAGAAAATAAAACCCAGAACAAATATAAAATAATCTTCTGCCTACAAAGTGTTTTCCTGCAGATGAAGCCAAGCTGAGAAGGATGGAAAGGGAATGACCTGGAAACATCAAAGATGTGGGACTGCAGTCCCACAACAATACTCAGGGGAAGAGGTTGAGAAAGGTCACCTCGGCCTCAGGAGCAGCTTTATGCAACATTTCAATCCCAACTGCAACCTTAACACATGCTTTGACAGAAAAGTTAGGTTTTGAATGCAAAGTGGAAAAATCAGTTTCACACAGGAGTGAAGGACTGTGAGTTCCAATAATAACTGAAGAGAGATGTCTGTGAAAAATTTTAGACAAGAAAAGAAACTAGGACAGTCAACACACATCCTCTTAGACTGGAAAATTTCTGCCACAGTACATCTATTGTCAGTTCTCCTGAATTATATTAATTGAAGTTAGGGCAGGACATTCCCAAAATCCAAATGAGTAGGACATTCAAAGGATAGGACATTCAAACCCTAGTGAGAACGGAACAAAATATTTCACAGGTGAAAACTGTACTACCTGCACAGTCAAACCTCCTGCTGGAAACAGACTAGGAACTCGATCTCTAAGTTTTGCAAAAAAGCAATGTTTAGAAGCTATTTCTAAAGTCAAGGTACTCCTAGATTAAAATTGTGACTCTTCCATCCTAAGGTGCTAAATCGATAGGGAAATGGTCGTATCTCTGCAATAATTACTGCCAAAGATTTGATTTTCTAAAAGCACTAATTCTAGTTTTAGAATCACACAGGAAATTGCTTTCACATCCCTGGTATGAAAACTTTGCCCTACTCAACATGTGTCACCACAAATTATCTGGTAAGGGTAAGTCTTTTAGAAACCATGAATGGTCTTGCAGGACCGATTCACTAAACCTGCCATAAGACACTTGAGAGATAATTGAGATGTCAAGCCTCATCAATATCCACATACTTCAAGTAAGGACAACAAGAGGGGAAGAATGACAATGAATAATCCCGTTATGTGATGCTAGCTAACTCACAGCTAAGAAACAGATACATCAGTCACAAATCTGAATGTCTTTGAATTTCATAAAAGTTTGAAAGTGGATGTATAAGCAGCCTTAATTCCTACAAAAGTTCCTTTCCATATAAATGATGACAGAGTTGTAGTCCTTTTTTTCTATTTTAACTTACAAGATATAACCTTTTTTTCCCCCACTCTAACTTATCACACAGGAGATAAAATAATGACTTTGGGCAGCACACAGGAAACATCAGTCAATTATTTTTTAAAATTTAAAAATTAAAACATTTCTTCCTGACCAGGCAGAGGAAGCAAAGCCTCAAAGGAGGCTTCTTCTGATTTTTCAGTGCTATGAATTTTTTCCCTGTGTCATTTTCAGTTACTGGTTGTGTATCTCCCCCTAATCAATACATTTGCACATATTTTTCACTATACTCTCTCATCCAAGGTCTTGCATCACAGTTACTGTTCACTCACTTTGAAAGCTGACATTAATCACAGTCCTGTTTTCTTCCTCTCTTTTGTCCCATTTCCCACCCCCTCCACTCCTCCTTGTGATATCCACCCCTCACAAAGTATCACATCGCTCTCTCCATCTGCTTCTTCAACCATCTCCTCAATTCATCCTTCCCCTCTTGCTGGAGAAGTCCATGGTCTCTCCAGTGTGGCTCCACAGTCTCCTTGAAGCATCACTAAAACTCTTTTCTTTTTCTGTTCAAAAATAGTAACTACAGTCAGTTTCTACTCCAGACCTTGATGGAGGGGAGGATGCAAAACAAATATGTCTGATTAAATAACCCTGTCTTAAAAACCATAAAATCCTCTGTAAGGTTGTGTTTCACACTGCTCCTCTTCATTTCAACCCAAATGCCATGGCCAAACTGATCTTCCCCTGATGGGATGTTCTGGCCATTTCATTCCATTTCATAAATCAATTAGCTATCTACATACCACAGGATTTTGAGATTCCTGCCTTCAGATCCACTGCCCTGAGTAACTCCCTGGTTTTGCCTGGCACCTGGTGCCATCCCCTGCCAATTCTGCTTGGTTTGCTTTGATTTCATCCCACAAGTATTTCTATGCCTTCTCCTACTCAGCACTCTCTGCCAGCAATCAGCTCTTGAAGCTCATTATTACTCCATTTCCCTCTTGCTCACCCTCTCTGTTCTACTCTGTCAAAGACCGTCATCTATTCCGCACACAGAACTAGGAAACCCTTCTGTTTCTGAAAGAGAGGAAAAATATTACATTTAAATGCCATCAAACATCTTTTTCCAAGCCAGTGCCTTTCTTTTTAAAACACCTGGCTTTCTACTATGCATTTAATTTCCCTGCTTTGCTTCCTTTCACAATCTGTCACCTCACAGTACCCACATTACACATTTCTTTATGCCTAATCATTTCCTGGCCATCCCCTTGGTTCACATCTTCTCTCTTGTGTTTTTCAGTGAACATGGCAGGTTACTACCAGATTTTGTTCTGCCTGAGAACAACGTAGCTCAGTCCAGATGATAAAATGTCAGTGCTATCTCTGATTTTGTCTTCCTGAATTTTAATTGCTATGTTTTTGGCTATTTTTTCCCCCACTCCCTCTTCCCCACTCTCATCAGTGATTGACATTTGGAAAATTCCAACCAACTCTAATAAACAACACAAATTTGTCCCAGTTTCCTAAGAAAGCAAAGATTGCATGATCACTCCCTGCCAAGCAGTTCCATCCCCTTTTATAGTCTGTAAGTCAGTATCAAACAAATAATGCAAAGGCAGTGAGGACTCAGAGGTTATCTCTGCTGAAGCAAAGAGAAACCCAGATTAGCATCCTCATTAACTGTGGATTGCAGCAGCCATCTGGCCTGACCACCAGTTTGAGGCACCCATCCATATGCACCTCTCTTAGCTTCCCTGCTTATACTGAAAGGATCAGAGGTTTAGCCTTTAATTATTTCACCTAACACCAAACCATTTCCTATTTCACCTTTTCCAGATCCCCTTCCAGGATAAGATTATTAAGAAGACAACTCTGATGTACCAATTTCTGTAACACAGATGAAGAATTTTTATTTTGTCTACCCCCAAACAGAAAATGAAAAATCTGCTCTCTACCTTTTCTGAATTATACTGGGATTTGCAGTCACCAGTTGGGTTTTGGATCCAACATCCTTGCTGTATTCACTGGATAGAGGAGGAAGGTTGCACCTGCACACAAAGACAGTCAAGATTTTAAATTACATTTAAAGGACTGATAGACTTCAGAAAACATAAAAATCCTGTATTATTGGACCAGACTACCATTGTTCCCTACTGTACCACACCTATAAGCATTTTTGTACCAGATTGTGGGGAAATAGAGAAATAAAACCTTTTGCAGAGATGACATCTGTAGAGCTGCTAAGCAAAACCAAAGGCTGACTTGACATTTCTGACAGGCTGAAAGGCTGTGGAAGAGGCTGTTACTATCTATAGGACATTTTTTTTAAATCCAAATTGTTTAAAAGTTCTGGTTTTCACTCTTTTTTGTTTTGTTTACCAGTATCAGGCTCCAGATTGATAATATCACTCTGTGACATTATAGGCATTATAACTGGTATTTTAAATATTACACTGTGGGGTACCATCATCACCTTTTAGAATTTACTGAGAAAACACAGGGAAAAAAAAGTTAGGTGGCTTTTACAGTATGTGTCTCTCAGTTCTGCTCACAACCTTGTTCTGGTGGGCAGGGTGATAATAGAATAAAGCCAAAGCAATTGAGCAAATTTACTTTGGGAAGCAGAGAATCAAGTCTCAAGCCTCAGAATTAGAGGGAAACATTCAAACTGTGAACAGTCTTAAAAGCTCCCTTGTAAACACCTAGGAGAAGGAGGAAGGTGCAGGAGATAAAGATTAAGATACATTCAAACAGTATCCAAACCTATGCACTGCAAAATTTAGTTGGGAGAAATCTACACAATAAATTAAAATTACACTAAAAACTGTTTTCCAAACACTTTGCATTTCAAATTTCTCCTTTAAAACCAAGACACAAAGGGTATTTGGAATGTTTAAAAGGCAAAAATGAAACCATGATTCTCAAAGACAAGCAGAATTTGGAATTTTTTTCAGAGAAAGGCTTTTAGGTGTTTATGTTGTTGGGGTTTGGGTTTTTCTCTTGGCAGGTTTTGTTAACTCATTAAAAAAAAAAGAAAACAACCAAACAAACCAAAACCAATGAAAACCAACAAAACAACAAAAAAAAAACCCAACTCAACCAAACCCACAGTGGTGCTGTATCAGCCTCTATCTGCATATAAATGCCAGCTCTCAAAATCTTAAATTCTCATTATCAAGATATGCCAAGGAAAAGGACAGCAATGTCCTACCTAAATGGAACATAGATTAATTAACTTACATTCACCAAGAAATACAAAATTTCCAGGAACATTTTCTCCTTTTCATGACAGTATCTGTTGTGTACAATGTATTGAGATTTCAGTCAGGAAACAGCTTCTAGTTTACCGTAAATTAAGAGAAGCTAGGCAATTTCAAAAGAAGACAGAAAAAATAATAAAAATACAGGGTTTTAGAAACTGTGGTCATTGATGGAAAAGGAAAAGGAAAAGGAAAAGGAAAAGGAAAAGGAAAAGGAAAAGGAAAAGGAAAAGGAACAGGAAAAGGAAAAGGAAAAGGAAAAGGAAAAGGAAAAGGAAAAGGAAAAGGAAAAGGAAAAGGAAAAGGAAAAGGAAAAGGAAAAGGAAAAGGAAAAGGAAAAGGAAAAGGAGCAAGGTTTGAACCATAGGGAAATTTTAATTCTCAGACATAACAAATGATATAATCTTAACAAGAAAGAGTTCTTTAAAAATAAAATAAAATAAAATAAAAGTCAAACAAATATTTGTGAAGGAAGATTTATAGCTGATTTGCCTTAGGGTAGAGAGGTGGCATAAATACCTCTGACAGATCACAGTTTAATGCTCCCTGCTTTGAATAAACAAAAGCTCATAAGGCATGCTTTTAAGAAAACATTTTTGGTTAAAGTTGATTTAAAAGCACTATGAAAGACTAAGACCACACTCTAGTTTTTATTATCTCAGCATCTAAATAATGACAATTCTTTCATATGCCAGTCACAGATGCATTATTTAAATACATCTAATTCCTTTCGACAGTAAGTCTGATTCCCACCTTACTGTGCAGGAAATATTAAGAAATGGCCAGAGTATCCACAGGAAACTGCAGGAAATCTGTTGCTTGACCTTCACAATTATTTTCTTGGATAGGTCAGCAGAGTGCTGAGTGTTCTGAAGGTGAGGAACACACCAAAGCAAAAGAATCATACTAAGAAACTTTATTATTAATTCACTAACTCTTATATCTGTACTGAGAAGTAAGTACATGAAAAATAGAGTTAAAAGCATGGCTTAGGGCTACTACCCAACACTTCCCTTTTAAAATAAGCATTAGCAGGTAGGGAGAGGGCAAATAATTTTTTCCCTTAGAAATAAGAATTACAAACTTGAATATCAGAAGAAGAGTCCATTATAACCACAATACCTAAACATGTAGACCATCTGCATCTTTCTCATTGTATATGCAGCTTGCTATGCCTTAGGGGCTGAAAACTGCTGGTCTTTTCATCTCTGTGTTGGAACAACAGGGTTTGTAGAAGATGCTCAGCAACCAAATGAGTTTAAACTCATTAAATAACCTTAGCAATTACAACATATGACTGCAGCCATCTTCTCTCACATGACAAAGCTCATGGAAATATAGATAAGCAAAATCAAAACTCATGTGAAGGGAATTAACAAACCAGGGCAAAACCTTGCAGGACACTTCACACTGCAGAAATACTTTGAAGATGTTACACAATTTTCTTTTTTAAAAATCACCATTATGCTCTTTCTCTCTCAGCTCTCAGATTAAAGAAATGAGATTTAGAAAACATCAATCAAATTTTCCATTAATATTATTTCAAATCACTAACACAACAGAGCCTGCAGACAATGACTGGGATTTTTGCAGGATTCTCCCTATCACTTATTTCTAAATCAAAACAAGCTCTGTACATATAAAGGTTGGTTTATTATGATCAAGATAAAATTGCTGCTGTTTTGTTGGGGGGTTTTTTGTTGTTTTTGTTTGTTTGTTTTTTTTTTTTTTTTTTGCTTTTAAACTTCTGTTGGTTTTGTAACAGATTTGGTTCTTCAGCATTCTAATTTTCTAGAAAATATAACCATGGCATATACGCTGCAGTTTCTTGTATTTAGTCCATGGAACACCTAAGGAGTTTTGCAGTAATGGCAGAGTGCCGCTCTCTCCCCCTGTGCTTTACATCTTCTCTTTTGTAAATGTTCTAAGTGTATGTCTGCCTTTAGTTTGTTCTATTTCTTTGCATTAACAGGCATTTAACAATGAAGGTATTTTTGGTCTTTGAGATGCAAAATACAAATTACAGTAATTGTTTAGAACAAGTTTGTGTGGTTTTATAATAAGCCATCGGGATCTAATAAGGAGACTTGTTATAACCCAAAGAAACTCCAATTCTCATCTGTTTTGGAACATTCCTCCAGTTTCTCCCTGACAATGTTTCTTTTGTTCATGTTCATCAGGAAGGAACTAATTTCTGTCTTTCTTCCTTAAGGATCACAGTCCTAGAAAGTGCCAATTTTAATTAAAAAAGCAGTAGCTGGTTCAACATCCCTCCTGACAGGTTCTTATAAATTAAGGAGGACTGGAGGGAGAGGAAATGTGAAGAATCACAAAAAACCTCACATCAAGGGAAGAGGTTTGGCCTTTCCTCAGACAGCCACAGTTCAGTATTGAGGGAAGAAAAGCAAAGAAAGATTTTTGCTTTTACCAGCTCAAGTCTTGCCCCATAAATCAGCCCCTACTCATTCTGAGTTCCACAGGTTGCATGCATGGCATTTAGTTTCAGAGGACAGAGCACAGAGCAGGATGAAGCACCCTGGCTGTCCCTGCATATATGATGAGAAAAGCAGCTCCTCAGTACCTCTCTGAGACACTGCACAAGCTGTCACAACTTTACTGACCAGGAGATTGTCCCCACACCCCATATCACTTTGCAGAACCAAGCCAAAACTCCTTTTTGTCCTCTCCTCACACTTTGACCCAAATTGCTTCTGTAAAGCATCCTGCAAAGGCAGGGCGACAAAGCAAATTATCATTGATTAATCTCAACTGAACAGCTTTGAAAAGTCTGAGGCTTAGAAGGTGGAAGGGGGGACAATGTGTCATTAAGGTTTCTGTCTTACCGCATGACAAAATCTGCTTGATCTATTTGTTTGCCACAGCCACTCTTTTTCAGGATCCCACCATTTCCCACCACGGAACATTTCTTCAGTGGCAGCTGGAAGGGAGTAGCCTAGCAACACAAAACAAGACCAGTTTTACAGAGGAGAACACAAACATCTTTGTAGCAGCCACTCCTGGAGAACCCAGGGAACTGTTAGGGCTCAAAGTGACAGAAAGAAAAAGGAGAATTAGGAGTGAAGTAAAAAAAAGTTCAGAAATTAGCTAGTAAGTACGTGTAGAACCAGTCTGATCCCACTCCCCAAACCAGGATGCAACAAACATGATACAGACGATGATTTTCTGCAAAACCAAAATTGCCTGAAGTCTTGATGCAGACACTGACCAAAGTCAGGCCTTTCACATCCTTTCAGGCAAACTGCAAGGACACAGGGGAAAAAAGACAACCAGAAAAGCGGGGGAAAAAACAAACCCATGAGAGTGAACTTCCTGAGCTGATATACAAAAGATACCTCTGAGGAAGAAAGAAAGGAAGGAACAGGGAATGCTGTAATGACAGAAGTGTACTGGCAATCTGGAGTCACCCTGGCTCTCTCCATGGTTGTGTTGCCCGGACAGGTCAGTCCAGAGCCTTAGGCAAAGATATTTGGAGCTTAACAGCAGCTCCTTAACAGCCAGCTGCCCAGCAGCATTACAAATTAGTATTAGCATGAATTAAAATTAGAATGGGATCATTTTAGCTGAGGAGCTCTTGCAGCTGCTTAACAAGGCATGAAAGTGCAAAGTCAAATGGCCATAGGATCCCGTGCACCAAACACAGCAATGTATTAGATCTGTATAGTCCTCCTTCCAGAGGATCTCAAAACTATGGATTGGACACATTCCTGCCAGCCCCAAGCCTGTTTTGATCTTGGGGCAGCCATGTAAGCAGCACAAACACTTCAGAGCAGCCCAGCATATGAAAAAAAAAGGTGGTGAAGAGACATGTGAATTTAAAGCAGTGATTTAGTTACAGAATGTGATTTGTCTACAATACAAGAGTTTATATTCCAGCAAAAAAAAATGTGCAGGGATTTTTATTTATCAAACTTGCAAAAGCCTGACTTTGCAGCAGAGACAGGAGTTACTGCACAGGTCTCAGGGAATAGAGATGCCAAGGAGAGAGGATGCACCATCACAGAACAATTCTCTCTGGGTGGCCTCACTTGCACATACAGAGCAACATCTGACATTGTATCATATATTCACTGGGCATTGCACTACAGAACCTGGTCCAGAAAACAGACCCAGCATTACAGCACAGACTGCATTTTTTAGAACTTATTCCTGCTGTCTTTTATTTTCTCTTCTTCCTAGATTTACTTGTTTTGTCTACCTTTCTCTGCAAACTGGACTCCGTTCAGCTTCTATAAAGTCACAACTTGTTTTTTAATGAAAAAACTAACTCTGGATTAAGATATGCTTAAGCAGAAAAGTAAATTTTAGTTTCCTGAGACCCAGCAATGTTAGGAATGTACTGGTAGCACAGCAGAGCAGTACGGAACATGCAGCTGAATTCTTGTCCTGCATCTGCCTTCTCAAGAACATTTTTTAACTTACAGCTTTTAACAAGGAGAATATCTTGAGATTCAAAGGGAATCTCATCTCTGTGGTGACCCTGATCAGATGAGAATTCACATTCTCTGTAAAGGGGTGGGGTGGGAAGCAGAGGAAATGTAAACTAGACCTGTTCTATACATAACAGTATCTTTCTTGAAGATTCATCAAAGCTCCTTTCAAGACAGCTGGTTATACAAAGTCTGTGCCAAACCACAATGGCAGCAGACATTAACTCTTGCTTTTAAGAGTAGTGGGCACTGTTACATAAATTCTGCACCTTTAGACCCCCCCAAATAGACATTTAGCAGTTACTAAATGCTTCCAAATTCTGTGAGTTGCAAACAGTCTTTAATGTTGCTTGAGATTGCTTCAAGAGAGGTTTATTCCCTGTTCTGCTCAGAGATGATAATATCAGTTCTCGTACTTTGGTTTCCAAAAGTTGATGAAGTTTTGAAACTCTTGTCCTTCTGTTATCCCAAACACAGGCTTGCTACCTGGTGTGTACAGAAAATTCCCATACCAAGGTGAGGTGGCTCTATATTTTATTTTAGTTTGTGCAAAGTAGGGAGCATCACGGGAACCCACAATTTGTGTAAATAGACACAATTTCTACATTTTAACAAACAATGTCATCAACATATATTGGTTCCAAATTACACCCATTTTTCATTACCCAAACCCTTATTTGCTACCTATATCTCTTGCTTATCATTCTGATTCTTCTTCCCCCCATTTACTGCGTAGTCCTGTTGACTGAGCTAGTGGCTTAGTCCTGTTCACTCCTTTTGGTTCTTGTCCAAACAGCCTATCCTTTTCAGAATGGCATGTCCTTTCTCTTAAAACAAAGGATTAGCCAAGCCTATAAATTTCCACAGGTTTCACAATGCAACTACTTAATCACACCAGACAAGCTATAGCTGCTGATTAACAACAAAATAATTCCCAAGTTTGGATCACACAAGTTTGGACTAGGTATCACTTTGGGGAGTCTAAGAAGCAAAAGAACACGATCAGGGCTGACAAAGTGATGTGAAGAATCCAAAGGAAAGTAGAAGGGGCAGATTATATCATCATGGTGGTTGCCCCTCTGCCTAATCTGTGAAGATCCACTTCTATGGACACAGGAGGAAAACCAGGCTGAACACAGCTATTTGTGGAAAGCCACCATGCCCACAGACACTTTTGCCTCCCCCAGAGAAGTCCTGAATCTTGAAGTACTGAAGATTCAGGACGTGGCACAGACATCAGAGTCTATACACCATCCTTTATCTTAAAATGTTCAATGGCTTATTTTCCAGAAGAGCACACTTTTAAACTTTCTACATACATTAAGCAAAAGACATCATTCCAGGGCCATTTCCAGCGTGCAGAGGATTGCAAAATCCAAAGGATTAACTGTCTCTGCTGCTTGGTGGTATTAAGCTTAATGAAGAGCAATTACTTAGGATGACCTGGGAGAAATCTGCATTTGTTATCTTGCACGTGACATTTTTTTCAGACGTTCAAATCACAGATCTCTGTTATTGCTGAGATTGCAGGGACATTTCAGGAAATCTTTGTCCAAACAAACACAAAACTGTCAGGTCAGCTAAAATTACACAAGTCCTAGACTCAAGTGTTGCCCATAAGCAACTATGAAATGCATGGCTTTATTCTCTCTCTCTGCAAAGCCTTCTAATGCTCTCCTCCTTTAGTTTTCACATCACAACACTTTGCTAGGCAAATTATCAGTTCATAGTTGACAGTGTAAAGGGACCCAGCTGTCATTTATGCTAAATGGTCACAAAAAGCTCAGCTGCTTTTCTCCTTCTAATTCTAAGCTAGCCTAAGAAATGCTGGGTTTAGGCAACATAGCTGTAACAAAAGCACTTCCACTAGTATTAGCTTCCTGAAACTCTGTTATTTTCATCGTTAACACGTATATTAATTCCTTCATTCATGAAATTTTTATGAATGGCCAGTCTTGTGAGTGGACTGGGAAAAAACAGCCCCAGTTTATTTAGTCTGATAGAGAAAATTTATCAGGAAACCACCAACTTATCCACATTATTAAGCAATAATTACCATAGAATTAACAGATACTTCTAAATAGTAATACCTTGCATATTGGAAAAAAGCAGGATGAATTCCCTTGTAAACATAAATCAAGTAATTTATTAAATTAATTCTGTAAGGCATTTTTTAAAAAGTATCTCCCGACAAAATCAAAGATAGGCCCCATTGTCTCATTTTCCCCTTTTTAAACAGTGAAGCTCTACTGACACTCAGTGAAGGTGTTCTAGTTCATATTCACGTAAACAAAAGAAGAACCTGCACATCCCCCAGCAAATTCAATGACAAATAAGCACACAGAGCAATAGATTAAAGACTCCCAATTGAATATTAGACTAATTTAACAAAGCATCTCTCAAGCAGTTCACTGATTAGTTTCATTACTCATCTATGTGGAAATAAATCATTGTCATCAGTTAAAAGAACATTACACATACTAACAAAAAATAATTTTAGATAATGCTATTCTAAATCACTTTGATTTCATTGTTAGGTTGTTAATGCACTAACTTTTTGCCCACTCACTGCCGAAGACTTTAATCAGAAACCAAGTTCTTTCTGGAAAGAATGGAAAAACTATGGTATTCAGCCTCTGATTTAATGCTGAAGATACAGAAATCATTGAAAAAACTGAGAACATAAATTAGAATAATTTGTCTTTTAAATAAGCATTTTGAATCTGAAAGAGATGCTGTGATTTTGCTGTTCCTTTTTAGAAGGCAGCATCCTGATGAGAAGGATTAAATTCTACTGAATTTCTCTGAGGAGCCAGCAAAACACAGAGAGTTCACAGTGGTTTTTCACACTCTCAGATGCTACAGGGTTCGACAAGCTCCTTCTTCATTGTTTACAAATCATGTTCAGTCTGATGAGCTCCTTTGTTCTGCCTACAGAGCTGTCAAGATGTGACAGCTTGAGGACAAAAACCCATCAGTGTCAAGGAAGGCATATTCCCAACAGAGTAATGGGAGGGGGCTGTGGTTATTCCCATTTCATTCCCTCCTCTCCAGCCAGTTACCAGTTACATCCTAACCAGGTGCACAAGCCCAGAGCAAGGAGTGACCCAGTGACAGCAAGGTAACAGACACAGAATCACAGAATGGGTTGGGTTGGGAGGGACCTTAGAGGTTATCTTGTTCCAACACCTCTGGGCAGGGACACTTTCCACTGACCAGGTTGTTCAGAGCCCCATCCAAACCTATCTGGCCTTGAACATTTCCAGGGATGGGGCACCCACAACTCCTCTGGGCAATCTGTTCTACTGCCTCACCACCCTCACAGAAATAAACCTTAAATTCCACATATCTAGTCTAAACCTACTCTCTCTCACTGGAACAGGTGGGACTGTGATTAAAATGTGATTATTACAAGAAGAAATGGTGGCAGTGATTATGAAAGTAGATTAGGAAGAGATCCCACACTGGACCTCCAGCTACCTTCTTCAGTTTATTCTGGCACTGCCAGCTAGCACATGCTGAAACCTGAAGCTCACTGTCTGTTCCAGATGGGACAAGCTCCTCTGCAGGCCCACATGTCTCAGCCATGACAGTGGTGTCTTTTTTCAGCCCTGAAGTGGAATTCAACATTCAAGCTTGTGCAAACTTTGTGCTATTCACAAATATGTACTTGAGGCACTATTGTTTTTCATGAGGTTAGAACCTCAGGAGATGTTTATGCAGGGACACAGGGCTACAAAAGACCATTTGGAAGACTGAATGCATTGCTGTGCTGCTGCAGGAAAAGCTCTGCTATCCAAAAGGATCCATGAACTGCAGAGCAGGCACATACTAATGAGAGGACACTTTGCAATATTACTCACATAAACCACAGTGTAGCAGTGACTACGATGGCAGTCACTTATAGCTCCAGCTGTACTTTAAGTAGGAACTTAACTGCTTTTAACAGCTTTCTACCCAGCATGATGTCACTGCAAGGTAGCACTTGCTCAGAATTAAAAGAAAATTTCAAATTGCTGATGTGGTATTTAATTCAATAGAGTCAGCCTCCATACAGGCAAAGACAGCACAGTGTGGGGATTATGGAGAAAATAAACAAAAAACCCCACATTTGGAGTTTGGAACAGACTATTGACTGTATCTCATAGACAGTATTTTAAACAAAAAATGCTCTGGGTATTCTCCCTGACAAGACAAAAAGAAAAAATAGGTATGAAATTCCAAAGATCTGCAAGATTTCTGGGTCCAAACTTCATGACCTGCAATGCATTAGGACCCCAAATTTTGAATTAAAACCTATAAAACAAAAATATCATTTGGTGATATTGAGGGGGTGGAGAGGGTATCTCATTCTGGGAGATGTTACTGTTTCCAACATTTCCACAGCTGGGAAGCCTCAAGAAAAACTTATGTTGTCTCCTAAGTAGCTGCATTTAAATGTTCTGGAGTCATCCAGTCCCATGTAAATGGTAGAAAATGGAAAAAGAGTGTACAAATTCCTTGAGGACCAGCATGACCAAAATCCATAAACAACTGCCTCTGTTGGCTTCCCTTATCACTTTCTCTTGAGTGACTCCTTTGATTTCTTCTTTTTAAATCCTGTGTGATAAGGCTATAGGACAAAGCACTAAACTCTTCCAACATGTAGAGGAACACTCAGCAAATCCTTCTTTCTCCCAGATCTCCTGGCTACACCAGATGTCATGAGGCCCAGAGGACACCACCATCCTCTCTGTGTGGGATTGTCAGCCCTGCTCTGCTTCACCAGCATCTTTGGAGGCAGGAACATGACAGCTTCCCTCGCACATTTCAGATGACTCAGATTAAATGGGGGCACTGTCCACTATTCACACAACCTCCAGATCACGGGCACTAGGTGGCAGAAAGACACGTAGGAACAGCAGGTATTCCAGCACTTATTTCCCTGTTTCTTAATCTGCTCTAAATCTGAGCAGAAGAGAAAAAAGAGAAAAGCTGTTTTCTCAAAAGAAAAAAACACCGGGGTTGCCTTAATAAAATGGTCTAAGCAAGAAAAATGCACCAAAACCCTTTCAAGTGTTTCATGAAAACAAGAATGAACATGAATCATCACTTTTGGGAAGAAAACTATTTTTTTTAATGTCATGGAAATCTATTAAACAACACAAGCAGTTATATTATGACAGTTTAACGAGTTTTTCTGCAGGTATGGGAAAATGCAGTATAAACTTCAAGGCAGTTAATCTCCTGCCCTGCAGTGCACAATGTCCTTGCTGGGGAAGTTACTCTCCGTAGGCACACACTAACTCTCATGCACAAAAGCCTTTGTTAAAGTAAATACCTATTACATTCCAGGTAGACAAAGGAAGACAAAAACAAATAATATGACTGCCAAGTGACAAAGTCCTCCAACTCCACCTGTGTTTTCTCCCTTCAAGATTTCAAGATGCACAGTTTGAGTAGCAAGCAGAAACCAAAAGATAAATTTGGGATAATAAGGGAAAATTGCAGGGTACCTGCTTACTTATGTCTGGTGTAGGAACAAGTAAAGAATGTTGAATTGTTCTGTTGTGGCAGTGTGGGACAACGCATAGTCAGCAAGGAAGATATCTGGAAATTTTGCAAGACCAACTATTGCTCAGTAAGTGGTACTGTTTACCTTTCCCCATTTACAAAGGGTTTATCAACAGTTTCATGTTCTTCAAAGTCTTATTAGCAAGGCACAGTATATGCAATAAATAAGGCTAGTTTCAGCTCATAAAAAATAAAAAGGGTTTCCAATCCTACTTCAAGAAAGGACAATAACACTTACAGAGTGGAATGGATCTCTGAATTCCTGATCCCATTGATATGAATAAGCAGGTACAGCAAAAAAAAATATCAACTTATATAGGCATCAAAATATGGATTTAGTTACCATGGGAGGCATCAAAGTAGCTACACACTTCCATTTTGACAGTTCTATAGGAAAGGAACCTCTACAAGGAAAAGTTCCTCTCATCAACAAGTGATCCTTGCCTTTCTGTTACCTCTGAATAGTTCAGATGAATCACTGACATCTTTTGAGATTCACTGGCTAAAAAGACATCAAAGCCAAGTAGCAAGGTTTGAGCTGTCCAGGAAATTTGTAATTAGAGTTTGAGCAGAGTTTAAACACTGAGACTGGTTCCTCAGCAGCATGGAAAGACTGCTTATGTTAATACTTACACACTTCCATATTTTTTCCTCTATTAGTGAGAAAAATTAAGCCTCGTAATAAAGTTTCTCCTTATAGATAAGGTGGCAAACCATAACTTCTAAGAAAAATTTCAGACTTCAAAACCTCCAAACTTTAGTCTATCTTTCATGCAGAAAACTATACGGCACATCTGGCTCATGTAACTAACAAGTCATGAAAAGCTAACCCACGAGGCTTGAAAAGCAAATAACAGCACACAATGAAAATAACACAAAGAATTTCAAGGACTGCGCATTAAGCAATTGTACAGGTCTACATTTAGAACATTTTCTTCAGGGACAGTCTTTCTGCAAAGAAGTAGAGCCAAGGTTAAAAGCCCTTGCTGGAAAGTCAGAAAGGAGGTCAGCATCATCAAAGGATTTACATATAATGAGTGACTACCAATGTGTTTGAAAAGCCATGTTTACCAAATAAGGAAGCAATTAGAGAGAAGTGCAGTGCCATGTAATGTCATGTCTAAAGGTTATGAAAACAGAAGTTTAGAAGGCCAAGGAGGTAAAGGAGAATAAATACTGCAATGACAGAACCAATGAAGTTTCCATTAGCTATTTATTTTTTCTGGTAACGAAAACAAAATGCCTTAAAGCCTATTTTAACATAGAGGCATGAGAATAATTAATTAATAACTTATCATGACTGATCTGAATACACAACATTCAATTCTACATCAATAATAAAACACCTAGCAACACAAGACTAAAATGGGAAGAAGGGTAATTTCATTATATAAGGGTAGAGCTTCCCTAAAAAGTAATCAGAAAATGTAATTTGTTGCAAGCTTACATGAAGCCTTGTCCAGAGAAGAGCAACAGAATTGGGAAAGGGTCTGGAGCAAGTCCTGCAAGGAACAGCTGAGGGAGTTGGGGATGTTTAGCCTGGAGAAAAGGAGGCTCAGAGGTGACCTTACCATTCTCTACAAGTACCTGAAAACAGGATGCAGTCAGGTGGGGTTGGGCTCTTCTACCAGGTAATAAGCAACAGGACAAGAGGAAGCGGCCTCAAGCTGTGCCAGGGAAGGTGAAATTTGGACATCAGGATGAATTTCTTTACTGAAGGGCTTGTCAGGCACTAGAATGGGCTGCCCAGGCAGGTGGTGGAATCACCTGTTCAAGAAACACCTGGATGTGGCACTCAGTACTCTGGTCTAGTTGACAAGGTAGAAATCATTGAAATCGATGCTCCTGGAGGTCTTTTCCAACCTAAATGATTCTGTGAAACTACTTTTGGGGCTCACTCCTCTACTGAGAGTGCAGCCAAACAGGGGGGTCAGGCCTCAGGGACCCAACCCAACCTAAGACCAAGATAGCACAATTATGCATTAGAGTCTGAAAACTAATTTCACACAAAGGCCTTTCCTTACTGACTCGGTGCTTCCCTTGTTTTTAGCATCATAAAATTCACATAATCCAGTTCACTTCCTGCTCCAGCCAGGGCGGCTTGGCCCCTCACTAGATGCTGTTTCTTACGTGTCAGGACCCTGGACAGCTCTGGAATCCACTAGGGCCCCCGGCTCTCCCCACCGTCCTTTTCCAGGTGTAATTACATTCCCTGAGGAAAGAGGCTGAAACAAATGATGTGGCACTCTCTGTTCGAGGTTGCAATTTGGAGAAAACAATGACAAATTTCAATAAACTGCTACTGTATTCTGGCAGCTGAACAAACCATGAAGTGTCAGAAAGGATTTCTCCACGAAGAGGTGGTTAAGCATTGGAATGGACTGCCCAGGGAGGTGGTGGAGTTACCATACCTGGAGGTGTTCAAGAAATGACTGGACGCTGCACTCAGTGCTATGCTTTAATTGACAATGTGGTGATTGGCCAAAGATTGGGCTCGATGACCTTGGAAGGCTTTTCCAACCTTAATGATTCTGTGAAATCACAGTAACTACTAGGACATCATACTATTTTGTTATTTTTAAGATATTGTCAGACTCAGCAAGTAGATTTTGAGCTTCCTATCAAGCTAAAATCAATTTTATTTTTCACTTAAAGCAATTCCCAAACCTAACACAAATCCAGGGCAAACTAATGAATGTCCAGAGCAACAGGAAGCTGTTAACACAACGGGAATGCACTGAATTGAATACTCCCTTAGTAATAAGCAGTACACAATGGCAAGCTACTTGAGTCTAGAGCCTTTCCCTCCACTTTGTTTTTGGGGCCTATTTCAGCCCCAGTTTAATGGCTAGGCTGAGGAGGGACAGTTTTCTATCAGCAAGCATTTGAGCCTTGTGACCTGGAAGAGGATGGGGCAAAAGAGCAAACAACTTGGAGTGTACCAGCAGGGAATATCCGAGTCCCCAGTAGGGATGAGAGGTCATTAATTAGGCTCATGTTGAACCCACTCTCAGTACTTGTTAACATGTAACAATAACACTCAAACATGATGACTGCAGTTTCCATTCAGCATTTCCAAAGATATATCCTTGGGCCGGACTTGTTTCTCTGTCTGAGAAAATTACTCCATTCTGCCTCTAATACTCACTCTGCTGCTTTAGTTTTCATCCTTTTACCAAGACATGTCACAGAAAAATTGTCATGATTTTTCACCTTTTGAAAACTGAGTTGTCTGATTTTGATAGTCCCCAAAATCAAGCTTCTAAATTTTCCTTTAGCTTTCTTTATTCACATGACGAATCTCATGGAAGACAGCACAGGTTGGCTGTTGGCTTTTGATAAGAGATATATAAAATCATGGAATGGCCTAAGCTGGAAGAGACCTTAAAGGTCATCTTGTTTCAACACCCTTCATTAGACCAGGCTGCTCCAAGCCCCAGTCAACCTGGCTTTGAACACTTCCAGGGATGGGGGATCCACAGCATCTCTGGGCAACCTGTGCCAGTGCCTTTCCACCCTCAGTGAAGACTTTCTTCCTAATGTCCAATGTAAACCTACTCTCTGTTAGTTCAAAGCCATTCCCTCCTGCCCTGCCATTACATATAACTGTGCCTTCTGGTTTCATCTTCCCACAGTATCTCTAATATATTTTTACCGCTCTCTAAGTCAATTAAAGAGAGATATTCAAGTGTTGTTGTTCTCCACACATGTCTAGATAGCCTTTAAAGGGGTGGACAAAAATTATCGCAAAATTACTTTTTGAATGTTGTATATTGAACAACATTTTTCCTCAGTTGTGTCTAGCCAAAAAAGTCACACTTAGAGAAAATGTTTTTTCCCCCACACATGTAATCTGTTGCAATATGACCTGTAATTAGAAAGTCAGATTAGATTCTTTTCTCTTTTTTGTATCACTAGTAAAAATTCTACACAAGTGGACCACCTAGACCTTCAATTTTCGTCTT
The DNA here is from genome assembly GCF_963662255.1 of Cinclus cinclus. Taxonomy (NCBI): domain Eukaryota; kingdom Metazoa; phylum Chordata; class Aves; order Passeriformes; family Cinclidae; genus Cinclus; species Cinclus cinclus. The sequence continues at coordinate 19,803,783 of NC_085049.1, read as the reverse complement.
GGTCCTCTGACAATGCCATTCATGACACCTGGAAACAGTAGATATTAGACCATCCCACTGCTAACAACCAAGTTAGCAACAATATTGTGCCCTTTTTCCCCCCAGTAAATAAGATTTTAGTGACTCTAGTATATGCAGAGAACAAGTAGATTAATCAGATTCCTTTTAACAGCATCCCTCTTGTAGTCTTACTTATATTTTCATACTTTTCAACATAGACCTGTACTCTTTTCACCACAAACAAATATGACTCTATCTTGGACTCTCAGAGCCTACATACCCTCCTCTTTTTTATTTAGCTTCTCTTTTTTTCAGCAAACAGTGGTGCACTTGGACATTTCATTTCAGAGCTAAATCCCAAAGAGAAACCTTACCAGAACTACTGAGTTTCACTGAGCTTTTGTATGAAAATCTCGGAGACCTGTGAAATTTGTAATCTTTCATAAATCAAATCAAGATTCAACTGAAAAGTTTATGGATATTAATAAATTAATGGCCTGCATTTTTCATTCATTAAATAGTTTGGTGGGAAAGCTTCCACTTAAGCAGTGAGAATTTTCACCAAGGTTTCATTAAGCCTGAAGAGGACACTTTTAGATACAACTGACTGGCAGACTCTGCACTCCAAATATTCCAGTGAAGAGGAGGTTGTTTTACAACACTTTGCTAAAGATAAATTAGCAATGATTCTACATCAGAATTCAAAATGGGCAAGTCTTTCACAGTGAGTTTGGCAAGTGGTGGGTCACAGGCTACACTATTTTGTTTAAATCACTTCTCCCACTCCTACTTAAAATTCAGACATCCAAATTCAATACATCAAAGAAATGCAAGAGCTCCACTGAACTTGCAGTAATGCATATGTAACAGGACTCCACACAGAGCTCATTCCACTACAACACAAGCCCAAACCCCACATGTTTCAGAGAAGGAGTTCTGCTGTCAGGTCAGCCAGGGGTAGAGATTCAACATTCCCTCAGGTCTCTCAAGCCTCAGATACCATGAATACCACTCATCCCAGGGAGTGGTCCAGGAAATAGCTCCACACAGTTTCATATATTGGATGAGTAAAAGGTGAAAAAATAGAGGATGTAAGATTTCAGGCAGCCAGCACTCAGCACTTCTCCCTTTCTCCCAGCTGCCACACACCACCACATATTCCAAAAATGAAGGCACACAGACTAACAAAAAAGGGGCTCTTTTGTCTGTCTGCCTGTGACAGAACAGGTTGCAATGAAGGACAGACCACCAAGGCAAAAGCTCACACCATAATCAGATAAAACACCCCTGTAATTGCTAACATGAAGCATGTGTTCACAGGAAGAAATGCCAAGCCTGAACATGGAGAGTTTTCAACAGAGATTTCTTTGGTAGATAGAATATTTTCAGTTAATTACAAAGTGCTGAATGATGTAATTGTATATTGTAATGCATCACACACATACATCTCCAAAGAGAGACTACAGCAACAAAAATGCAATTAGAGACCATTACATCTGGGAATAAGCCACAAACAGAGAAAATAAACTCCATACATGAATGAAAAAAATACCGCCATGATTTTGTAATGAATATGTAAGAAGAGCAAGTGCTTAGTGCTGACCCAGCAGATGAGGTAATACCCTACACAGCTGATTGGAAAACCCTGAACTCATTTTCTCTAAACATTGTTGCAATTTATACCATTTTCATAGACACAGTGGTGCCTTAAAGAACCTAAAGCACAAGACTGAAGCTCAGTCATTCAATTAACAGCCTAAGCAGCTGTAAGGATAGAAATTAAAGTTATTTTCTCCAAAAAAATCGGTAATTTCTAGAGTGAATTTTAAATTTGAGATATTCTATGTATGAATTTCAGAGGATAATTTAGGCTAGCATTTCTCAGCATTCTGATTGCAACCTGGATGTGTGGTATGTTTAATTTCTCTTTTGACTGTTCATGGGTTTCCAGGATTTGGCTTGGGATCTGATCTCCCAGCAGTCTTTCCATGGCACTCTAAGCACAGAATTTCAAACCCCAGAGAACCTACAGGCTGTAACACAGCCTGTACCAAACCTGTTTTATTTTCTGTTCCTTCCCTTAAATGAAAGTTTCTCTCCTTCATCCAAATGAAACTACTGCAAGATCCAAAACAGTGGGAAGAATATCAAAGTACAGCGTAAATTGCTCTTAACACACCAGCAAAGTAAAAAATAATTTTCACTCAGCTCATCATTTTTGCAGAGACAGCTTTTTTATCCCTCAAATAAGTAGCTAGACATCCACTGAAGGCAAAACATAAAGACATAGCAATCAAAAGACAAATATTAAAGTGAAATCTGTGGTTTTTAAATTTACTCTTTCTGACAGGAATTTGGAGTGCTCTGCCAGTAAGTGGCAGTAAGGCGTATGTTAATGAAAGAAAAAAGACTCTGAAAGCGTAATTTCAGAGAAAATGCTTTTTGAAAGACCATGAATTCTGATGGAAAGGCCATTCATCAAAGCCAAATGCATACCTTTCACATTTTTGCAAGTTGTACTGTATTTAGCTTCTTTGAAAGTACAACAGGATGCTAACGTACTTACCGTAAGATGGAATAAACTTCTTAAATTTACAGGGAAAAGGTCTATGAAGTGACTGACTTGGATTGCTGCCAAATGAAGAATCCTGCACAACTTACGTTATCTGTATTTACTCAGATTTTAAGGAGATTTCAAAAATGAATCACACCTGACCCACTAATGAGATATTTAACAAAGTAATTTTATATGGCTTCCAAAACCCTGATCTGTAGAGCATGAAAACAACATCAAAATAAATTGAAAATTCCACAAACAAATGTCACCACAACATGCTAATTGAGAATGGAACCAGGGTATTTTTGTGATCTGAAAAGATTAAAACAGCACACAGAAACAAAAGGAAAGGGCAGAGGAAAAACATAATCACAGAATAATTTAGAATGGAAAAGACCTTCAAGGTCATCCAGTGCAACCTCTGAGTCATCACCAACTTGCCAACTAACCCAGGGCAGTGAGTGCCACATCCAGTTGTTTCTTGAACACCTCCAAGGGTAGTGACTCCACCACGCTCTTTACCATCTGAGGTCCTCTTTCACCACTAAATTTTACTGGATAAGATTAGAAGCAACTGTGGCTTAGATCAGGTAAATCCAGAATATACAAAAATCTCATACAGGTATTTAAAACCTCAAAGAATTGTGCACTTTTTCCTTCAGATTTGGCAAACCAAACTTACAATGTGTATCATATAACTTAATTCCACTGGGGTTCTGCTGTAGTTTACAGATTCACAGCCTGGCTGAATTAAAAAGGGCCCACAGTGGGGTCATCTGGTCCCACCTCCCAGCTCAAGCAGGACCATCCCAGAGCACATGGCACAGGACTGTGTCCCAATGGTTCTGGGATATCACCACTGAGGGACATTCCACACCCTCTCTGGACAATCTTGGTCACTGCATAGGGAAGAAGTTCTTCCTTATATTCAGGTAGAACTTCCTGGGCATCAGTTCCTGCCCATTCCTTTTCCCATTGCTGGGCCCTGCTCTGAGCCCTCCCTGCAGACAGGGAGAGACAGGGATGAGGGTCCCTTATAGGGTCTCCTCTCAAGGCTGAACAGTCCCAGCTCCCTCAGCCTATCCTCATCAGAGAGATGCTCCAGGCCCTAAATCATCTTTGTTGCACTCCAGCAGCTCCATGTCTCTTCTGTCTAGAGGAGCCCAGAACTGGACACAGCACTCCAGGTGATCCTCACCAGGGCTGAGCAGAGGGGCAGCATCACCTCCCTGATCTGCTGGCACAGCTGTTCCCAATGCACCCCAGCACAGCACTGGTTTTCTGTCCTCCAAGGCACTGTTGGCTCATGCACAGCCTGTTTCCCACCAGGATCCCTTGGTCCTTCTCTGCAGAGATGCTTCCCAGCAGGTCAACCTTCAGCCTGTGCTGGGGCTGTTCCTCCTCAGGTGCATGACCCTGCATTTGCCTTTGTTGAATTTCAGACAGCTGTTCTCTGCCCATGCCTCCAGCCTGTCAAGTTCCTTCTGAAGAGCTCGGGATCAGCCACTCCTCCCAGTTTTGTGTCACCAGTGAACTTGCCGAGTAAGCAAACTCAGATTCTGCTAATCCCTCGGGTAACTGCTTGCTACCCCAACCACAGAAGAGAAGTGAAACCTGTCTTGTGGGATCTGCAGAGGAGTGCCCTGCAAGAGCCAAGCACACTTTGCTTTTATAAAAAAATACTTCCTCTCCTGACAAGGTTTGTTTTATCTGTGCTCTTATACCTTCAAAGCTACAACAAAGCTATCAGAATAACATGAGAACACTATTACACAGCATTACTACAGGAAGAAAAAAGCCATCTAGACAACAAAAGAATAGGCAGCAGCAAAACAACTACAGCTCCTACCTGACACCAATGATGAACAAATAATTTTACAGTCCATGAAAATATGTTCTTTTCTAGAACACTTTGAATTTCACTCCAGGTGTGCAGATTATTCTGGTATTGGACTAATGGAGTAGTATTTCCATGGAAATGGGGCTGTCTCATCTTTATGCAGGATTCATATGCCCATAGCAGGATAAAGCAGAGATGCCAGAAGCATTACACTGTAGGAAACAGGTGCAAAATGGATTCGTCCTTCTAGCCTTCATCCCTGCAATGACTCTCTGCCTCTGAGGTCTGTGCTAAGCTGCATGGACCCCACACAGCATGACAGCAGCACAGAAAGCATTAGTGGGTAGTCAATTGATCCCCTAACTGTGATTAAAAAGCTGGCTAGAAAGAGATACTAATAAAGACTGAGGAATAGCAGCAGTAGCTGAGGAGACCTGGGGGCTACCTAGGAGCGAACACAGAGACAGAAAGGTAGAGAGAAAAGAATTGAAGCAGCAGATCAGGGAGCTGTCATCATTCTCCATCACAGAAGGGGACACTGACCCAAAGGGACACTGTGGGTAGCAGATGTCTTTGACAAAAGTCAGCACAAAAGCATACTGGAATGAGAGAGTTTTGAAAACTCTCGCCCTCTTGCCTGTAACAGAGTTAAGCACAAATACACCTTTAGTAGAATGTACATGCTAGTCCACCTTACTTCTATATTACCAAAACACCTGTTGCTATCAACAAAAGGTATAATTACTGTTGTTTTACAATTTTTCCCCCTCTCAGTCAGACACCAGCTCAAAGTTCAGCTCAGGCATGGAAAGATCCTGTCCCAGCTGACAGGCCTGACTTTTGCTCCTACAGATTTAAAGACAAAGTGTCTGTTATGAGAACTTCTGAAATCACAACTTCTGTGAGGTCTCTTGGCAAATCAGACTTGATTTTGATCTGTCTTGTACATTGTCATCTCCATACAGAAGTAAGGGTAGCAGAGTCAGGGAGAACATTAGCCCTCAACAAATGTATGTCAAAAAATCAATTAAGCTGGTGGCACTATTTAGGAGCAACTTACAGCCCAACCTGCTTTTCTGTAGCTGGAGATGGTCAGAAGGAATGAAAATGTAGTTCATCAGTGGGAAGATAAAACTAAGTGGGATATGAAAGAAGCAGCTCTGCTGAATATAAAAAAAAAAAAAAAAAAAAGGTAACATTTTTGCAAGTTCACATATCTGTAAATATCTGCGTGTTGCATGACTTGACAGAGCTGTTACACCAGATCCCCTTCACTGCATCCCCTCAGAACCACCAGTCCAGAGTGGGTACCAGCCATCACACTATGGTCCCTGGCAGGTCAAGCTGGACTTTCAGGTCACCTCACCCTGAGCAAATATTACCCTCAGCTAGAGCTGGCAGAGAGGATCAAGTGCAGTGTTCCATAAAGCAGAGAGCCAGCAGTACTCACAGGAAGGGAAAGAAAAGAGAAAACATAGCAGGGACATAGTCATTAGCGTGCATTTTACAAACCAAATTAGTGTGAAAATCAAGGTTACATGGTTAGCAATTGTAATGTTGCATGGAGGTAACCAGTCAAAAGCTTATATTTAAAAGAATAAAACCAGGTATTGTGTCTTGCATAGCTAATTACTGTGAATGAGGTGTTCCTTGCAGGATCAAAATGCTAATAATGAAGCAAGCAGGAAGGATCTAATTTACATTGGAGTAGAACCATGCTGAACACTTTCTAACTTTGCCTCTACATTTTTTAATCTCTGATGAACAAAGACCCTTTGAAAACACAGAAAGCAAGTTCCTGGTCTACTTGGAAACATTGTTTATTTTGTAGGCTTCACATAATAACAATTTTCAGAAACCTACTCATCCTTACAGGTGCTCAGTGGGAGCAGATATCACGCTAGAGAGAAACCAACATTGCTAATTATCGCTATATAGGTTTTCTCTACAACTTCCTCATCTCTCAGATGGTCTCTTCTCAAACAAACAAGATATTCAATATGAAATTCACAAAACATAGGGACTACCTTGGCACCATGACAACAGTCTGGAGCAAGTGCATACCTGAACAGGGTATCTGATCGTATCTCAAGAAAATGTTGCAGAAAATAACATAGAATCAGATAATAGTTTGGGTTGGAAAGGATCTTAAAGATTATTGAGTTCCAACCTCAATGCCATGTGCAGGGACACCATCCACTTGACCAGGTTGCTCAGAGCCCCATCCTTAAGTAGTTCCAGGAATGGGATATGGCTCCAGGTCCTTGTAAATAGTCTCTCTCCATCCTTCCTGTGGGTTCCCTTTGGGCACTGGAAGGCCACAGTGAGGTCACCCCAAAGCCTTCTCTTCTCCAAGCTGAGCAATCCCAATTCTCCCAGCCTTTCCTCACAGCAGAGCTGCTCCAGCCCTGCAATCAACTTTGATGTTTCTCCTCTGGACTCACTCCAAGAGGTCCATGTCCTTGCCATGAAGGAATCTCCTTCAGTCAGACTAAACAACAGAACTGGTTCACTACATAAAAACAATGGCTAGTAAAGGCTAAGAAACTGGGGAAAAGGAAAAAAAAATTGTTATCCAAGAAGCCACAATACCAAAATTATGAGTCCTAAGCAGAACTGCACTAGGCAAAAGGGTACTGTTAGCTTAATCCTGGCCATGCTGAAGTCAGCTGGAACACTTCTGTTACTTAGAAGTAAACAGGCTTCTTCGCTTCCCTTATTTTACCACATACTTTGTTACTCATTTCACCACCACGGTTTTTTCTGTATTCATATACTGGCCTGAGTATCACAGGGCTCTCTAGATCTCTTTCTTTTTTTTTTCCCCTTTGTTTTTTTTTCCCACCTTTGTGTGATAGAAAAGGAATAGTGGTCCAGCATCTCTATCTGCTTACTGTGTGGTAAAATGGAATTTTGCAATACTGCTTCACCACAAACTCTACCTGAAGAAACCCCCATTTTAATTTTCTCCAGAGGTCTCCAGGCATAGATTTACCTGTGCAATAACAGCATACACTGAATTTGAATGACCGTGAAGTGCCTGAGGAAATTGTTATAAAGAGCATCATACTCATACAAAAATTATTTCTCTTTAGCTTTCTCATTTTGACTGGCACAATACTGGATCACAAAACAGATCTGTGTAGCCTTCACATTAATTGACTTCTTTCACCTAAACTGTCTCCTATTGAGCCCAGTCTCAACACCTATATTTGCAGAATTGCTCCACAGTACCAAGCTACACAGTGCACAGAATAATCAGCAACACTATATACAAGCTTGTTCAAGCAGAAAGGTAACATTCAACTCTGCTCTGGAGTATTTGGTATTGATGTGATGCACCATTCCAAAGGATAAATCCAAGAATATATTTCTGAGGGCACCACACAGTTATTTGGAATGTATTTTCCTTATAGACCATTAGAAAATATTCAGAAGTTTTTAAACAAAACAGCTATTTGAGTAAAAGACTTGTGGTTGTTCAGCCTAGAGAAAAAGACTGTGGAGAGATTTGATAGCAGTCATATGTGGAAAAGACAAGAAAAAATTCATCTCAACTTATAGCCGGGGGAATTTCAAGTCAGATGTCAAGAAATATATTTTGTGCAGAAGGGCAGCAACTTACTACACTGGACAGCCTAATAGGTTGTGGAATTTCCATTACGAAGATGCAAAAATTATTAGATAAATATTTTTGAAAAACTTGAAAGATGGTAGACTTAGATTAATTTTAAAAAAGCAGTTCTTTACTATGAGCACGGTGAGATACTGGAACAGGATTCTCAGAGAAGCTGTGGATACCCCACCCTTGGAAGTCTTCAAGGCCAGGCTGGATGGGGTTCTGAACAACCAGGTGTGGTGGAAGGTGTCCCTGCCCATGGGGCATGAGATGATCATTAAGGTCACTTCCAAACCAAACTGTTCTATGACCCTGGTAGAGCTGCCAGCCATAGGGCAGAGGCAAGAGAGCAGTGACCTCTGAGAATCCCCTCCAGACAATAACCTGGCATGGATTTCACAGATCCCACCATGAACTGATGGTGCCTTGTGTTTTGGGGTAGCACAGACTTTTTTTTGTAGTTTGACACTCACAAAAGCCACTCATACACCCTCCCCTGCCACAGCTGGGCAGAGGAGAGAAAATAAATTTATGAAGAGTTCATGAGTTGAGATAAGGACTGGGAGAAAAACACTCCAAGGGAAAAACAGGCTCGGCTTAGAGATACAAAGTGAGTTTATTACTAACAAAATCAGAGGAGGATAATGAGAAATAAAGTAAGCCCTTAAAACACCTTTTCTACCCCCAGCCCCTCCCTCCTTCCCACTGACAGCACAGGGACAGAGCGTGGGGGTTTTTGGTCTGTTCATCACTGAGATTTTCTTGCACTGCTCAGGGAGAGGAGTCCTTCCCTGGGAGACCGTGGGGTCCCTTCCCACTGGAGACAGTTCTCTGTGAACTGCTCCAGCATGGTTCCACTCTCATGAGCCCTCCCAAAACTGCTGCAACGTGAGTCCCTCCCACGGGCAAACAATCCTCCCAAAACTGCTGCAGTGTGGGTCTCTCTTCCCACGGGGTGCAGTCCCCCATGGACAGGCTGCTCCAGCTGGAAGCAGGGCCCTCTCTCCACTGGATCTCCCACTGGATCACAGCCTCCTCCAGGCATCCACCTGCTCTGGTGTGGGCACCTCTGCCACGGGCTGTGGGTGGATCTCACATCCCCCATGGATCCCCAGAGGTTGTGGGTGGATCTCACATCCCCCATGGATCCCCATGGGCTGTGGGTGGATCTCTCATCCCCCATGGATCCCCACGGGCTGTGGGTGGATCTCACATCCCCCGTGGATCCCCATGGGCTGTGGGTGGATCTCTCATCCCCCATGGATCCCCACAGGCTGTGGGTGGATCTCTGCATCCCCTGTGGATCCCCATGGGCTGTGGGTGGATCTCACATCCCCCATGGATCCCCATGGGCTGTGGGTGGATCTCTCATCCCCCATGGATCCCCACGGGCTGTGGGTGGATCTCTCATCCCCCATGGATCCCCACGGGCTGTGGGTGGATCTCTGCATCCCCTGTGGATCCCCACGGGCTGTGGGTGGATCTCACATCCCCCATGGATCCCCATGGGCTGTGGGTGGATCTCTCATCCCCCATGGATCCCCACGGGCTGTGGGTGGATCTCTGCATCCCCCATGGATCCCCATGGGCTGTGGGTGGATCTCTGCATCCCCTGTGGATCCCCATGGGCAGCAGGGACACAGCTGCTTCACCATGGTCTCACCACAGCCTGCAGAGGAATCTCAGCTCTGGCCCCTGGAGCACCTCCTGCCCTCCTTCTGCACTGACCTTGGTGTCCCCATGTTGCTTCCCTCACAAGTTTCACCTCCTCCTCTTCTCCAACAAGAAAAACCATGTCTCCTTTGTTCTGATTTTCTTCTAAAATCTGTTAGCACAGAGGCATTACCATCATCTCTCATTGGCCCAGCTCTGACCAGCACCATGTCCATCTTCAGAGCCATCAGGGATTGGCTCTGCCAGACACGGTGGAAGCTCCCAGCAGCTTCTCACAGAAGACACCTCTGTGGCCCCCCTGCTACCAAAAATGCGACCATGCAGAACCAACACACTCATGAAGGTGCGAGCCTGACTTTGTAGAACTGAATCATAAATAGTACTGTACCTCTGGATTATGTGGTGGTGACTGAATGTATTTCTTCATGCACCCTTATGAGTGCAAAGGAAACAGTGTGAAAACGTGTGCTGATTTGGCTTTGGTACAACAGAAGCCCTTTTGTTCTTGTAGCTGGTGCTTCTTGTGCAAGTCCAGCAAGTATGAGGATGAAGCTCACAAAAATACCTGACAGGAGGCTGTAGCCAGGTGAGGGTTGGCCTCTTCTCCCAGGAGGCAACATCAACAGGACAAGAGGAAATGGCCTCACCTTCACCACACTGACTTCTTCCCTTTGGCCACTCAGGAATTTCTCATTACCATGGGTCTTAATAGGCTGCAAACACTTTGGTCATATCACATAAAACCATAAGCAAGGAGGTGTTATATACATGAAAAATTGGTCTATCAGCCTTCCGTAGTACATTTATCCCTGTCTTAACTGGCTCACTAAATGTCCCTATCAGCACAAGGCAGCAGCACCCTTCTATTACAGCAATTTACCTGTGCTTAAACTGTTCTGTGAATCTAGATCTCGCCCTAAAAAAAACCTCCTGCCATGTCAGAGAATGAAGGCACCCAAAATCTGCATGACTTGGGAGCTCCAAAAAACTTTCAGGTTTCAGAGCCAATGTTAGGGATAGAATTTGGGTAATTTCCTCCAGAAAAAAGTGATCACACAGATCTAGTGTTTTTCATCCAAACCATCTGAAACTAGACATTAGTCCAGTATGTTTTACACTGAGGAAAATGCAGCCATTGGAGACTGCTTCCATGAAGCAATATTAAAATTGTTCTATTGCGGCCACCAAACTGGCAGGCAGAATCACAAAGCTCTGCCCTAACCCCACTCACAGGATTTTATAATTAATTTTCAGCTTATAGATCAAGGGCTCACCTAGGAAAGTGCCAGAATTGTGCAAGCAATAATGTACCTGACAGGAAAATATCCTGTGAATGCCTCCAGCAGTCTCCCTGGGACTGATGGACTGGCCTAAAGTCAGTGAGCTTAAGTCATGGTCTTGCACTCAAGTATTCTTCCTTCAAACCATCTACAAAGCCAGGTATGTTTTAATGAAAATTACTCTTCACAATGTAGTCAGACTGGCACTGCCAGCTGCCCCCAGCTCCAAATGCCCATGGCCGGCAGAAATCTCTTGGCCAGTCTTTGAAAAAGAAATTACAGAAGAAGAAGAATAAAAAAGAAGACACCATTTCTGCACTGAAAAGAACTGTTTCTTTCAGCACCTGTGATTCACAGTTATATTACACTAGTCAAAATTCACTAGGCCATTAAATGTCATATGTTGGCTCAGTTGACACCAGTACTTTCATTTTCCTTGCCTTTGCCTGCACTATAGACTAACCCTTTGGCCACCACATTCCAAGTCACCTCAGGTCAGTAGTTACTGGTCAGTAGACAATCTGCAGCACCGATTTAATTGCCAAATTTCTCCTAAAAGACTCCAAAAGAGTGTAAGCTTTTTAGGTAAAGAAGGAGAAAGCAGCCTGAATACTTGGTCTGAGCAAGCTGCACATCCAGGATTCATCCAGGGCATCCAGATGGAAGAAAACCACTACTGTACTATTTTCCCACTGTGTTATTTTCCCACTGTGCTATTTTCCCTATGTCCAAGATGTCAGTGCCTGCCACATGGGAATCATTCAGGTGGTAAAAGTAGTTCCAGGAGAGAAACTCAGCCCTTCCTTCCCATGTCACGTCAGGTTATAAGGACTCTAAATCAATAATGCCTGGCTACATTAAGTCTATTTCTGAACTGTAATGCAGCAGAGCTCTCATTTCATGTACAGCTGGGCTTACACTCCCCACCTAAGCAAGAAGACATAAAGGATCTCTTGAAAGTCACTATATAATCTTCCTACAAGATTTGTAACTTTGCTACCCCTTCTTAATAGCTTCAGCAGTGGCATAACCTTCCCTGACTTTGTCCAAGCCTGCAGACTCTACTCCATCTGTGTTTAGGAATATGTGGGAGAAAAGGAGGGGCTGCATCTCTACTACACAATAAATACCTTCTGAACATAATTTGGTATCCAGCTATATTCCAGCAAAATTTACATGAGCTATATCAAGAAACCCAATAATAACAACACAGAAAAATAGAATTCCAGCGTTCCAGAAATTCCTACTCACTCTTCTGCCAAGTTGTAAGAGCCGGGTACAAAATGGACCCAAACCTAAGCCTCGAATAAGCCAGTAGAGGTATTAAGCCTATTTTAAGAATTATCTTACCAAAAAAGCCAACTACTGCAGAGAGAAAATTAATGTAATGTGCTGATCACTGAATAATTCAAATATATAGTCACATAAACAGTGAAACATATTTCAACTGAACAAGATGAATTTTAATAACAAAATTAATAAATAAAATGAAAGGCCAACAGGTGGACAGCCTATAAAGGATAAACCTTTCTCAAGAACCAAAGGTTTCACGGCACCTGTAGGTGGGAATCTTTGTATATAAACAAGTTCACTGCCAGAAAAACCTCTGCGTGGAGGAACAATCTCCTTTTAGTATTTTATCAGTTATATAAAACTACAATAAAACAAACAAAGCAAACCTAACTGTGCTGCCTTTAGGCAGACTAGAACCCACCCTTATTTCTATTTTGACATCTCCAGCCAGGCAGCTCATATGCCCTGAAGTCACTTATAGCCATCACAAGTTTGGTGTCCCTGTAGCTTTTCATCTGTGCCCACTTCCTTTGATTATTCTTTTGCTGGCAACAATCCCTGCTTCTAAAGCAGCAAGTTTATATCACCATAAAACATATGAACATTGACAAAAAAGCCCATAAAATTCCCAGGGCCTCTCTGTCCCTCTTTGCTTGCACTTCCACTTCCTCTTCAAGTTCAGCCTTTCAGCTCTGTACTTTGCAGTCCCACAGCAGAACATTTGTAGTTGTGACCTGTAGGTAACTTAAAGATGATACTTCAGGGAGAACATTTCAGTTGTGCAGCCAATGCATAGAAACATGAGTGACTGAGCATCCAACCTCTCTCTTTTTTAGGTAATTAATACATTACCTAGGAAAGAGAGTGATGGATGCTCAGTCACTTTGCATTTGAAACACAAAGGCTGAGTAAGGGCAGCCGATCCTCTCTCTGCCTGCCGGCCAAACAGACACTTTGCAGGCAGATCCAGTCCTTCCCTTTCTCTCTGTTATATTTGGAAAGGTCAGCATCTCTTCATGTGTTTGCACCCTCTGAGACAAAGCCCATATGGCATGTGCATTATTGCAGATAAAATCCACAAAAATCAAGCTCACCCAAGACAGCCTGGCTGAGCTGCTTGGCTGGACATACTCAGCAAGCCCAGGTTGACCAAAGCTGACATCAACAGGGAACAGAAAGCAACTCCTTGATCTCACTGAACTCACTTCAACAAGAGCATGTTGCCCATCCTTAACAAGCTAAACATGTTCCAGCTCAGATTGTTTAGCATGAATTCAATTTTCACCATCAGGTATATTTGCATCTTGTCTCTACGGAGTAGTTTTAGAAACACTGTGGTTCTTGCTTAACTAACCAGCCAGAGCAGAGGATGCTCTATTATAACTTTCCTAACATGCCTCACAAACTGTCCAATTATGCAGCTCTTAATTAGTCAGGACAGAATCATAGTGAAGGTGGGGGTTTCTCTTAACTAAATAATAAGCCACATTTTTGTTTTGATCACCCTGATGCCGATGGCTAGAGATTATCCGTGAATGAAGGTGATGCCTTAAGTTTTAGCTTTCATATTTTCCAGATTCTGTTCAGCATTAGTGTGTAACTCTGAACTTCAGATAAAGCATTAGCAAGTTCTCCTCACAATTTAGTCAGACAAAACAAAATCCTTTACCAGCCCAAAAACTAAGGACACTGTTGCAGCTTCAGGCCCAAAAAAAGTGCAAACAAGCAAATTGAGGAGAGCAAACTGAGAGGATGGCACTTCATAACCTGAAGCTGTAATTGGACAATTAACCCCAATACATAAACGGCCCAAAACTTAAACTCCCAAAGGAGCCAAAACTTATAGAAGTGTGAAAACTGGTGAGCCATCATCTATCTTGGGTGCAGCCTCAGCCAGGCTCTTGTACTGCCCAAGGTGTATCTTGTGAAGGCCTTTTAATAAATACCTACTTTATTCCTTTAACACTGTCCAGCCTCAGTTCTAGGTAGCCTCTCAAGGCATCAAAGGGAAGATTCATGCTCTGAAAGAGCACAGTTTGTCAGGTCTCTACAGACAGTATTTCATCTTCCAATTTATGAAAAGCACTGTATAACACAATTGCTTGAATAATAAAAAATATATTACTTGCTTTCCACAACTTTTATTTCATAATATTTAAATACCTCTTCACCTTTTAGTGTACAATATTTTTCACATTTCCAAAAACTAATGTTTATCACACTTTCATTTTTAATCAATATATGTAGCCCCAATCAAGAATAGAATTTGCATATTGAAGTAGGCAGAGGGAGCAGGAAAAAAATGAAGGAAGGAAAAAAAGGAACCAAAATGGAAAGCATCAAGAAATCTCCCCAAATCCTAACTATATACAGCTCAAAGGCAGAAAAGGAGGTACTATTTAGACAGCAGAATTAATGGAAATAAAAATAAAAGCTGCTTAATAGAATGTCTATAGATCTAAAATTTACATCCATATCCAAGACATCTAGAAAAAAATACCATAAATGACAGCCAATATTCCACTGTATTTCTCCAAGCAGTTGTTCATTACAGAGCATTACTGAGAACAGAGTACTCTGCTAGCAAAAAATTACCAAAGCACATCCAAAATCAACAGTAAGGGCAGTAATTCCTGCCTCCTGGCAACACTGCAGCCCATCCATCAGATCCTAGCCCACATTGCTTCAGGCACTTTCCCATTTTACACATATTTTTTTTGATCACCTGGGTCTAAAATCAGTCCAACACAACAGAGCATTTGCCCTAAGGAAGGTAAACATTGTCCTCTTAAAGGGGTTGACTTTCTTTACACAGCTGCTCCTACACCTCACCTTTTGCTAGAACCAAAGTGCCATTTATTTCCTCAGGATGTTTTCCCTGTTATTCTCAGCATGCAATTAGGGAAAGACTCTACACCAAATTCGCGACCTGATTTTTTTTTTTCCTGAAATAATTACAAATTATTCTACTTGCTGCAGGATATAACTGTAAGACTGTAAGAGCAGGGAATTTGCTTTGAAACAGCACCAGCAGGATGACACAAAATGTCTGGATAAATGAAAGCTGTTGTGACATCCAAGAAATACCAAATAAGCTCCCAAAATTTAATAGGTACCCTGAACGTGAAGCATAAAGCATAAAACATAAAGCACAAATCACACAGCACAATTATCAAATAATTCACTGTTACCCAATACACCACTCAGAAAATCCAGAAAATGTCAGAGAATGTCTCCATTTTACATTTACAATTAGAGCAACTTTTTCCCTGCCTTTATATTAATGGTGGGAATTTAAATTTTAAACAAATATTTATATTATATGTGTGATTTGGAAAATATCATATTTCTCCTGATCACAAAGTATCCAGAAACAGATGCCAAACTTTCTAATTTCTTTTTTGTGGCTGGCAGTGATTTTCTTTGGATTCCTCCAACACTATTTGTGATGACTATTCATGAGAAGCTCAGTGCAAGTAGCCACTCTTGTAACTGGTAGCTTCTGCAAGTGAAACTTTACACAAGGGATTTGAGCAGCTGAGGAATTGTATTTTAGTAATTTAAAATCATTTACTGGTACTAAAAGTGTTTAACTGCTTCAAGTTAAATACAATTAAACCAGAATTTTTTTTCCAATTAATAATTATATTTTGCCAGATTGAAGAGTTAAACTTTAGCATTTTAAATGTCTTTTGAAACACATTCACTCCTCTACCCTCCAAAACAATACATGGCAGAGTGAAATGCAATATTTTATTTAAATGGGGTTTTTAACCTCTTTGGGGATGGAGAATGGTGACCTCAGAAATTTACCTCAGTTCTTCCTCACTATAGACTTTTGCCAACAAGCACCAAAACCCAGATATTTGCATAAAAAAAACTAACTACTGGGGTAAACAGTTTTTTTCCTCTCTAATGCTAAAGATAATCTGAAATTTGTTTGAAACTCTAAGGAGGAAAAAGATAGCAAGGAGTGAAAAATTAATTTAAAAAAATCTTTTGAAACTGGGGCTGGATGCATTCTCTATGTCCCAAGCAGACGAGCGTCAGCTCACATTCCTCTCACGCGGTTTTGAGTTACATCCTAGCCACTCATGTGGTTACATCCTGCTTACTCAGAGCAGCTAAAAATGACTGCAGGAATATATGGAAGCCCGGTTTCTCCAGTCCCAGTCAGGTGGTGCAGGGTGGGGAATGCCAGCCATGCCTTATGTCGTGTCTCAGGAGCAGAGCTGATGGCTGAACTTCCAGACTGTGGGAAGTGTGTGTGCCTGTCTCATCAGGGGCAGCAGTCCTGGGCACTCACCACCACACAGCTCTGTGCTCTGTTTAACACAGCTCCACAGTGGGGACAACACACATTTACAAGCTGCCCGTGACCTTTAGTGGCCAGTCTGGCTCCTCCTGACTGCTGAGTATTGACCAGGCTCTCCACAGGAGGGCAAAGATGGTGCAGTCGGTGCAATATGTCATTTCTGCTTCCAAAAATTTTAATTCTCAAAATCGAGGGGTGAAATGACACAGAGGGATACACTAAGAGGGGCTGCTTCAGGCATCTGGAATTATTGGTTCATGCAAAACTCTGCAAACGTCGAATTTTGTTCTTATAAACTGAAATGGAGCACTGAATGACTATTTCCACATGAAAGCTTCTCTCTTTTGCAGATTTCTCCCTTGATGGGTCAAAAACTTGAAAAAATAAAAGGAGTAATACAATTATTCAAAGTCTGAAGTAAAAAGAGGCAGCAACAGAGCTGATAAAAAACACCCAACAGCAGAAGTATTACATTTTTTAAAAAGTTAAAATGAAATGTCATAACACCACCAAAACCTTTTAACCTTTTCACTTCAAAGAAAATTTGAAAAACTAATGAACTGATACTAAATTTGCATTTTCATGCAATGGCATTTTTAGTGGAAAAGCATTCTGTCAGAAAATGTTGACCCAGCTGTAAAAATTTTATCTACAGACAGCTCAGAAGAAACGTTATTCTATTTTGTATTGCTCACATTCAGAAATAAGTAACTTACTACATGTTAATTTTGGACATAGTTATTTTTGTATAACATGAAATACAGCAAGTTCCCTATTTAGTTTTGAGTTACATTATCCTATAAGTTAATCACTGGTTCAGGACTGAGAAACCTTCTCCAATCACCGGATTGCTCAAGCCCAGTAATGTGGATGGAGCCATTTTTATTTATTCCAGAGGAAATATTTTTTTTTTAATTATATCAACACAGCTGTGGTCCTTTACATTTCTGTTACATCCCCTTGGCATTTCAGAGTATTAACCATATTTTGTGAATTGCTTTAAGCTTCATGATATTTTTGAAAGGAATATTCATCTTCAGGAAAATTACTTGCTAGCAAGCTAATAACAGACACCATTCTTCAAAGCAGGAGCCTGAAAAACTTAGGCAAGTACTTCTCTTGAAACAAAGAGAGAAGTAGAAAAATCTATTTAAAAAATTACTGTAAATAAATTCTCCTTAGCTTTTAAGCCTTACAGGATTTTGTTTGATAAAGGCCTACAAAATTCCTCTGGGCAAAATGCATAGGAATAACACATCAAATCAGAGGCAGCAGTACTTGCCAGGAAAGAAGGAACAGTAGTGAGTAGCACTCGGAAACAAACTGCCCATCACCTCATTAGAGGGATAGCAGTCCTGGGTTGGAACATTCCAGGGCTGGAACATGATAAAAATTCCCCTTTTCCAGCACCAACCCTCCAGCAGCATTTACCCACCCCCTTTGCAGCCAGTCTGACAAGCCTAAGGACACTGAAGTCCCAGCTGCTTAGCTCATGTTGTCCCCCAGGAGCTTCTCTCTTCTGGACTACCCAGATCATTACTCTTGATCTGGCCAGCTGATAAACTTTAAGGACAGGCGTTGGGATCCTGGGAACCAGCAGAGTTGCAAAGACTATTATTTCTCTCTAACCTCTACAAAGGAGCCCATCCAGCAAGCTGCTCTGTGCTGTGAAAGGGAGTAGGACACCACTGTGGCACAGCAGAGTGCTAGGTTTTAATCCAAAATCCCCCCAGATCTGAAATCCCAAATCCATCACAAAACTGTGACTTTCCTTTGCCAGCCCCGGTGGGGCATTCCTGAAACCTTGGAAAGGACACATACACTTTGAGCCCCTGCTGCCAGTATCTTTGTGGTACAAAGCTCACAGCTCTGTCACAGATGCTGGTTTTCTCCAGTATAGTAGCAACAAATCACACTAATCATCATAAAGAAAATTTACAGCCACCTCTCTGCAACACATCATAAACTTTCTGTCAGTCTCCAGAAGTTCAGTGCAGTTGGGAAACCTCTTTTCAGCTGTACTGCAGGAAAAAATCGACTTGCCAGGCAGGTTTCAGCATCTATTTGTTTGCTGAGCTTGCTGGGGCACAAAAGCTAGGAGCAGGCTGAGGGAGGCAGAGGTCCATCATCCAGTTCATGGCAATAAGGACAAGTGACAAGGTAGAGGATCTGGCATCCTGAACACGACACAGCTATAACAGAGCTCCTCTGGATTATGTACACACAGACAGCAGCTGTTCCATCTCCTCTGCCCCACAGTGCAGCTTCCCCTCACTCCTTCTCCATTGAAAGGAACTCATTCAAAGTAATAACTCTGGGGTTTTTAGATCTAAAAACTACTTTAAAAAAACCCTAGGACTTCTTTGATTTGCAGGATGAAGTTAATGAGTAAGAACTCTGCTATGCATTTAACTGAAACAGCAGCAAATGAGAAGCCCTGTGTGAATGACTCAGCACTGGGAGGCTGAATAAATCCCTATACCTTGAATTTGACAGATTAAAGTAGCAGGTAAATCAATTAATACAGCCAGAAATTTGGCTTTCTTTAAGTGATTAGCCACATAAAATATTTGTATTAAATGTAACAAACTCACTATTTAGTATCAGTTCCTGTATTAATTAAAAATACAAGAAGCAGCATAGATCAGTATTACAAATTGCCAGCTCTCAAAACCCCTGCACTTAACCAAGCACTTTTGATAGATATTAACAACCAACCCCTGCCAACACTCAAAAACACAGCAAGAATCTATGAAGTCAAGCTGCTGGCTTCTCTTGTTGGGCTTACGTTTTTTGCCATCAATGAACTTCCTTAATTTGGAAGTAACTTGGGACACCTTCACACAAAGTGCTGTCCCATCTCAGCTACACAGATCTGAACTGAAGCAATTGTAGGTGAGGGATCAGGCTCACAGAGACTGTGATCCCTGACTGAAATGCAGAAATCACCCTCTTAAAATAGCCAGAACCAAACATTTTAAAAATCAAGACAGGTGACCCAATTTTGTCCCTTGTGTACATTCCAAAAAGCAGCCAGGGAAATATTAACATTCATACAACCAAAATTTTCAGAATGCAGAAGGAAAAAGCAGTTTTGTTATTTGGTATTGAGAAATGAAGATACAATTTCTTGATGACTGTTCAACCTATTTATACTTATCTGTATCATGTTATCATTTATTATTTTAATAGTCAAAATTAAAATAAAACATTGTTACTTACCTGTGGGAAGAGCGAGTAAGTTGCATTGTCAATTGTGACAGAATATAGAAATTCCCCATCAAACCAGAGGTTCTTTCCCATAGGGGAATTCATCTTTGTCATAGCAAAGAGCTGTCCAGGGTCACAGCATTCTTCCAGCAGCTTCCTAGGGAAGGGAACAACAGAGTAGGTGGTATTAATTGGAGCCTTGTCACAGGTTTTTTAATCATCATCCCTCACATCTGTGCTCCTGCTACTCTCAGGTGCTCCAAAGCCACACTTCCCAGACAGCAGATGAATCATAGGAGTCTTTTTTATTCAAAGAAGACCCAGAAAACCTGCTTTTATTTCAGAAAATCTTAAAAATAGACAAGAAAAAATATAGATCTAAATTTTCATTCAGACTGACACAAAAACAAAGCCAAGATTCAGCAAAACATGCATCCTATACAGCGCATTTTAATGGATAAAAACTGGTCTCCAACACATACAGAAATCAGATAACTTCCTTCAAAAATTTGATCTAAGGTACATAAATATTCAGTAGGAAACAGTATTTATGAAGAGCAGGCCTCCTAAAACCCCACAGTTACACATGGAAATTTTGGCACCTCTCTCCAGTTACTGAATGTCCTTGTGCTACACTCCTAGCAGTATTAGAGCCTGCTTCCTAATTGAAGGGCAGCTTGAGTCATCCCAGTATGATGGATATATATAGAGAGAGTGACTATACTTGTTACTGTCCCTGCTGAAATTCCATATCCTCTTACTCCTTCATTTCCTAAAAATACTACTCAGCCTGAGTAGAAACTGGAGAGTTGGTGAGGTGGTTGAAGGTTATCCTGAAAATTCTGTACCACAGCAAACTCAGTAATTAATATCCTAAAGTACAGAATTATATATTTCAGCTCTAAAGGTCCAGAATATCCTACCTCTCCAAAGTTGACACGGCTCTAGGAAGGGTGACACTCACAGATGTATGTAAAACACACACTACAGAATTCCACCATTACAGTATCATATTATGTTATCATATACATTCCTCATATATTTGAAAGTTAATCCCAAAGAGACTGGAACCATTTCCAGTGGCTGCACATGACCTGTAAGCAGAAAAACATCAATTATTCAGACTACTAAAATGCCTGATATAGCTGTTCTCCATTGCAAAAGAGGAGATTGTATTCAAAACCATAAGGCTATTCACAGAAATTTGTATTTCAGCATTTTTTTTCAAGTTTTACTGCTACTTTTCATCTCTAAAAATTGGCATTTGAAAAAACACATTATCTTTTCCTATCAAAAACTGATTTTGCCATAAGTTCATAATTCTCTGCTAATATGTTAATATTATTTTTCAGACACATCTCAATTGAAGTAACAATAAGTTCCCAGCAACAACTTCCCTAAGAATGTGGTAAAGTCCACAAGGCTGGAGATCTTCAAGACACAACAGGACAAGCTGCTGCATATTCTCATCTCTCCCCAAAAGATTGGAATAGGTGATCATCTGAGGCCCCTTCCCACCTTGGTAGGTCAGTAATTCTGGAACTGGCTGTTGCAGAGCTGGTTTATCTCCCCCTGAGCAGGACACAGCAATGTGTCAGCCAGAGCAGCCATTCCCATTCCAAGAACACCAATGGCTTTATCTACAGCCATCAAGGAAAGGCTTCACATCACCCTCCCACTGATGCCCAAATAAAGCCTTCATCACAGAACTGTGGAAAACAGATTACAGGAAATTTGAAATCTCTCATTGAATAACCTTTGTGAAACAGTGTAAAACAGGCATGGAATGCTGTTCCAAATACAATATTTGACAGTGGAGATTTTTCTGGCAGTCCACAAACCAGTTTGCAGATTTTGGAAAATTATTTCTCTCTCTCAAGTGGAAAGAAAATAATATTTTTCTATCCCCACAGCAACTCTTTCAAAAAACATTAAAGTAATCCAAGATCAGCTGGAGCCATTTGTTACAAAACTGTAGAACCAAATTAACATTTTCCTGAGAAATTTTGCAACTCACACCTCCTCTGGAAGTCTGGTCTGAGCAAAAAACACAAAGAAATCCCAAATAACAGAGTGGACAATTATCTAGGGAGCATCTTATATAAATGAATCTTTTCTTAGCCTGGGTAGACTGAAGAGCTAAGGAACAGCTCTTCATACAACTCCTTCCCTATTTATTAGATGAGCTCTATATCCCTACTCTTTCCTATCCCCTAAAACTTTTTTCAGTTCCCACTGAATCCTTCATTAATAAACCTGTTATGAAAAGCAGCAGGGGTCTCCTGGTAGGGCCACAAATAGGCAGGCCACTTGTCCAAGTATGAAGCTGTGTGTACGAACACAAAAACTTTGTGCACTTGTGGGTGCTCTCTGTCAGAAAAGGATAATTATTGAAAGTCTCTTTCTGATCCCAAATCCCGAATTTACCAAGCAAGAAAAGCTTCATAGGAAAATGTTCATTTAAAAGCAGAATGTATTCTAATACAAACCTACGGCAGGATATTTTGCAGGATCAGGGAGACTGAACTGTTTGCTGAGCTTGATTAAAATGTACAGCATGGAAGTTCTGACAGAATTTGCAGAGCTGCAGCAGCTTTTAGCCAGGAATCTCAGTTCACTGCAAGCATTCCTTCACTCGCGGCACATAAACAATACGCTTTTGATTCAAAGTTCTCTCCAATTCAGAGAAGATCTGTATGTGAAAGGAGTTAATATTGGGATTGAAAAGGCATTGGGGGCCCTAAAATGCAAGAGTGTTTAGGAGACAAATCTCTACTTGTTAGAGAAGCAGGAGAAATGTTCCTTGGAGAATCTCACTTAAAACCCCTCAGATTTCAGCTGTAATCAGGCATCAGACACGTCATGAAGCAAAAGGCAGCCTCAGCACTGAGGCCTTAACCTGAATTCATCCACAAAACTTTCATAAAACTCAAAAATTAATTATTCTTCACCTTAAGTTAACAAACTTTGCAGTCTGATTTCAGTTTCTAGACAATTAATGCTTTATAGCACCCTGTTTTGACTCAAGTCCCAGTCAATAATGACACAGGAGCTATTTTGAACATCCCAAATGCAGCCAACATAAGATCTAAAAAAAAAAAAAAAAAAAAAAAAAAAAAATTGGACAATTCCACAGCATGGGCTTTCAGCCAGGAGGTCACAGCTCTTTAGCTGTCTTTTCTCTGTAGGTGGTGGGCAGGGTCCTGCCTCCTCAGCACAGCACCATTTCTCCAGCTGCCTTGGGATGCTGTCCTACATGGACCATGTAAGCACCACCAGCACTGTGCAAGGCAGGGGTAGCAAAATTCTTCCTGGCAGCTTTTTCCTTTTAAATCTATGCATGTGAGATGTACTGCACTAATATGAAAAAGATCAGATTGATGGAGAGCCACAAGGACAGGCAGCAGCAGCAGGAGGAAGGCAGCTTCACAAAGTTTCTATCAGGAAAGTGATGCCTGGAAGTGATCAGACAAGGATGATCCAGAGCACATGGATGGGGAAAGGACAGAAGAGACTACAGCTTGATGCTGCTCCTGCAGGTCCCAACAAATGCCAGCAGTCCCCCCACTGATCAAGGGCATTTATTCAATCATTGGACAAAAATGTTAACATGAGTCTTATCATTTCATTGCAATATGACTTTAATGGATCATTAAAATAACGACCGAGGCTCACATCCAAGTTTGAGATAAAATAATTTGTGAAATGAATTGCTTTAGTCAGACTCTTCTCAGCTGCCTGGATTTAGGTGGCATCACACTAACCTTGATCTAATGACTGCAAAACAGAGCCAGGATGTGACAGCACAGGCTGACACAAACCTTCCCTTTACATGGCAGCTCCCATTTGCCTCAACTTCCCTTATTTTGCTTTGGGATCAAATGAATCTGAAGGCCCACAAAAAAAAAAAAAAATAAAATGTATCTGGCTTTGGAGTTTCAGTTGGTGTCAAGACAAAACCATCAAACCTCACAATCAGGGTTTTGTGGAGCTGCTGGAATCCAGAGCACAGGTGGTCACTTGGGAAGATTTGTACAGATCCATTTCACTGCAATTTGTTAATTGCTTCCATCTAAATTCCCCCAGCAAAGTCAGGAAGACATACCAAGAGCCTCATGGAATCCTCAACTAAATCAACACCTATTTCCCAGCATGTGCATGTCCTACTGAAAATACTTCAGGGATTAATATCAATAGCGGCTCTGAAACACATCTGGCTTGACCACCTCTTACAGTCTCAAAATCTAATAATGAAATTCTCCTCGTTATGTCTTTGGTGTCATGTTTCCATAAAAATAACACACCCCTTTTTTTGCAAGAAGTTTTGGTGGCAGGGGAGAAACCAAAATCACTGCTTAATAATATATTGTCTTTAGTAACCCTCTTCAGAGTCTGATTTTTTGGCACTTCAGGTTGTTGGCTAATTTTGAAATTATTTTTCCTCCCTCCTTTGAGAGCTCCTTAAAGGAGGCTGCTGAAAGTTCAACTTCCCCCCCTCCCTCCCTCTGATGAGCAAAAAAGCTGGAGTTTCCTGGATTTTTTTGCTATGGATCAAACTTTTTACTCTCTCCGTAATTCTTGTGGCTATTCTCTCTTTTTCATGATCCAACCCTAAATATTCCCTTCTAAATAAAGCCTGGAAACATTATTTCTAGGGTAGCTACCCCCTGCCAACTACAAGGACAAAACAGACAAAAAATCTAGGCTCATATCCTATCTCCCATAGTAGGCAGCAGCCAATGCCTACAGCTCTAAGAGAGCCCTCTCAAATTCCACATAATAGCTCTAGCTGTGGCCATTTTTTGCTCCAAGCTGACAGTCTGGGAATTTTATGGGCCTACAGAATTCTACAAAGCCATTCAATAACAGTAAAATCACTGGTTCTACTACTATTGGTGAGCTTGGAGCTGCAGTTGGAATTTGGCTTCTGAATATTCTGTGAAAACATTGTTGGGTTTGGTCACACACATTGAATTTCTCTTTCCTAAAATTCTCTTTTCCTAAAAAGCTCAATCTAATACTTGTAACTGGGGATTACCTTGAATAATTCACTGACACTTTGAGGTGTTCATGGTGTTTAAAGCACCTTACTACTCAAGGCATACCACCACACTCAAGATTAAATTGAAAATTATGTTCAGCACAACTGTTTGGGACTATGATCTTAAAACCTTCCTCATAAGAAAGAGCACCCGGACAAGTAACAAATGAATAAGAGAATGCCCAGTGCAAATGCTCTTGGTATCCACAAAAGCATACCAAGTTGGGATTTTAGGACAACAGCCATAGCTGAAGTTCTAGCTAAAATTAAGACCTTTGTAAAATACAACATCTAAATCCAGAATACATTGCTGTGCATAGGTTCACTTCTGAAAATACCCAGTTACCCAAACTAGAAGAATAGGTCTAAATGCAAGGAAAAAGAAGTATGAAAAGAGTGGATACCACAGAGCAGGACAGAGATAATCTTATTTACTCCCCAGTCGAGGTCTCTGCAATATGTTAAGATTTTATGAAGACTAAAGTCATGACTGTTTTCCTCCTCACATTTATTATTATATTGTTTCTTGATGTGAAACTTTCAGCCTATTTCAGTGCCACATGCAGCAATTTCTGGTGTCTGGACTTTACAAGGATCATGTAATATTTCCCCAACTTCCTCAAGAGAGGAAAGTTTTCAGGACAATAAAAAGGTCGCAGACAGTAAATCATGCCTGGCACAGCATCCTGCATGGAAGGAAAGAGGTTGCATTGCAGAGACCACAGAATAAGAGCAATTAATGAAAACCATCTCCATTAGCTCAGCAACAGAGCTGCTGTGAATTTTTAAAGTAAAAAATTAAATTATAAATTAATGATAATTTGCTACAAATTGCCAAATTAATAGGTGGGGAAGAAACTACGAAATCAAGAACTTTCACTTTTTCTGCTTTGTCACTATCTTTTTAGAATTTTCTTCCAGGCTTTTTTTGGGTGCCCAGAAGGGAAACAAAGTATTTTATTTAACCTGAGCATCCAGTTTTCACTACCTACTTTGATTTATCCAGAGAATATTTGGGTTTTCATTACCTATTTTAAAATCACTCATCTGGTGCCACCCACACAGTAGAGTTCCCAGTTCCATTTCCCAGATTGCAAAAGAAATATCAAACTGTTTTTTCATCTGGTGCTATGATATGGTTACTCTATCCATTCAGCCTTGGCCTTGAACAAACAAATCCTGCTGCACGCTAAAAGGTAAAATCTGAGCTGTCAGTCATCAAAGCATCTCATCCTAATCTCCAACTGATTTTAGCTTTTTTTTCATATACAAGTATAAATTTTTCTTCCAGACATATTCAAAGTGTCAGAGAAAATGGGGGGTTTGATTTTGATTGTACATTTAGTCACATTTAGATTGGAAAAAATATAGATGAGGTTAATATTTGCCAGGTATTACTCTTTTGATTGAACAATGTTTGTGAACTAGAAGTAACCAGGATATAAAGCTGAGAGAATTAGGATTTTTCAGCCTGGAAAAGAGAAGCTATGGGGTGACCCAATTATGGCCTTCCGGTACCTGAAGAGAGGTGGGAATGATGAAGATATACTATTTCCAAGGGCCTGGAGTGACAGGACAAGGGGGAATGGATTCAAATTCACAGGGTTAGATTGAATATTGGGAAGAAATTCTTCCCTGTGAGGGTGCTGAGGCCATGGCACAGGTTGCCCAGAGAAGCTGTGGCTGCCCCATCCCTGGAAGCGACCAAGGACAGGTTGGACAGGGCTCTGAGCAGCCTGGGATAGCAGAAGGTGTTCCTGCCCATGGCAGGGGAGTAGAACACAGTGATCTTTAAGGTTTGTTCCAACCCAGGCCATTCCATGATTCTGAAACTGAGTGAATAAAAGTTAACCAGATCACCTGACAAGCTTTTAGTCCATCTTTCCTCCTGCCAATTTTTTTTTACTTAAATATGGAGCAGCTTTGATCTGAAAAGCTACTGCAACACAGAATTGTTCACTTCCTTTCAGAGAAACACATTTTGATTCATGCAAACTTGTCTCAAATTCCTATGCTCAAACCCTGCTTGCAAGCTTTGAAATACAAATTATAAGGTATGAATTATAGAGTATGAGTTCTAGGACTTGGTCAGATGAAATTTTTCTAAGACTCTCCTATCAGATGTATAAAAGAGCTGTATTATAAGGAAACCACCACAAACTGTGACTAGCAGTAGCAAAGATATCCAAATTATTCATGCAGTAAAATCTACTGGAATGCAGGATGTCTCTGAGCCATCTGTATTTTCCCAAACACATTCCCAACTACATCCAGGAGAGACAGCAGCAGTGACTTGAAATCCCACCTGAGAACTGCAATGAACAGCCACATTGCCCAGAGAAGTGAGGAACCTGAGCACGAGCTCAAATGATGGTTTCTGGGGGCAGACAGAAACCTCACACAATGCTGAAATCCAGCCCTTGCTTTGATAATGCCACCACCACCACCACCACCATTCCCCAAATACAACTGTGTCAGAGAAGACAGGGTTCATCTCATTTACAGTATTTGAAATCAAATGCAAGCTGAGCCGTCCTCATGGAGATCACACCTTTTAGGGTGGGCTTCATCTCAGACTACTCCTCTCTAGTGACCATAAAGGAACATCTACATTTGATAGCTTTATTCCAATCCATGAAGCCAGGCCTGCTGCTCCAGATCCTAGGAAGTCAATGGAGGCTTCTGCAGCAAAGGTGAGCTGTGAGAAAGGGACTGTAGCTCTCCTGCTTGTCCACAGCATCCCATGAAAAGATCCCGTTTGCCAGCAGCCCCATCTGATGGATTTTCATCTCTGCTCACACATCCCTCACAGTGTCAGGAAGATGAACTGGAACAGCTGTACTGAGGGGTGACACTGGCACAGAGAATTCAGAGGCAAAGAGGAGTAGGGATTAATTGCTACATGTGCTATCCATTCTTTTTTTCTTTTTTTTTTTTTTAAATCTTATGAACCTGGCAGGAGGAGAGCAGTTTTCACAGATATGAGATGAAATTAATGAACAGCTGTCTTGCAAAACAGCAGAACCCTCAACTGAGACACAAAGTTATACTACACCAGCTGCTGCTGCAGGAGGGAATAGTTATTCTCACCACTTCCCTCCTACCTTCAGTGATACTGCTGCTTGCTTTGTGCCACCACATGCAGAGAAGGATTTGGCCTCAACAAGGGCACTGGGTGGCTGTTTTCTTTCAGAAGGAGATTCACTAAGAATTAATTGAGCAGCTCCAATCTTACATTTGAGCTTGCAACTCTAAAGCGTTGATAGGTCCCACCTGGATCTAAGCAGTCAATTATCACACCTCGGTGTAAAGTATCACACCCCAGATAAAACCCCTGTAAGTAATGCTCCTTGCAAATGTGCCCCTATACAAAAAAGTCCATAGAGTGCTTTTTACTAATTTGATCAATTCACTCATGCCCTTTGATAGAAGGTGAACTAGACACAAAGAAAAAAAAATTCCTTCAGTACACAAATTTCCTAAAAGCTGAGACAACAGAAATAAAGAGGAAATGAATACTCTTGCACTTGTCACTCCAAGTGGTTTTTGATGCAAAACCTGCAAGTTACCTGGCAGCCATGGCCTATACATGTGACAGACAAGAATATGTAAAAGTATCACAGGAAAAGTCATGAAAAAATACCTTTTCAAAGGCATATGAAGGTGCACATCTGGATAAAAGTTTTAACCCATCAAATGTGGATTAATAAATCTGAATGAATGGACTGAAGGAGGCCCAGTTTTGAAGAGAAACTTCCTCCTCATTTCTCAGAAACTGCTTCCCACATCTCATAACTATCAATTGTTTAGGAGGTGGAATGAGTTTTGCCTGGTTGGGAAGCATCCATCTGATGCCTACCAGCCAGCAGGATGAGCTGATCAGCCAAATAAGAGGCCAAACAAAATAGGAAACCTTGGTCTTGACCTCTCTCTTTTCTCCAGTTTTTCATTAAACTGGTAGGAACTCACTACTTGTAAGCCTTTTATTATTCTGTTTAATTTGGATGAAATCTGGCAGTGAGAGAGATTTCTTAAGCGAGTGGATTATGTTTTAAGATTCCAGTTACATCACATTTCCTACAGACTGAAAAAGGGAAAATAATCCATAAATGCCAAATAATGCCTTGTTTAACTTCCTTGAAATGGACAATGACAAAACAGTGTGCTCTTTGTTGCATCTGTACACCCAGAATTATACACCAGTTAAGCTGTAATAGTCTGATTTTGGATGAAAGCCAGGATTTAATGCATCACCAAGCACTGACACTGGACTTCACTTACAACCCTAGCTGCTGCAACCACCAGCATCACTTCTGTAAACAGCTGACCATCAGTTGGCTGAGGATCCAGAAATACTTCTGAACTGAGTTCAGTGGTCCTTCTGTGTGCTGACAGATGGCTTCTAACAGATAAACAAGAATGGCAAAATTATCACAGATTAAAACAGAGCTTTTTATCTGAAACACACCTTGAACTTGCAATTCCTCTGTTTGCAGGTAAAAGCTTTGAAATGTTGCTAGTGTGTTTTAAACTTTGTCCAAATGCTAGGTGCTATAAAATCAGCTTTACTGATGCAAACACTTTACCAAAGGCACTAAGTAGATTAAAATAAAGACATATCCAAATTGGAACCTCTTTTTATTAAAAATTCTAATTCCTAGTCTTTTTAAGTCTCTTTTGGTGAAGCTACAGGAAAAAAAAGTTAAATAGTAGTCACCTTGCACTCATATTGAACTCCATCATAGTGTAATTCTTTTGCCTCTTTACAGACTTACTGAAAAAAGATCTCACCAACTCTGGGTTTGAAATGAGTCTGCTCTTACAAGGAAGATCAGCGGAGATGCTCTCACAAATCACCTTCAGACACTGGTTCTAAGAACAAGAGGCCATATACTCTGTGTGTCTTCACACCTCTCTCTCCTGTATGCCCAGTGAAACCCAAAAATCAAGTTTATTGATTATCATCAAGGACTGTTATGATAAAACAAAACCAGAAGCAAATGCTGGATCACAGAATTTCTTTTTGCTACTCTCCTACTTCTATTCCCAGTGTCTGAGTGACAGCTATAGTGATCAATTGTATCAATTGATTTGAGAAGGTCAAAGCTCCATTTTGCAGGAGCAACATCACTCAGGAAAGTGATTTTCTTTTTTTGGTCTTTCTGAACATATCCCAGTAACAAACACTGCTACCACCACATTAGAAAGGACAAAATGCTGATGCAGAAGTAATCTTCTGCCATTTGGTCTCAACAAGGCTGCCAACTTACTAACAACTCTGTAAAATGCCTCTTGTGATTACT
Organism: Cinclus cinclus; assembly: GCF_963662255.1. Lineage (NCBI taxonomy): Eukaryota > Metazoa > Chordata > Aves > Passeriformes > Cinclidae > Cinclus > Cinclus cinclus. The sequence continues at coordinate 19,773,651 of NC_085049.1, read as the reverse complement.
TAAAGTACCTCAAACCACCTCTCTGTCTAATGCTCACTGTGGCAAAGAAACCTCAGGAGTCTCCAAGAGGAGGTGGGGAACAGCCCAGGAGATATTTCCCAAGTTTCCTCCCACATCATTTCATTTCTGAGTCACTCCACTCCTTCACTGGCAACCTAACCCGAGGCAAGTCTCTCTCTGGACAGAGTGACAGCACCAATCCACTGCCCACCACAAACATCCACTTGGATTTCAGGGTGTACAGAGCACTGGGAATTCCCTGGGCCAGACTTAAACAATGGGGGTCTAAGCACTCCTTGTTTCATCTGAACATGTCATCTGCATTTCTATTATTTAACAGCTGTTTCCAAAGGACATGCAGAGGCTCATAATCTGAGCTATTCCAGAACCTAAAAAGAGCTGGCAGAACTTCCCCCAACCCACAAGAAAGAATTTTCCAGTGTAATCAAGGAAGATAAACCTGGCTTTCACTACAAATATTCACATGGTGCTGAAAACAGAATTTCCAAAACTCACTTCCAAAGCTTCCAGAAGTTCACAGGCACCACTACAGCTTGTCAGAGCTCTGAAACAGTCCTTATAGATTATATAACCCAAACAGCTCCAGTCATCAAGGTCCTCACATACTTACAACTTTCATCCTATTGCCCACTGTTTTGCCATTATCATTTAGGAAAAAATATTTGGCAGCATTCATTACAAGCAGGGAGTTTCGCAACACACCACAATGTTTCCTGGTTCTGGGGTGGGGAGGTTTCCTGCGCAGGCACAGAAGAAGAATCAGATGTAGAAAACAGAGAGCTGGCGGTGAAAAAAGAAGTGAGCACAAGGCAGAAAGCATCTTCGAGTCTATCCTAATCTAAGGAGTTTGCTATGCTATGCTCTGTGCTGCTGGGAATAAATCAGGAATGCACAAACCTCCTTACCCAGAGCAATCAAACAGCTTCCTAGGGGGATAAACACTAAGCTCTTATAGGCCTGAAGACCTGGCAGAAAATGTAATTTATCCAGCTTCTCCCTCTGCCCAATCTGGTGGCCATTAACAAGCTAACACTCCATGTGAGATTAGAATTCCTAAAAGCCTGTCAAACACAAACCACTGAGATTATTACATGCTATGACTCCTACCCATCTTGCCAAGATGTTTTCTTTTCCGTCTACCTCTCCTGCCTCTGCCATCTGTCAGACCTGCCCCCAGCTATGCAATTGCATCACCCCTGCACAGCCATGAGTGTGTGGGAAACCCTGAAAATGCTCCTGGCAGAAATCAAGTCTGGAGTTCTACTTTCCCCTCCTCTTTCTGACTGGGTTTCCCATCCTTTATAGACTTCTTTATTCTTAGAGAACCCAGTTACAAAATCCATTAGAGTAAGGTAGTAAACAGGAGATCTCTTGCTGTTTTGGGAGCTGCCTAGTATACTACAACAAAGTAAAACACGCCACCTTGAAACCCTGCAAGAGTTATATATACTGCAACACTATGAAATTCTAAATAAAAGCCAAGCCTGAAGAGTTTGACATATACATATCACAGGAAACTATTTTGGGTTGAAGTATTGTCGAATTCCTAAGTTTAATTAGCTGCCATGCTCCAGTTTTCACAGACTACCCATAATCCAAAGAAATCTAAATATTAAAAATACTTGAGCTGGGTTCTGAAAAGATCTGGGGGAGGAATTTATAAACCAGCTCTTTCAAACAAGACAAGACTCACAGACATGCAGTCTCTCAGGCTTGTGTATCCAGCTTGAGTTTACTTTTACCCAGGAATCCACATCCTCAATTCCCAACGATTGAGGCATAGGGCTGGGAACAGAAACCTCCTTTGAAAGAGTCAAGGAAATACCTGGATCACAAACTCTGGGACCATTAGGAGACTTGTATCTATCCCCCTGACACCCATAGGAAGGGCAATACAGAGTGATGCAAGCAACCTGGGATATTTCTGGAGTGTGTCTGGGATAATTTTTGGTACAGGTATTGATGGGTCAGCTTACAGCTGGATCTACTATTCACTAACAAGAAAGCCCTGATTGGGCATATATAATCAATAAAACCACTGGCCCATGAAACAATGCATTCAGGATCCTGAGGGGAGTGAGGAAGGAAGGTGGCAGATTCTCTAATTTATTGATTGATCCTGAACTCCTCAGTTTGGACTGGAAGTAGCTCATAATCCTTTGGGAACATTGTGGAAACAAGAACCCCACAGTTCCTGGCCCCAGGCACCCAGGTCTTTCTCTTTCTGACCCCATTGTCCCCTGCTTCTTGGGGCAGCACTGCACTTACTCTGCAACAAACTGTGGTTTTCCTTCCTGCTACGGCGTAAAAATAAAAAAATGTGCCCTATCAGGAAAATAAATGTCAGCATCTTGACCTGCATGACAGGACTCCTACATTCATACCTACAGGATGTGCACTTGACAAAAGTTAACCCAACTTACTTTTTTCTTTGACTGAGCCTCAGCTCCAAGGCCTGATACAGCTGATTTGAGAGCATCCTTCAACTGAGCAGTCCAAGCACCACCTTTTCAGGTCTCAAATTCATCTTGAAAATTCACCTTGCAGCTCAAGAATACATGACAAGTTACAGAGCTCTACTGAATCATGGCCAGTTGGTCTATGCTACTCAATTCAAGAAACTTAAGCAGTGAATTATTTAGGAAAAAAAATTATCAGTTCAGAAGCAATTACTGAAAAATTTTAGACAGGAGTAATTCAGTTTCCACAAAAATTAAACTGTTTACTACAGGGCTGAAGATGAGCTCTTTAGTTTTCAACAGCATGGTGACACATTGTCTTCTAGTACAATTCACAATCTAAAAATCAACTAGATAAAAAAACAAATTAGTACAAAAAGGGTGTATGAGCCTAAGAGGAAACACTTTTTTTTAATTGATTAAGCAGCAATCTAAGAATTATACAAATATATTTAAGAACTAACCATTCCAATAACACCTGCACTTCCTTAATTAAGCATAATGAAGGTTAAAATGGAATTGACTGTTTATGTAAGCACCAAGAACATGAAAGGTTGTTGTAAGTAACAACGGTAATTTGGAATGAGGTATTAAACTAAGTGAAGGCTAAACAAAGTCTCAAAATGCTAAGAACCTGAGACATTGATTTATTTAGGATATCATACTACTACTGCATTTATTGCATGACTTTCTCTGCAGCATTTGGTGCCAGGCCTTGACAGAGATATGAAACTAAACTAATAGGATATGATACAGTAATTACTCCTGCTAAAGACTTTTCTGTGGTTTTATGCACTACAATAAAAGTCCATTATCAGTTGATTTATGCTGCACACTTCTCACAAATCTCCTGCAGATCCCCACAGGATCCCTACAACCATTTGGGAAGTAGTCACATTCGGGGCAGAAGCTACATGATGGAAATGCTGCAAAAGAGAGAGAAAGACAACACCCAAGACCCAGAATTTCACTGCTTTGCACCCTGCCTCCCACACAGAAAGATCACTCTGGAGAAGATGCTGACATTTGACACCCAGAAGTGTAAAAGCTCCAGGTCTGCCCCCACAAATCCCTCACTTTCCTAAAGCTTCTCCAGAGCCTAGAGCCAAGACTGGCCACGTGCATGTGGAGTTTTGAAGTAGCTGAATATCCCCAAAACAGTGAAGCTTGAAGTACTTTCTAAATACACATTATATATGCATCCATTTAATGCCAACAATGTATACGATCCTACTAAACATACAGTGAGAAGTCATCTCATCAGAAATGCTATGGATGGCATCCAGACAGAACAAAGCATGCCTTTGTTTTAAAATCTCACCCCAAAACCATAGTAACAAACCCCAGTTTGATATATGAGAAGTCAAAGAATTGCCTGCTGTAATTCATGATCCCTCAGCCTGAGCTGCTGGTGCCCCAGAGGGCAATCTAACCCTCAGCAAACATAAAGTTCGCTAGATGTCAAGCCTGTGGATTGTCTATTTGGCAAAATGCAATCAGAAAATGAAAAAATAGAGCAACAAATGTTGTTTTCCTGTCTTTTTGCTAACCATATGGACATTTTCCTTACCACAGCTCTTAAGTAGGACAGGTACCAGAGATAGCAGCAGTGAGTAGGCTGTACTCCACATATTTCATCACTCCACTTCCAAATCTCACCACTTCAACAGTCATCTCTAGAGCAAAATTATTCTCCTATTTTGCAGCATGAAAATGCCCTCTCCTATTATGGTTTCATAGCTTCTCTTATACCTCTGGCCATTGAAACTAGACCCTCAATTTACTCATGTGATCTGCTCCCATCTGGTACTTGAGGTTCTTCACTGAAACTATAATTTACCTCACATGTTTTTAATTAATTGTCACTTCCTTGGGTTATCTTGCTTAACCAACTGAGTGGCCCTTAAACTGTCCACTTCACTGAATGTTTTACCCTTAATTGATTGCTTTTCTGATTTAGCCACGTACTTGTTCTCAAATTTTCCAACTATGGTCTTTCTCTGCTATTCTACTTCATGTGTTTCTTTATTTTATTCTCTGCTTTTTATGTTTCTTCTTCTTCTTCTTCTTCAGTGCCCCTGTTGATACAAAGGCCTTGTCTCTATTGTGTTAAGCCCTAGCAATCTTCCACCTCCCTCCCAATCTCCCAAAGCTTCTTCATCTCACCACCATCCCTCCTGCCCTCCAAGAGCATGTTCTTTCCTTCTGGAGCACTCCATTCCACAATCCTTTCCTTTCAGCTAGCAAGAGAGTTCTGATGCTTTTCCCAAGAGTGTTTTCCAACTCAGCTTTTATGTAAGAATATGAATATATGAAGGAAGGCACCCTGCTCCTGAGAGCAGCCAGGAACCAAGACAAGACCAATGCTGGCAGAGCTGTGCCCCCTGCCCTGCCCAAGCTGGACACTGAGGCAGCACCTACTGCCTCTCACTCCACAGTCCTGTCACCAGGGACAAAAGAAGCTGAGGGATCTGGGACACAACCAGAGCCTAATTGGCACCACTATTTATAGAACATATTACTCCAAAGTGGGAAGAGCTGCTGGTGACAGCTGAGGTAGTTCTGGAAATCATCCAAAGCATTAAGGCAATCCTTTTCCAAAACACCAGGGCACAAGTTATTCTGGAGCTGGCATGCCTATGATGTCACCTGTAAATTACCAAGGGACAGCAGGCATGGCCACCACCTCCAGGCAGGGAAGGATGCAAGGGCAGGACCAGAGAAAGGAGGGAAGAAATCCCGAGGGTGCCTCCCCACTCCTCTTTTCAGAGGAGGTGTATCAGCTTGCTCAGGGAAAGCATTAGCCCAGAGGACTCAGAGTTCTTTTCACTGTGAATTAACTTTGTGAAGGTTTATGGTCTTTTACAGGATCAACGTTTAAAAGCAGCACCTAAAAAGAGCAAGCAAAAATCCTAAACATCCTTCAAGAAATTCATCCAAGGTATCTACTCAGTATGAGGATAAAGTAAAAATTCACTAAATAAATTATTCAACCTACTTAATCCTGCAACGAGGCATCTTAAGAAGGGAATACTGCCTGAAAGTTGGTTTAAAATACTTTTTAAATCATGTTTATATGCTTAATCACTCATCCAGTGTGTTTTGGGAGATATTCCTCTTCAATACATTCAGCCCATTCACTTTAGACCCAAAAAGGTAACAATGAAATGACAATGCCTGGCTATTTCTTGCCTAAACTTGTTTAAAGCTAATCTGTTCTTAGCAGTTACCCAGGGTTTTGAGAAATACCTGTACACTGGCAGCAGTTCATAAGTGGAAATAGCTTACTTCTCAGGACTTCGGGATCTCCTTTTAATTTCTCTAAGGCAAAACAAGTTATTGATCTTAAATGGAAAGGAGTAAGAGTATCACCAGTCAGACTGCAGAGCCACATGAGACATCACGTGAAACCAAATGATTAAGCTACAAGTTCTCTGGGAAAGAACTGATTAAGCTCTAAAGCGCTGAGCAAGCTCATATTCATCTATGTTGACCCCTGCTTTCAAGTGACAGCACACTGGACATATTCTCCTGCTTATGCCACAGAGAAGAGAGCCCGCACTGCACTGGAACACCAGCAGCCCATTTCCCTCCACACCCACAGAGGGAACTTTGCTTTTCTTTGTGATGCAGATCTGCTGTTCTGCAGCAGATGAGAAAACAGAACTTGTACTAAATTTGTAAAACCAACTCAACATTTTCCCACAGATTAGGTGAGGAAAAACAACAAACACAACCCTCTTAGATTTTCAGTAGCAATCGCCTATTAGACAACTGAAGCACAAAACTGTTCATTTTTTTTGAATGAGAGAAAGCATCAAAGACCCAAGGCAAAAATAAACATGTTCTCAGATGCTGGACCCATTAGCATTCACTGAACTACACTAAATAAGTGTTTTCTACTTGTTCTGTTGTCTAAACAGATCTATCAAAACACATGGTTTCTCTATTGATAGGCTAACTTCTTTGTTTTTGTTACAATTTGTGGATCAGAAAGCTCAAACAGCACACTGCCATTCCCTTCTGGATACACTTAAAGGCAATGGCTTAAACAGGATAGAAAGAATAAATATCTCATGTGCATTTTTACTGCTTCATCCAGCTGGGCATACATCAACCTGGAGATGTTCAGCATTTGTCCATAAGGCTCACAAGTGTGTTTGTGCTAGATGCTTGCTGGCTGCCAAGACAAAAATGTTCAACAATGTGACCTATGAGGGAATGCCTGGATTGGTTTTGTTTCTCCTATTCCTTTCAGTGTTGCAGTTTCCTTAATTAAAAAAATGCATCTAATTATAGGCTGATATGTAATCCTCACTGTAGCAATCCCTAGCACTTAAAAACTGTGAGTCAGGCCCCCAAAATGATGATTAAGCGCAGAAATTAGGCATCTGAATTACAACAACCCACACTGGATTTTTACTTGCCTTTCGGGGGCCAATTCACTATTCACATTTACAAGCACTTCCCTGTAGTTATGAGGACTGAAACATTCTGTCTCATTCCTATCCCATGAAAGCAAGGCTGTCACAAATTTACTTGATTGCAGGAACTGACACAGCTTTTACAAGAGTGGGCATTCTCCAAATCTTATTAAGTGCCTCTAGCCTCAAAATATGTAGTTCAGCATCCTTTCCTTCTTTCCTCTGAGAGAGGAGTAAGCATCACCAAGCCAGGTGGAATTTTGCAGGGGGACATCCCCTGGCCTGCTGAGCCTCAGAGCTCCAGAGCCTGAAAACAGCTGGACTCCTGGTCCTTGATAAGAGGTGTCCTCCTCATATTCCTAAGTTAAGACCATCACAGTGATAAATCTTTAACTCCTCTCCACATAACTGAGGAATAGTGGTAGCTATATAAACTTTCTGAGAACTCACAGGTGAGCTATCTGCTTTGCAGATTTATGTAGACAGACCGAAGTTTCTCAACCCATTTCTTAATTATATCATAAAAATTACAAATGTCTAAAACTACATAAAAATTAAATACAGCATGCATTTATCTCGAATGTATTTTTCAAATCAACCTTTAAGCAAGCTGTAGACAGATTGCTCACTTCATCAGTCCCATTCTCATCTGATCCAACAGCATTGCTCTGCTCCTGCCTCACGAAATTTGCATCTCCTTTCTATCCCATGTTACAGCAACACCCTATATGGATTTATTCAATGTTTTCTACATTGTCATTAAGTACTAAATGGCACAACACAGGAGACTGCGAAGAGTCTGAACCTTGCTCAGACAAATAAGAAGGCAATGTTGCCTGAGTGGATGGCAGTAAATCACCCACAATGAGCAAGGATAATCTAAAGACTACATTCCATTTAGGAATGTCTGCTGCAGTTCTCACTACTGTTGTGTAGTGACAGAACTCACAGATGAAGCAGAAGGAGAGAATCTGAATTTCACCAGTAGCTGACAATTCATTCTTTATGCTGTAACGAACTGTGAGTTACTACCCTGGAACATGGATTCATATCCCTAGTGAATGCTACATATGAAATAAAGAGCTCTTCTATTCTCTTTGAAATAGATAAATGCTTCAATGGAAGTCACATAAAGAAGAAAACAACTATAACAAATGCACTGCACACTTCACAAGGAGTAAGCTGGTACCCTGGGTTCTAGCAGGAGGAAGAGCCAGTACCCACCAAACCTTCAGCAAAAGTATTGGATCACTCCTCCAGGGAGCATTCCCACAGCCTGTCACTTGCCCAGGTATTCCTTCACATTAAAAACTGCACTAACAGATTGAAAACCCATCCCATTAATCAAAATTCCTAATCTGCATAGCTGGGATCTCACTACACAATTCTTGAAAGGAAAATCCTCCAGAGCACAGAATGCCTCCCTGCAAGCTTATGGTACTGCAAAAATAATAATTTCTGGACAGTGGCAATTACTCACAGAATTCCCAACCAATTCCAGAGGTGACCTAGACCTGAAGTTAAGTTACAAGAGATAACCATGTAATGTACACAGTTTCCATAATTCCCTTTATAACTCTGCTTCCTTTGCTTTAAGTACACGGGAAACCAAAATCCAGTGTACCCTGGCAGTTAAAAGTAGGAGGACTGAAGCCCAGATGAGTAACCTCATAGTCTTCACCCCATTTGCCATTAGGCCTTACTGACCCACTGAGAAAGGCAGGCATCAATCAGAGAGCTTTGGGTTCAGCATCAGCTGCTCACTGCACATTTCCAGCTTTTTGGACTGGTTTCCTCAACTCTTTTGGCATTTCTGAGTACTACCTACAGCAGTAGGTCCCTCATCAACCTGCCCTGGGGTACCACCACACCACAGGACCAACAGCATCAGCAGAACAAGGGAACCTCCAAACACTGAGGCAGATGACACAGAATCACAGAACTGACATTTGGCCAAGATGGACCACATAGGAAAATATGAAAACCGTTTCCCTGGGGAAAAAAAAAAAATGTTTTGTTTGTTTTTCTTCCATCTCTGACAGGAAATACAAAGCTGTTATTACTCCATTACAGCAACGGCCACTCCTGGCATTCCAGAAGTATGCAGAGCAAGTTTTTCCCACAAGAAACCAAGGAAAATAGCTGGTGATCTTTTTTCCCCAGCACCCCTTAAAATACAGGATAGCCTTAGCAACTTTTAAATTAAAGCTGGTGGTGTTTCCTCAGAGTAAAGGCAACCTGGTAAGTAGAGCCTTTATCTTGCTAATACATGAAGGCAAAGTCTGCAATTTACCTGGAAAGCCTGCTAGCCAACAACTGGAACATCAAGGATGCAAAACAACAGATGCCCTGATCATCAGTGGGAGTTGCAAGACTCTGGAGAAGGGTATTGTTAGTTCAGATGAGGAAGGAGATAAAGGAGCAAATAATTTCACACAAGTTCTTTGTATCACTGCTGTGAATGTTAAATGGATAATTATAAAAGGAGCCACTCCTATAATCTGGGGCTCTCCTTAAAACAGAGGAGGTCCTCAAGCATCTTAAGATGGGAATAGGCTTGAGAAGAGGTGGAGGGGAAAAAAGAAGGAAGAAATATAAACACAATGGTTGTTCAGGAAATGTTCAGGATACTCTCAGCAATCATGAAAGACACAAATCCCAGCAGCTTTAAAAGCCTCACTGTAGCCACATCTCCATTTGAAAAGAGCATCTCTAAACCAAGAAATTAAGGAGGGCATTTTCCAGCAAATAGAGCAGAAATCAAAATAAAAGTCTGTTGATTTAATGCAATAACAACAAAACCCCCACACTATACTGCTAGCCATAAAATATTTTATAACAATCTAATTTCACAACCTTCACCTTTATCCTAAAAGGAGCAGTGGGAAAGTGACCTCCAGAATCCTGGTAAAAGCCAGGATTTAGTTCTCCACAGTATAATTCACCTTGTAAAAATTTTCAAATACCACTAAGGTCAAGTCAACAGGCGCAGCTTCTTCATGAAGCTCAAGAGCTTCTGTAGCAAATACTTTGCAGAAAAAAGTGCTTTGCCAGGGTCCAGGAACTCATCAGTGCCTTGTCCCACCCCATCTGCTATTTATCTAACCAAGTTAAATTCCAAGACCTAGGAGAAGAATCTCTGATCCTATGTATGTAAAAATTGTGACGTGATAAAACCTGAATCTACACTGAGGTTTACAAACACTACTTAGATTGTATTAATGGGCTTCAGTCTGAATTTAACTGTATGCAGCTACATTAAAATGATTTAGCATTTAGGAGCAATTTCCTTGCATTTTGAGAACCCCCATGCAGCATACAGGAAAAGATTAATATATAACCAGGGATTTAAAATATAAGTATTTTTTGGTGCTCAGAAAACTGGAACAACAGAAGACAGCAGTCCAAACAGCTTCCTCATTTCACTGAGGTTCATCCACACTGGGGAAAGACAAATTCTAAAGGGTGAAAGACAACTCATTTTCCATGCATTTAGCTACTAGGAACTAACCTCAAAAATAGGAATTTCCATATATGTCATTGAACATACGCCAAATGGGAACAACACTCTTGGCTGCTCTGAAGATGAAAACTACAACTAGAGGAATAAATCACTCATTGCTAAATTGTATGGATGATTCAGTGCCCATTCCATCCACTATACAGCAAAGAAAGGGAAAACATAAATGGGAAAACACATACATCCAGCAGTGTCTGGGTATGTAATAAAAGACTTTTGGGGCCCCAGCTGGGTAACCTAAATTCCAGCAAAGTCTCTGTTCCTCCTGTTCCCCAGTGCCTGTGGGTGTGGGACTTTGGCTGCTCCCACCTAACAGGAAAAGAATCTCAGGGAGCTGGCTACATCCTCTCATATATACTGGGGTTTTTACAAGTCCAGAGGAAAGCAGAAATCCAGCACTTTGCAAGATACCAGAGATCTCAACAGTCTGTTTCATTAGGATTACGAATCAAAGTCTGTAAAAAAATATTACTTAAGGTCAAGGAAGGAAGAGAGCAGGAGCTAGAACTCAGGAATTTAAATCAATTCCTATCTTGCCAGTGCAGCTCTCATCTACAATGACACTGTGAACTAACTCAGGTAACTATTTCTCTTTGTTTTCATGTCATTCAGGTATCCAACTTGAAAATACGGAACCAAGCCTCTCTACAGCTTGCTTTCTTCATCACAGCCTCCAAATAATGACATGCAATAACAACATTTCTTTCCTCTCACCTTTAACCTGCTTTGCAAAATTGTACCTCTTCACCAAAATTTCTCATCTCAGCTGGAAACCACAAATTACAAATACTCCATTTATCACCAATGAAGCAAATACCACAGCAACAACAACAAAATCAAGTAAAATGCTGATGAAAACACAGCCAGGCAGTAGCAACACCTACTCAGTACAGAAAAATTAACTGGATTTGGCTCAACATGTAGGCATATCCATTAGTTTCAGGGCAGGGCTTCTCAGGCCATAGAGGCAGAACTAACCTAATGCAGCATCTCTCAGGTCTACTCCTAACTCCATCCTTCATATGCATCTAGCGAAAGCAGGAATAGTTCTGTATCTGATGAAGGGCCAAACTCTTATCTAAAGTCAACCTGAGAAATGCAAAGTTTAGTCTAAGATTTGACTTGAAATAGCCCAATGAGGATCCTAACACTCATGTAATTTGCAGTGCTGACATAAAGAGAAGGGAAAAAAAGCCATCTGAACTAAGGAAAACCTTGCTGACTCAGCAATAGCATCTGTCATACCCAGCTGGAGAAATGACCTGGAATTCTAGGCCTGTGCTAACACAGTCCAGAATTAATAGTGGTGTGCACAGGAGGCTACTCCTCATGTGATTGCACTCCAGGTACAGACAGGAACAGCCAGCAGAGAGTAGCTGACAAGATGAAGTTACAGTGGGGAAAACCCCTCTGGCACACTGTGAACAGAGCAGGATTTTTGCAAGGCACACAAAGCCAACAGCAGGAGAAGCTCCACAGTCTATTCACATTCACACTGCAAACACCAGAGCATAGATATTTTGTCCAATTCAGCCACTGACTGTGCTGTGTGATTTCTGGGCAGTAGCTTCTCTGCTCTGTCCATGAAAATGGACAAGAGGACAAATCTGGTGGAAAGGAGTGGAGAAGCCGCCAGCCAAGGTAAGCACAAGTTTGGCCATGTCAAAGGAGACCTCACTGGAGAGCAGAGACGATGCTCTGGGCTGGAGTCAGGTCATGAACAGTGAGTTCATGGGGGACATCTGCCACCAAGTCACCCCCAGAATAATCCCTGGTGACCTTACAGCATCACACAAAACTGAAGCAGCAGAAGCAAGAAGCTAAATCTCAAAGGAAGCCTTTCTGCTGTCTTGCAGGGACTGTCTGATCTCTTCCTGAAAAACCCTTAAGATGCTAGCCATCATCCAACCTGCTCAGTGGGACTCCTGACAGCCCAAAACCCACTGTCCCCCCATTCATTCCCTAGAGGAGGTCCACCCTCTACAAACAAATGAAAGAAGTGTTATAAAAACAGTGCTTGAGATTTGTGGTTGTATGGAGCTTGTAAGGCAGATTAAAAGATCCAGTTCTGCCTTTAATGAATTGCAGTATTTTAAATAACATCATCCTAAAGGTATTACTGTGTGTAATTTACCTTAGAAAATTACAGACAAGTAAAAACATTTTTGCCTAAATAATGTCAGCAGCACTAGCCCCTAAAAAATACCCTAAGCAATCTGTAAAAACATTTAGGGCTCAATATCATTAACCAACTCAGAGGATAACAAGTCATTATATTGTAGGCAGATTAGACACATTAGCTCTTAGTGGCTCTGATTATGGTCTCGCTCCTATATTAACCACTTTGCAGTTCAAACTTGAGCGGTTTTACCATCTGACTGACAGAATATTCAGCATTTGTCAGACAGGAGATATTTTCACAGTATGACTACCCTGAACCTCTAGTGTCTTGAAATTCAAAGGCATCCATGGCTAATTATACAGGTATTCATATTTGAAAGCCAGTTCTGGAAATTCATTCAAACACAAAACCGCCATTGAATCATTCCACAAGAACCAGGCCAGTCTGGGTCCTTGCATAAGCAAGGGTTTACAGGGATCAGATCTTTCCGTAAGGTTTCTGGCAGTACAGAGGAGAAGGAAGCAGCAATAGAGATTGAAGAGCTACCAGCACTTGGTTGCCAGGGTTCAACTCAAACTACCCCAAATTATCCAGATGGTTTTGTTGAACTTGCTAAGTCACTTAGTGAAGTTGTTCCTGATCCAGGTACAGAAGGCAAAGGGGGTATAGTCTTTCTGATCTTTGAAAAGTATGATTTCATCAAGTTAATTACCCAACGTCTACTTCAGCAATAGGAGTCCAGTAAGTTTATATGAGGAGAAAGTTCCAAACCTATCAGGCATTTGCTCTGTGTAGCAAGAACCTGGCTATACAATACCACAAATGCCACTGTATTACACAAAGCAGTACTATGAATATTTGTGTATGGATTTTTAGCCCAGATTAACTCCAATTTATGCTTCAAACTGAGTAAAACCAAAAATTGTTTGTTAACCAGAACATGGCAGGAGGGCTAAGGAGGACAGCAATTAATACAGTTCTTAAAAAATATTTTATTAATAATACATTAAAGCACATTTAATATTAGATTATTAGGGAAAGCCATATTACTTGAAAGTTCACATGCAGGTTTTCTTTGAAGCTCTAGCCCTCCTTTCCCATTCAAACAGAGACTGACATTCTCTGGAATTTTCCAACAGAAAGTTAAATTTGGAGTTTTTACTATTGGCTTGCTTAGGGACAGTAGGAACAGAGCAAGGAGTTTCTGTTAACCTCAGATATAGAGCAGCTTGCCTGACATGGGCTTCCACTTCAAAATCTTCTGTCATGAAGAGAAGCAAATTTAAGCAGCAAAAATAGAGTTCTACTTCACAACTGCTGGACTAATACTATACTATAGTTTACTATACTCACTGCATATCTCCAGCATACAACTTCTCTGAAAAACTACTTTTAAAGCAGAATGAAGTTCATTGTATTTAGTGCTGCACCAACTCATCAAGAGACTCGGACAAGAAACAACAGCTCCTGCATGAGACTCTCTTCAATAGCATCTCTGAGATAATCACTATGCTTAGAGAGTAGAAAAACATATGGACAAGTAGAACAGCTGATAAGCCACACGGAGTTTTTGTTGCTAAACCATGTGGTTGAAATGGTCTAAAACTATTTTGTAAAATGAAACTGCAGCATTACCAATCTTGAAACAACATTTGGTTTACTAACATGACAACTAATAGACCAAACTCTTTCCTACATAACCAATAGGGTAATTTTTTAAAAAAAACCTGGATTCACCTACCTCCAAGAATAGGGGTCTTTGATACACAGGATCAAGACTAATTAATATTCAAGAAGATCAACGTAGCTTCTACTGTTAGTTAAGTGCTTTAGGAGAGGGATCCTGCATATATACCTTATTGCTAATTCGGTATTAAAGGGAGGACTTCTTCCAGGCCTGCCTAATGAGATAGTATTAACACATACCTGCTTATCACCTATCATTGCTCAGATTTCCTGCAGGCTTTGGGGGCTAATGACAAACGTGCCTTCCAAGAACTGTAAAGTTTGTTATCCCGGCAGACAACATATTAAGCAACCACATCAGCTCCAGTTCATGACAAAGGTGAATATATTCAGAAAATACTGAAGAACTTAAAATAAATCTGTATGACACTTAAACAAACAAATATATTTTCAGAAGTCCCTCGAATTTTGGATCCGATTCATTTCACTAAAGAGGATTTTTCTGGAGGCAATTTGATTACCACACACTCTGATCTTTAATTTGCTACTTGGAGGACAGGGAGAAAAAAAAACAGCTTCCCTCCGGGAAAGGGAGGGAAATCTGTCTCTCTTCCAATTGCCTGTATTTTACTCAAACATGTAAGAAATTTTTGAGGGGATGCAAATCTCCACTGCACACGCTTTTAAAGCGGAGTGATTCAAAAAATCCTCCCCACCGCAGGGACACGCTCGGTTTTCCACCGCTCTCAGCTGCGGTAGCTTGGTTTCAACATTCGTCCTCTCCCGTGCAGCTGGGCAAGGTGAAATGGGCCCCAAGGATTATCGCCATTTCCCAGCCACGTCAAAAGCAAAGGGGAGAAAAAAGGTGCATTTTCACGTGGCTCCCATAATAAACCACACAGAGTCAAGGAGCAGCGCGGAGCTTCCCAAGCGCTGCTCAGAGCGGGCATGCAGACACGAACGCTCATCCACGCGAACCTTGCCTTGCGCATCCCGGGCTGCTCCACAAGCCGGGCTTTCTCCCGGCAGCAAGCTGGCAGTCCCCGGCACCGAGGGAAGCCGAGCTGGCAGCCCTGGGCTTTGTTAGCAGCCACGGGGGCTGCCAGCGCCGCTGCTATCCGGGAAGCGAGGAGTATCCCATTGTGCGGGCAACCACCGCAATGTCCGGGAACCTCGCTCCCCTTGCGAAGGGATCCCTGCCAGGATAAGCCTCCATCCCCCGCGCCAAGCCCCTTCTCCTCCCCGCAGCGAACGGAGCCACCCCAAAAAAAGTTTTGCTGGGCAGAAAGGGCCCTGCCTGCCTGTCGCCCTCTGTGAAAAAACAAAGGCTCGGGGAAGAAAGAATAAAAGTTTGGGGTTCGGCAGGGTAGGGGGCCGCAGATTCACGCGGCTGCCCGTCCCCGCTGCCCTTGGGCCGCGCACGGCAGTACCTGAACAGGGCGACCGCAGTCTGGTTCCTCCTCCACGCCTTGCCCTGCTGCAGCAGCACGCCCTGTACGATTTCCTTCTCGTCGGGCAGCCGGTACACGGGGAACACGTAGAGCCAGCAGAGCACGAAGACGCCCAAGGCGCTGGCGCCCACTGGCAGGCGGGTACGCGGCCACTTCCACGCCAGCCCCGCCATCCTCCTCCTGCTCCCGCAGCGCCGCCGCGGCACCGGGCCGCGCTCCGACATCAGGCCCGCGCCATGCGGCTCGGCTCGGCTCGGCTCGGCTCAGCTCAGCTCAGCTCAGCTCAGCTCAGCCCAGCCCCGCCGCCGCCATCGCCGCCGGGGGGAGCGGGGCTGCTGCTGCCGCTGCGCCGCGGCTCGCTCCTCTCTCGGCGGCGGCTACCGCCCTTCCTCACAGTCATTTGGTCCCTCGCGTTCCCCGCCAGATGATGCTCCGCCGCTCCCCGCCCTCCCTCCGCCTCCTGCCGAGCCCCTCGCTCGCAGCCTCGCTGAAGACCGACCCGGTAAATTTCCACCCCGCCCCGGCCGCGGGGTGCTCCGGCCCCGCCGCCGCCGGGGGAGGGAGGGAGCGGAGACCCAGCTGCTGCGGGATCCGCTCCGGCGCCGCGCCCGCTCCCGCCTCACCGCGGGTACCGAGCGGAGCGCGGCGCAGGGAGGGAGGGAGGGAGGTCCCGCTCCGGATGTCGCCGCCGGCACCCACCGACCCACCCTCCCTCTCTTTCTCCTTCCCTCCCGGCGCCTGGCTCTCTTCCGCGGCAGAGGCCGCAGCGGTCTCCAACGCGCCCTGGTGGGCACCGACCCCTGCCCGACGGTGTCGGCGGTGCCGACCCGCTCCGTCCCGTCCTCCCTCCCCGCGGGCCGCCCCAAACGCTCCGGATCTGCCCCGGGCTCAAGCCATGAGCCCCGGAGCCGGGATCACCGCGCCAGCCCAGTTAAAGTGTATCCTGCACGAAGTACATCCTACGAAAAGTACACAGAAAAATCCGTGGGTCAAGATATTTTTGGGAGAATGTAGCAAATCGGGGGCACGAAAAACCCAAAAGCAGAGCGTGCCCCTGCCAGCAGCACAGATTCCAAAGCAGCAGCTCTTACAAGGAGTGGCTGAGGGCACTTGCTGTCTTCAGCCTGGAGGAGATGGAAGGGGACACCTCGCAGCTGTTCTGCAGCTTCCTTGTGAGGCGAAGCAGAGGGGAAAACAGGGATCTCATCTCCGCGGTGACCCCTGAAAGGACCTGAGGGAACGACATGAAGCTGTGTCAGGAGGGGCTTGGGTTGGATATCAGAAAAAGGCTCTTCACCCAGATGGTGGTGGGCGCTCCGACAGGATTCCCAGGGAAGTGCTTATGGTATCAACCCTGACAAAGTTCAAGAAGCATTTGGACGACACTCAGACACGCGGTGGATTCCTGGGAGTGTCCTGAGCAGGAGTTGTATTTTGATGATCCTTTTGGGTTTCTTCCAGTTCAGGTTATTCTACGATTTTCTGTGCCCAGTATCCTGGTTGGGTCTCTGAAGAGAATGCAGTGAGGGTTATACCCCCGGTTGGAGTGTGGGTGGTAAGTGGGTGTTCCAGCCCTCTGGGGTTGTTTTTGCAATGCTCTGGGTGAAGGAGAGTTGGTAGAGAAGCCACCCACAAACCAAGGAGCAGCAGCATGAACCTTGCACACCTACGGCAGTGCTCAGCTCAGGCTTCCCAGTGGGAATTCATCTGTGCACCAGGATGAGGGTGCCACATGCACAGCCCTCAGCCCTCCTAAATCACCAGTGTCATCATTTCATGCCAACAGAGTGACTCCAGCAGTAGAAAGCATGTCTCTGTGATAATCAGGTAGGCTGAAATGTGGGACACACGTTCAACTCCTCTCAGTATCTCAGTGGCAGATCCTAGTTTCAGAGCCCAGTCCCTAGCCCCTGGTGGATTCAGCCAGGCTGGTACCACCTATTTGTGTTTACCATCTCCAGACATACCTTTCAGACCCACTGAGAAACACTGCAGACTACCACATAACCTTACAAAGAGTTTTGTATGAGTTAGTAGCCAGCTGCTTTCCAGACTTTCGGCACATGGAGACCTGGCTATTTTGGGGCAGGTTTCAGGGTTGAGTAGTAACTAAGGGTATTACGGGGTAATTGGGTGAAGGAAGAATACCAAGAAGAAAGTTTGATACAGTTAGTTTGTAACTTCTGGCCCTAAGGCAGCAATAAAATAACCGTAAATACTAGCTGGGTGTTTCAACAGTGTTTTCAGCTAGAGATCCAAACATACTTAGTTCTCAGTGAAAAAAATAAACCTGGAAACCTCAATGCACTTTCATTGCTTGAGAGAAGGGATAACATTCTCATTCACAGCATGTTGTTGTGTAGAAATATACACTGACTAACAAAACATTTACTTCATGATGTGTAATGAACATAAACATGTAATTGCATAAGAAATATATTGTTTTCATTCATATTTGATATGCTAGAGCTCTGTAGAGTGTTGTAGCTGTTTCCTCTGGACAAAAATGGGAAAAGAAACTGAGCAAGGTGTTTTGGTTAACCTCTAGAAAAAAAATATTTAGAGACAGTTAAATAGTTTTGGTGAGGAAACAACAACAGCAGAATAAACCAGAATCTGTTCAGTCACATCTATTAAAAACAAACAGAACCATTCACTGTCTGGATACTAATTAAAAACATAGTTAGCTAGAGCCATTAGAAGTAAAACATATAAAGTGATTAAAAATAAAATATGAACAGAACTGTATCTCAAATTAGATCCTGACCCTTTGCTCACCTTTGGTTGAGGAGAGAGACAAACTAGAGGCTCTGTATTGCTTTGGAAACAAGCAAATGGAAAAGAACAAGAGAAAGTAGGAATGACTTATTCTTTCAATATGCAAACTTCTTGCAATGAAGTAAGTTAAAGTACACCAAATATACACAAGATTTTGGAATATCTTTTATTTGTGATCCTGTGAGATATTACTAAGCATTTCCTCCTTTGTTTTCTAAATCTATTTCAGCAGGAAGCCCCCAGGCTGTTCACTGATTTCATAGCAGTCCATGGTCTGTCTGGCACCAGGGCACTAACTCCATCACCGTATCCTGCCTGCTGCCCTCAAGGAACCACAGGGATCAAGTCAGACACGAGGCAGAGCTTGTTATGTTGCCACTGACTTGCCACAGGGAACTGAAAATGCCTGGCCTTGCTCTGCTCTTGCACAGGTGGGAATTACAGAAACACCAGGACAATATCAAAGCCAGGTCTGTTACTCTGGAGCCAAATCTGTTTCTATACAGTGTTATCAGTTGTTCTCCTTTTCCTCTGTCAGTGAGCCCTGAAGAACAGCACACCACTCCTTTCTGCTGGGAATAACAGCTGCAGGTGGAGAACAAACAGGTAAGAATACACTGCCAAAAATTAATCTTGCTTACAAGCAAATAGCCTGATGTACTTCAGTGACACTTTGCAATTATTGAGAAGATGTAGAGATGTCATGATCAACAATCCATATCTTTAAATTGAAGCAGAAATTTGATATTCAAGCATGATTCTACTCTATTGAACTCTATTTTAGTGAGAACTGATGGTGAGTTTAACCTTACCTCCATTACTTGGTTCCAAGTAAGATCCCAGCCAGAAGGGCCAGGTATCCTGGGCAGGGTCTGTCCACTACAGAAAAAAAAAAATAGTTCCCGAGAGATGCTTTTAAAAAGCAGCACAGATAAAAGCAAGGAGTGACAGCATGGAATAAAATGCCTTTTAAACTTTCAGGTGAAATAGCGTGAATATTCACAAAACAGAAGGAAAATGCCGTGCTGTGATTTTCCCAACTTCCTCCAAAATGCACCATAAGGATCCCCTATGTTCCCTGTTGCCTTCCTCCGCTGCCCCTGCAGATGGAACTGACACTCTGCTCAGCCAACACCTTTCACCAGCAACAGAATCCAGGTTTTCTTCTTTCCCTTGCTCCCAGCTCAAAACACTCGTGAAGATTAGAACTACATCCTTTAAAATATCCAACTTTTGCCTGCTTTCATTTGAAGTATCGTGTGCTCCTACAGGCATCCCCTTGTACCTCCTCTTTGCACTCTTTCAGCTCTCTCACTTCCAAAATAACTGGGAATTTCCCTCTACTTCAGCATCCCACACACTTTCTGTTCTGCAGAATTTAGCAGAGGAGTTGCACTAGAATCAGTTTTCAGGGTATGTCAACCTTTTAGTTGATGAAAATGTTACCATGCCATATCCCTGGCAAATCCATTATCTTCCCAATGCACTCAGTTACCATCTGACTAAAATTCCTTGCTCTACTCTGTGCCCTCTGTTCTGGAAGTATTTCATGTTGCATTAGTAGGGTCTATATGAAAATTGGATTTTATTTTCCAAGGGAAAATGAAGCTGAAAGAAAAGTAAACATTCTGTGTGGAACCCCAGCCCTAATTCCTCAATTCCCCACTGCCATAAGTAACTGGTGTTCCTTTGGTATCTTTTTTTTTTTTTTACCCAATGTACAACACAGAAATATTCAGAAATCACTACCTGTCTGATAATTGTAGGGCAGTTTTTGCGAGGTGTCACCTGTGAACAGGCTGATTTCTTTAATTCCTTCTGTTCACGAAGATCTAAAAACCGTCATCTGAATCTCCCTCTGTAAGAACAGCACTGTTGGGGGTTGGTTCTCTCCCTTTTCCCTCTGTGGAATTTTCCCCATTGTCATGCTAAGATACCTGTTGACTGGGCCCTGGTGGTAAGGGGGAGGGGAGAGAAGAGGGAAACCCTTTGGTATCCAAATATCCAGAAGAGCAGACGGAAGGCTCTGGCTCTCCCCATTTCCCCATGGAGTTCGGACGAGAAGGACGATCGCCGTCTCAGCCCCATCCCAGCGTCAGAAGCCATCCTCACTGCTGTCAGACCCTGCCCTGCTGCCTTCTCGCTGTAACCTGCCACCATCCAGCACTCTGCTGAGCACTGGGACCCACACCGTGAGCGGAGAGCTCTCTCTCCATCTCTCTCTCCCCCTGGGACAGCGCTGCCATCACCCCCAGCCCTCCTGCGGCTCTGCGGGACCCGCCCGCCCCCAGCACCGGGAACTGCAGCTCAGGGAAAAGGTGCCTGCAGCCAAAAAACACTGGGACTGAGTTACTGTTCTGTTTGTGGGTAATTTCATAGCTGTTGTTGTTCTTGTTTGTCTTGTTAGATATACTAGTAAAGAACTGTTATTCCTACCCCCATATCTTTGCTGGAGAGCTCCCTTAATTCCAAAATCATAATAATCTGTAGGAAGGAAGGATCATATTTTTCAGTTCAAAGGGAGTCTTCTGCTTTCCTTAGCAAACAACTGTCTTTCAAACCAGGACCAGCACAAACACTGTAAACTGTATGAATGGATGCACAGTTGCTCTGTTGGCAAATTCCCATCAT
This sequence comes from Cinclus cinclus, assembly GCF_963662255.1. Classification (NCBI taxonomy): domain Eukaryota; kingdom Metazoa; phylum Chordata; class Aves; order Passeriformes; family Cinclidae; genus Cinclus; species Cinclus cinclus. Next base: position 19,752,559 of record NC_085049.1, on the reverse strand, counting down.
ATTATATTTCTCCCTATCAGAATTTACTCTGCAGCTCTGTTGAAACTACCCACAAATGTATATTCTCACTGATAAAGCATTTTAAGCCCTTACTTTGACAGTCAGTTTTATATAATCTTATTAAAGGGGAGAATTGTAACTACAATATCGAATCAATTCTTGTGAAGTCATGGTGTCCAAAAACTAATCAGTTTTTACCTGGCTTGTACCAGTTATCCTCTGAAAAAATATTACCAGTTTTGCCACATCTTTTTCCCCTCAGCTGCCATGTTGTAATCGTATCATTACTGTGACAACATCTACAGTCATCCTCCCAGCTGCAGAGGGGAGTTAGAATGCACAAGATTGAGCATAAAATGGGGGGAAATTATTTTCTGATGAAAGACAGAGCTCATTCTCTAAAACAGAGAACCTCTTTTATGAGCAGTGTTCAAAGGACTTTCAAAATATCTTTTTATGCAAACAGTGATGTTGGCTGGTAAAAAGATGGAACAAGAATGAGTGAGAACATGCAGGAGTAATTGACAAGGAATGTATCAAGGCATTAGCCACAGAAACTTCACTTTTTGGTTTTTCATGGAAAGGTTTTCTCATAAAGTGGAGAAACAGGCAATTTTTGACAACCTTAACACCACTGCTGTACATTATAACAGTATCTCTAGGGAAGCCATAAAAACCAAACTTCTTTTCTACAGCACTGGTTTCAAGATGGCTCTTTAGCATGTTTTAATGCATGTAAAGATGCCCATGTAAGACATGGATGGGCAGGAGCACCAGTAAGGTGAAGATAAGTAAGTACAGTGAAATTATAGGTGAAATTCCTACCTGTGCAGGTCTATGAATTTGTCCTCACTGTTTACAGGAGCAAGCTGTGCTGAAGATAATGGGTTTACTCACAAAAACAGCTACTCAGAAGGGTAAGGGACTTGCTGGATTAGTATCAGTTAAGTTTTATTCAGCCTAGAGAAGAGAAGGTTGCATGAAGACCTCATGGGAGCTTTCCTGTATCTGAAAAGGTATAAAAGGAAGCTGAAGAAGGACTCTTCATCAGGAAGTGGTGGGAAAAGGGGAAATGGGTTCAGACTGAAAGAGAAGGGAAATTAGGTTAGATTTACAGAAGAAATTATTTACTAAGAGGGTGGTGAGGCCCTAGCACAGGTTGCCCAGAGAAGTTGTGGCTGTCCCATTCCTGGAAGTTCAAGGCCAGGTTGGATGGGATCCTCTCTGGTATAGAGGAAAGTGATCCTGTCCATGGCAGGGGGTTGGTACTGGATGATCTTTTAAGCTCTTCCAACCCAAACCATTCTATGACTTTATGTGTTAGAACTGACATGCCAAAGATATTGGGGTGGTAAGGTCCTATTGTATAATGCCCAATTTATGAAGGAAATAAAATGCACACCCACATGCACAGAGACTACAAGCACATCTCTGAAGCAAACAGGCTCTTCCCTTGTAAGTTCAGTTCCTTTTCCTTGGGGACTCAAACAGATTCTGACCTCATGTCTGACATTTGCTGAAGTTTCAATTTGAGCAGTTGCTGTCAGGAAGCCATCATTCATAATTTAGTTTTGGTTAAGAATCCTGTTCATGAGAAGGTTGTGTCTGATATGGAGGGGGACATAATAAATTTGGTCTCACAATAAGAAATCCCTCTAGATGAGGATGATGTGGATAGAAGAAAAGCAGAGGAGAGGAAAAATCTTGTTAATGTTGTTGCCTGTATCTTTTTCTTCTTTTCACATATGATCTTTACTTCTAGGGAGAAATTTGAATTTGTGTGAGGTGTCAGGAGACATCTCCACTACTGAGAATTAACAACAGATCTAGATTATGTGCTTTGTTCAGCTGTCCACCCTGGAAAAGATGAAAGAGAAAAGGATGAACCAAAAAAAGAGGATGCAGGAATGTGTTTAAAGACAACTTTCACCAAGGGTGGCTGAAACCCTCAAAGCCTAGACAGACAAGTGTCTAAGAAGAAGCCTCACAAACACTCTGGCTGTCAATGGCCTCCTCTGGAAAACACTCAGTCCCTGAGCATAAGCTACTGCTCTGAAGGGTGCAGGATCATGGGCAAAAAACAGATCCAGTGTCCACAGTGAAAATAGAAATCTGACTTGAAATTGAGTAAAAAGCCAAGGCTTCAGTGATGGGAAATGAAACAGCCTGGCCAGATGGAGACTTCAGCCCCAGAACCAGTGCAGAGTTCTGGGTTCTGTGCAGAGCTTGGGCTGGTTGTCAGGTTTGCATTAGCCAGATTTTCCATTAACCCATACATCAAAGGCAAAATTTACATACTGGTCTCTTAACAGTCTTTCCAAATATATTCATTGACATATAATTGTGTGCACCAGTGATATGCATACAGTGACGCTGGTATAATGGAACCAGAACCAGGACCTCCTTGCATTTTTCAGTAGGTCTCAGAAGTGATTAAAATTTTTTTTTCTGGAAAAAAAGTTGTTATTACCCTTATCTCCATTTAACAGAAAACAGAATCAGAGACTTGAAAATATTAGACTGATGACTAAGATAAGTTTGTAACAGAGACTTCTTCAAGCCTACTGCAGTGCTGTGTGACACATATTCCAGAGAAATTCAGCTGTGATACAGACTGTTGGATGCACCAACAGCTAATATTAGTGAAGTGCTTCAAGATTATAATGTTTTTTTTATGTGCTCCAAATTTAAGCAGCATCATTTCATTGGGACCCAGGCAGAAAATTTAAAGTTTGGTTAATGGGCAAACAACAGTGAAAATTTATTCTGTCTCTTCACAAATATAATAAAGACAAAAAACAAGACTCCACACAGAAATTGTCCACCAAAGGACAGAGATGAAATTGAAAACAGCTGGAGTACTTTTTATGCTGGGTGGCAATACAAATTGCTAGTGAAGAAAGAAGGAAATATCCTGTGACTGAGTATGGTTTCCAAGGGAGAGCAGCCTCCCACAGGGATTTGCAGTTATTACACAAAGAGAACATCAACACCATGACTAAAAACTCAAGAAGTGCAGGACCAGGGACTAACTTGCACATTCTTCTGCTGAACTTCAGCCATACTTTGCATCCCAGACCACAACAGCTCTTTCACAGCTGTCAGATAATGTGATCCCACCATGGACTCTAGACACACAGACATCTTCAGTCCTGGAGCTTCGACATTCTTATTTTTCTCAAGTTACTTATTCAAATGTGAATCCCTTTGAAAAGATTTGAGGGACTGCGCTTTCACTGTTTTGAGATTAGTCCTATAAACCATTTGAAAGGCAGGGAAATAAGTTTTCTCTCTTGAGAAGAGACCCAGGAGTTGGATGGCTTTGTCTTACAAAATGTCACACTGTGATGCCTGTCATGTTAGAAGGGAAGTTTCACAAGTCATTAATTTGGCCAGTGGGTGGGAGTGAGTCTAATAGATAACATGAACTTGTTGGGAAGATAAATATCAACAAAGCCCTTTTATTTGGAGACTCAACATACTTTTCAAACTGCCTATTCACTTTGTGGGAAATATGACATAATGAGTTTATTATATTTTAACATTGTTGCACAAAGAATAATTTTTTGAGAGGTTAACAGAAAATTGCCAGTGTATCAGAAATTGAGCAAGGAACAAAATCTTTGATGTGCAAATAATCATTCACCTGGTAGCAGGTGTAATTCTACCATCAATAACATGATTTCTGCAGAAATAGAGGGGTCAAAACATAGGTTGCTGTGTAAAATATACCATCTGAATTGAGATAATACATTATTGAGTGGCATTCAAAAATCAGTTATTCAAATAAAGTCCTTACTTTCATAGTATGATGACTTTTGCAGACTTGAAGATTCAATCACCATTCAAACGTGATTCAAAACGATTCAAACACTTGAAGATTCAGACATGATATTCCAGAAAAAAATGTTGGGGAAAAACACATAGTGAATTGCCATGCAGTGCTTTGAAATAGCTTTGAAATGTAGGCCATTTAACCAAACTACATGAAACCACCAAGCTCCTTCATGTCAGGACATGAGGAAGCTGTAAATTGTGGTAAAAGCTATTATCTTAGTCACTGTAATCACAAACTGAGAGAAAAAAGAAAGACATGGATGTCTCTTTCTAGAGCTGTTTTCAGAGAGAGAAATGGAAATGAAAACGCTATCTGTGAATCCTCAAGCTGAAGCTGCCTGGACTCTGCAGAGAATAAAAGAGAAGGAGTTTGTCACTCCAAGCAAACAGAGAGCCCATGATTCGCAAGATAGAGGGTGGATTTCTCTAAGCTGACCCTGTATTCTCCAGATGCTTGCCTTCCACTTCTAGATTTGAACTGGGTTTAAATTTGGCTTCTGTTTCTAGGTCTAGAGTGTAAACAGGAGGTCTCACACATTCTGCAGTGATGGTGGCGTGGTGCTTGAGTGGGATGTCAGCCTACATCATCACCTACTTTCTCTTCCCAAATGAGAGGGGAAAGTCTGTCAGGGAGATTTCATTGCAACATGATGGGCTGCTAGGGTGCTCTCCCCATTCCAGGGGTCATGATTTATAGCAACCGGTGCCAGAAATGGGTGGAATGTGCCCCTGGAAAGGCTGAAGGCAAGCTCAATGTATACATCCAAAGCAATGGAAGGGTGTGAGGGAGGCTTGCTGACTCCAAACTCAGAGTTGGATTTATCTTACAGTCCCAGCTGTCACAGCTTTGTGACAGGAAGCCATAATTGACATTGTGGTGTCCCACCAGGAGCAGAGGGAGCATTTCCAGAGGGTGATACTACCAAGCACCAATGTGGATATCAACTTCCCTCCCTTGGAAGCGAGGGAGAGTGTTAGGAGGCATTTTAGTAGGAAAATGTGCTCACAAGACTGGGATTTGTGGCAAACTTGAAAGTCGCTGTTCAGCAGCAAAAAGAAAACACAACTCTGCCCACATGCAGTTCCACATTGTGGATGGAGCTGTCAAAATACTTCCCACAGCTGAGACCTGGAGGACAAGCAAACACTCTTTTGCTGCTGAGACCTATTACTGGAACAAATAATGTGCTATGTTTTGCATTTACAATAATTACAAACGTCAAACGTCTTGCAAACATCTTGCATTTCTTTTCCTTCCACAGATTTTCGAAACTGTGAATGTTGAATAAGCAGATAAATCCTCAAATAGAAATTTGGGAGCTTTGTTGGCATCTGTAGTTTTACAAGGATAAATCTGTTAATGGAGGCTGAAGAGGAAATGAATGTGGAAGGACAGCTGGGTAAATCTGCAAGAGATGCTTTTCATCAGCATAGAGCTGATGTAACAAAGGAAGTTCTATCATTGGGGTCACAGGCTTTATGATTGCTAGGTTTGGAGCATGGATAAGGGCTAAAGTCAGGCAAAATTTCAGCCTTAGGATAGCCTTTGTTGTTCTGCCTTGGGTGCCATCTAGATTAATTCAGGAACTGTGTTTTTTCCTGCATGATAGAGATCACAGCAGTAAAATCCCTTGAGTTTTCAGTCAGTGTGTGTCCAAATAGTGCCTCCAAATTTTTGGGTGATGAGTTCAAAATATTCTCATGCCTAATTCCAGTGATTCATTTCGTGATTATTCAACAAGAAATTCCCTCAAGTGTCAGATTTCCAGAGGGGTTAAATACTCTCAACCCAAATGATTCAGTAGCTCTAAAATACTGTTATAAAACTATAGGAAGATCATGAAGAGAAATTCAGCAAGACATTTCTGAGCTAACTACCCATGACCCCTTTTAATAAAGAAAGGATCTTTTAGACTAACTTCTATCAAGTATATTATGTAATTTCACAGGGAACTGAAATATTTGTCAAAATGTAGGAAAAGAATGGGGAGCTTTTAGGATTTAAGTTGATTTTCAGTGTCTCTTACTATTTTCTTTCCCCTGATTGTTGACTTAGGAGCACATGAGCAATCTACGGCAGTGTCCTAACCAATTCACTTAATTCCATTCTCTCATAGATAGGAATTAACCCAAGCATAACTTTAAATATTTCAAAAATAACATAATTATCATTATATCAGTGACTTGCTTTTTTATTGGCTTCTGTGTTACCTCTGTGTCAGACCAGAGTTTGATTTCCAATGTCTTCAGTTCTGTAATGTAATTGTAATTTCCAATGTCTTCAATTCTGTTTTCAGGACCAGCAGGTTTTGTCCTTGTCTTTCTGCAAACCATCCAGTTGTGCCTTTCAACTTTTTGCTGGGTCACCTCCAAGCATTAATTAAAATTTTTCAACAGTTAAAACCCCATTAAATCAGATGCACATGTTTGCCTCTTTAGGTAGGAATTCCCACAAATGCTTGCACTGCTCATTTATATTTGTGATTATGTACATCCTGAAATAGCACATATGTATTTGATAGAATCACAGAATGGCTTGGGCTGGAAGAGACCTTTATCATTCAGTTCCACCTCCCTGCCATGGGCAGAGATATTTTCTACCAGACCAGGTTGCTCCAAGCCCCAACCAACCTGTCCTTGGACACTTCCAGGGATCCAGGGGTAGCCACAGCTTCTCTGGGCAACCTGTGCCAGGCTCTCACTATCCTTACAGGGAAGAATTTCTTCCCAATATCCAATCTAAACTTACTCTCTGTCAATTTGAATCCATTCCCCCTTGTCCTGTCACTCCAGGCCCTTCTCAGTAGTCCCTCTTGTAGGCTCCCTTCAGGTAGGTACTGGAAGGCCACAATTACATCATCCCAAAGCTGCCTCTTCTCCAGGCTGACCAATCCCAATTCTCCCAGCAGAGCTGTTCCATCCCTCTGATCACCTTGGTGTCCCTTCTCTGCACTTGGGCCAGCTCCATGTCCTTCCTGTGCTGGGACTCCAGGGCTGGATGCAGTACTGCAGGTGAGGTTTCACCAGAGGGGAGCAGAGGGGGCAGAATCCCCTCCCTTGATAAATTGGAAAGCTAAGGAAGAAAATAGATTTTGTGACAATTTTACTGCATCATCCATCTAAGTCTAAGAGTTAATTTTCAGAAGTTTCCTTAATCTTACAAATGACGATTTTTCAGTCTGTTCTAGATGTTTGAAGATTTGCAGCTGAGATGTCACTACTCAGAAGTTGAAACAGCAAGTGGGTATTTCCCCTCTTCATTCCATCCAACCATCCATACTTCTATTCTTTGCATGACTGCATTTTTTCCCACTAATTCTGCCTTTTCTGAGGCTTCAGGTGCTTTCATTTTAGTAACTGAAGAATTTTTTTGGACATGATGCCAGAGAACAGTCAAAAAATATTTGAATTCCCTGTCATTAAGGTAGTCAGGGCTAATATAATATGAGATTTTTTTACAGGAAAAGTAAACATAGCTGTTAAAATGCATAGAAGTAAAATTTGTGTTTCATTTGATTTCTTGTCATCTCCATATATCATATTTTCCTTTTCTCTTGCTGCTTCTCTCCCACCTATTCTCATAATCTGCAAATTACTTTAGTCTGAGATATTTCCTGTGCATTAACTGCATTTCATTGGCTGCCAATTCAGTTTTCTGTTTCTGCACTTGCATTTGTATTTAGGAAACATGATGAAAATTAATATCATAATTATACCATTCAAGCAAATCATATGAATTAAATCTGTGTCTAGCCAGCCAAAAATATCTGTGGTTGTCTTTGGAGTGTATATTTTTTTTCCCCTTCTCCAGTAGCATCATAAGACAGTGTTTTACCCCAGCCAGCAGCTGAGTACCACAGAGCCACTCATAATCCTAAGGAAATATGAGATGCTTTCCTGTGGTGATGGAACACCAGAATGCTGAGGTTTGGGTAAAAAAGGATATTGCAACTGGGCAAATACAAAAGGTGTGTGGGTTTTAGCGCCTTGTTTGGTTATTTTGTTCAAGATGAATACTGTCAAATTTCTGTAGGCTTGAAGGAAATCAGAATAAATATTTTGTGAGAAAGTTAAAAGATGGTGCTTAAAAAGGTGTCTTGGGGTGACTTTATGATGTTTGTATTCCAAACTGTCTGTTCCTTTGGTGTTGAATAATGCAGAGCTCTGCAGCTTTAAGGCTGGTCCCAGCAGTGAAGGAGGAGAGAAGAGGTGCAGAGTTTGTTATCAGAGACTGCACTTGCTCCCCCACATCCTTCACACAGACTGTGCTGTCTGCAGTGGACAGCAGGACCTTTCCTTAGGTTGTTTGTTTTCTGGCTAGCTAAGGCAAAGTTCCCTGGACTGTGGGGTTTTTTTTGCCTTTTTCTTGGAATTGTTTGAACCTGCTCTGGACTGAAAACCCAAAGGAGCACCAGGAGCTCACATCTGTGTCCCACCATGCCTGGCCTGGGCTGTGACATTTCCCACCTCCAGAGGGACTGAGAACAGACTGAGCAAGCTGGGCTGCAACCCACAGAAGGGACTCAGCTGGATTTGTCATCTCTTTGGAGGAGGGAGAGGTTTTGCTGTTTAATGTTGTTCAATTTTGTTTTGGGAAGTGTTTTGCCTGTTAAATAAACAGGCTTATTTCCACTTCCCTCCGAGGAAAATATTTCCCCGAACCAGTTGGGAAAGGGAGTGTTTGAATCTCTTTCCTAAAGGGACCCCAATTAAGAGGTTTTCTCCCTAAATTTGCCCTAAACCAGGACAAAGATTCAGTACACTTATTCACTTTGCAGAAGGTATTTGAAACCAGTTGGCTTTGGAACCAGTGGAAATCTGTAATAGAATGAGCTGCAAAGAAATTAATGAAACACTGTTGGTATCTTCCCCAGAGCAGCTGTTTGTTATCAAACAAATCTATGCTTAACCCACCCAAGTCATTAGTCACTCGAAGCCTCTAATGTCAGACTTCCTAATGGCTGGGGCAACTGCTCTGAGAAGTCTCACATTATTTCTTCCTGTCAAATTTGTCTCTGAAGTACAACCAGGGTGCTTGAGAGATCAGCTGCTTGTCCCATACCCCTTTTTAATTGCAGAAACTAAGGACTTTGTGGTTCATTAAATTAAATGAGACAATGTAGTTGTTTTATTGCAGAATATCAAGTAAAATCAATCAGGTTAAATTTGAATTATTGCTTGCACTGAGCAAATTTCTGTCCGGGCTATCTTCACATTCCCATTTAGTCTGGATGCTGATTTAATTGTGTCCTTTTATATCAGAGGCACCTGCTTGGATTTTTTTAAAGTCTAAAATCTATAATGAGTTCAGACAAATCATAATAAACCTTTCCTCAAAGGCAGTAAACAACTTCATTGAATTTGATGCTAGTCTAATTGCATTAGTAAAATAATGTCAGTTTATTTGTAGGACAGGTGACTGTAAAAAGCAACGTCCATGTGTTGGAGGTTAGGATTTTTTTTTTTTTTTTTTTTTCCCCTCTCCTTCAGGGAACTTTTCTCCCATTTGTTGCCTAAGACATGGGAATGAAGGCACTTAAGAGAGAGAAAAGATGCGGCCAGGAAGGGGTGGTGGGCGAAGGGGTGCAGTTGGCTGTAGTCTCTTAGCTGGGGAGTGAGCTTTGTAGCTGGAGGGATTTTTTCTTGGGAAGTGCAGAGATACCGAGAGGCTTGGCTGGGAGTCAGGGGTTGGGCTCAGCCCCCTGTTGGGAGCAGAGCGGAGCCAGTTCCATGGTTTGGTGCCGGAGCGCTGCTGCCCAGAGGATTCGCTGCCAGTGCGGAGTTTTGCCCTCCACTGCTTCTCCTTACCGAGGGTGAACCTCTCCTCGCAAGAGCAGCCGCTGAACCGAGAGTGTTCCAACACCTGCCCCCGCGGGGAGGGACCCTCCCCACCTGCCCGGATCCACTCGGCCCCTCCGGAGGGAGCATCTCCCAGCTGCCTGGGGGAGCCCTGCTCCAGCGCCCAGCCCCGCTGCTTTCTGCCCCCGAGTCCGGTTCTTGCTGCGCTTCAACTCAACACCCAGCGTCTGCCTGGACTCCCGCTGCCCCTGCCACCCTGCGGGCTTGCTTCTATGTCTAAAGAAACGCACCAGAGCAAGCTGTGGCATTTAAACAGCTAGCACTGAAAAGATGGCTTTAATGCTTCCACAGAAGCAACTACAATCCCTCAAATATTTCATGCTGAATACTTATGCTGGAAAAAACTTTTTGTGGCAGATTCAAGATCTTTTGAAGTTATTCACATTCTGCCCTTAGCTTCAAAGTGAAACAAGATTTGCCTTGCAAAATAATCAAGAGCTGCAACTATTTACAGGCAAATTAATTCATGGCAGCGCTGGTTATTAGAGCTACAGAATTTAGCAAGATGATGTGCTCTGGTAAGGGCCAAATTCAAACACTTCAAATATAAAGATTATTAACTCCCAAAATATCATAATTACAGGGTCATAGGGTTAGGGTTGGAACAGCTTTAAAAGTTCATCTGTTGGGAGGATGGGGCAGGGGTTAAGGAGGGCGTTCAGGGGTTGTTGGGTACATGTTGGGAGTGGACACCTTCCACTAGACCAGGTTGCTCTGAGCTCCATCCAACCTCACCTTACCAGGGATGGGGCAGCTACAACTTCTCTGGGCAACCTCTGCCAGGGCCTCATTATCCTCACAGGGAGGAATTTCTTCCTAATATCCAATCCAAACCTACTCTTGGGTCAGTTTGAAGCCATTTCCCCTTCCAGACCCTTGTAAACAGTCTCTCTCCACCCCTGTAGGCTCTCTTTGGGCATTCAAAAGCCACCATGAGGTCACCTCAAAGCCTCCTCTTCTCCAGGCCGAGCAATCCCAATTCTCCCAGCCTTTCCTCACAGCAGAGCTGCTCCAGCCCTCTGATCACCTTGGTGCCTCCTCTGGACTCACTCCAGCAGTTCCATGTCCTTCCTGTGCTGGGACCCCAGGGCTGGAGGCAGCTCTGCAGGTGGGGTCTCACCTGAGCAGGGCAGAGGAGCAGAACCTCCCTCCCCTGCTGCCCACAGGGCTTTGGCTGCTGCCCAGGATACAATTTTCAGTCCAGGATACAGATGAGGCTGTCACATACTACACAAAAAATATTCCTCTGAGGAGAATGGGGGTGGGACATTTAGTACATCCAGCTTAATACATGTGCATAAGGTAAATGTATAAGACAGTGGATTCTATAAAGATATTTATTTCGCAAGAATGATTTTCATGCTCATTTACAATGAAATAATTAGTTTTAACAAATAATCATGCCATTGCTTAATTTCAACACTAAACAATATTTACATTCAAGTTTACATCTTTGTTCAAGTTCCATGTACAATATTGTCAGAGTTAAGCAAGAATGCATCTTCAAATTAAAGTTTTTTTGTTTGGCTTTTTTGCTTGTTTATTTTTTACAGGGTATCACCATCTTTCAGACTTTTACTGGAAATGATGAATTTCCTGTCTTTGCAGTACCCTTATTCCCAATTACAGCACTGGAAAAGAACAAACACAAAACCCCAAACACAAAAGCAACCTGCAGGAAACCAGTGTCACACACATACATCAATCTCCAATCAGCCAGGCATTTAAACAGGAAGGAAGCTGCAGAATAACCTCTGCTCAACTGATTTTTGGGGATTGTTTATGTCATTCTTGAAATAGATCCTGCCTTAAGAAAATTAACCTCAGGACAATTCTTTCACCAAGTCTTAAATAACAAAAATACCTGCTTTGTCAGTACTGAAATGAACATCTTATAATAGCATCAGCAGACCCTGGAACTTTTTGTTGTGTTCTGGGGTTGTTTTGTCCCATCACAGGGGTACCCAGGACCACAGCATTGTGGTGTGGCAGCTTTTAAAAAATTATTTAAAAAACAAATTATAACCCCAGCCACCAAATATAAAAACAACAACAAAACAAGAAAAAATACTTTTAATGTGCAGAAATTCAAACTGTAACTTTTTTGGTACTGCTTTTCCCTCTTCACACCCTACAGTGTAAAGCAATTTCAGAGTCCAGCCCATGTTTTCTTGACCTACACACAAAACTCTCCCTTCTTCATCAAAGGCTTCCAACACAGTCTTCTCAGGCACTTCCCTCCCACCCTGACCTGAGAATCAGCTCAGACAACATTCAAACTCAGAAATGGTTCTGAATGACAACTTATCACAGTGCCACTGAACAGCTCAAAAATGCAACAGAGTTTTTCCTTCCTTCCACAGTTCCATGTGATGCCTGCTATTCTAATCCATGTTCTCCTATCAGTGCCTCACCTGCTGCCTGGTTTCACAGAGGCCAGGAATAGTAATAGAAGAACCAGAGCACACCTGCCAGTTCACTGCTCTGACTTACTGAAGTTATATGACAACAAAAAGAAGTGATTGTCTTCAATTTTGGTTGTGAATGTCATGGAGAGATACTGACTTTGAAGATGCAAACCTAAACATTCCCACATTTTAAATAATCTTTACATTTAGCAGAGACTACTTCACTTGTTCTGCCTTCATGTTGTGACATCTCCTGCAGAACTTGTGGGCTGAGGAGCAACTGTAGAAGGCTGCACTGGCAGCATTTCTAGCTCAGATTCACGGACAAAGATGACAGCATCACCACTGACATTTATCAAACACTGAGCCTGAAAAAAAAGACAACACCCAGTTACCAACCATTAAACAATAATACGTTTACTTATATACGCTAAATATAACTACGCAGAAAAATCAACAGAGATTGGGAGAAGGACAAATTACTATCATTTATTGATGAGGCAACCTGTGCCACATTTTCTTTTCTATCCACTCACTTGTGTGCTACCAAACATGCAGATGTATTCTTGAAAGACCATTACAGATTAAATATCTGGATACCTATACTTGTTTTTGTAACTGTTTTGAATTTATTTAATTTACTGAATATTCTGTTATTGTCTTTACAAATTAAGGTTTGTCCCTTTATGTACTAAATGGAGCATTTTACATCAGCAGCTCCAGGTATTTTTACATGGAGATCCTACACTGCAACATCAGAAATACCAAGTAATTTCTGCACTACTGTGCAACTGTTTCCTGCAATTTACCTCATTCTAGCAAACTTGGTTCTTTTATCAATCTGGGTATTTATGAAGCATCCTCATAATTTTTTGTTAATGCAAGAACACTCTTGGATTCTTCAAACATTATACCAAGATAGCAAGAAATGTGCAGATATGACTCTATGGCACTGCTGGTTTTTAAAGGCATAAAATGCGTATTTGTATCATACTAACCACAGCAGCACTTTTTATTTCACATCCTAACCCACCTGATTTTTGTTTGGATTTTCCATGAAAACACACTGCTTCATTATGTATGACACAACTGCATTCCCTCCCAGAGCTGCAACGTGAGCTCTCACCATGGCAAACACTTCAGCAATAAAAGCATGGAGGAAGCCACTGACACCACCCTCCTAGAACGGAAAAAATATACATTACATATTATATTAGGTCTAGCTACAAGGTGCTGAGTACTTCTCTTACATATTTATCAGCTGAATAATTTAGTGAATCCTAAATGGTGTAGAGAACTTAAAAGCCATTCACTGTTTAATGGGTCACAGTTATAAATCAGATGGAGAGAGACCATTTACAGGGGCCTGGCGTGACAAGACAAGACAGAATAGCTTCAAAGTGACAGGTATAGATTGGATATTGGGAAGAAATTCTTCCCTGTGAGGGTGGTGAGGCTCTGGCACAGGGGGCCCAGAGAAGCTGTGGCTGCCCCTGGATCCCTGGAAGTGTCCAAGGCCAGGCTGGATGGGGCTTGGAGCAACCTGGGACAGCGGAAGGTGTTCCTGCCCATGGCAGGGAGGGTGGAACAAGAAGGTCTTTAAGGTCCCTTCCAATCCAAACCATTCTATGGTTCTATGAAATTCTTGGAAATTCCCAGTAAGGAGTGATCACTGCAACTTCATGTATGTTAAAGACTGTCATTAGTTCTCAACACTCACTAAAGAAATTATCCCTCCAAATAAAAAGGAAGCAAAGGATAGAGCGAAGGCTTGAGCTATCCAAGCTATTAATTTTTTTTATTTTCACCCCTGAAGTGCAAAGGAACTTCTAGCCATCTCATCTCATTTCATTTTTTTTTTTGTTTTACTTGATGGTGGTTTTGGGGCATTTTTACTTCTTTGGTATGAAAATGAAGAATTTAAATTGATGTCAGAGAAAGAAAACAACCAAGTATGGATTTTCCTAAAAAATCCTTATGAAAGAATGTGAGCAACTATATTGTGAGGGAAAATCTATTGCACACAAACCAGGCAACCAACCAAAGAAATAAAAACCCACAGAAAATGCTGAGAAAAGAAACTGATCAAAACAGAACTCACTGTTGGTTCAAAATACATGTAAAATTTCAAAATTCAAGTGAATGGCAAGACCACTAGACTTCCCACATGACTCTGTGTGTGTGCGCGCCACAGGAAAAATGGAAGAGGCAGGTAGAAGAAGAGATTGAACTAAGTTGAATTTCTAAAGGCTGTGCTCATTCCAAAAAGTATAATGTTCCCTGAAGAGACTCATAAACACAAAAAAAACCCCATATCTTGGATGAAAATTTACAAACAAAAAGGACATGTATAATTTTATCAAACCCAGCATAAAGCCAGAACGAAGACAACTGCAGCAAGAAATCAAAATGCAATACCAGTTCATAATTCTCATGGAATTTTGATTTTGTCCAAGTCTTTTAAAGGTACGGTAACTGATGGGGAATAATACGTAATATAAACCCAACTCAACATTAGATGGCAAGAGGTAACAAAACAACTGCAAACACCCACCTGTAAACAGCAAAGCCCATGAAAAATGGATTAATACAACTTTAAATTACCCATCATTTTTTCTTCTAGTATATACTTTCGCACTTCAAGCAAAACATAAAGCAATACAAACAAAAATGCTGGTCTTTACTTTCTTGTAGAACCTGAACCACAGTGCAGGAGTTGGATATAATGGCTGTTCTGTGCTGACTCCATTATAACTCAAGGCAATCCTGTAGCAAGAGTAGTTTGTGACCCAGCCTATGTAGCTGAAATAATTTAAATTAGCTCCCCTAGGTGCTGGAAAGAGCACAGTGGCAGCATCCCAGGGACTGTGCAAGATTCCAGCTTCATGAAAAAGCTGAAATGAACACTTGAGTGACCTATCCTTGTTGGGATCTGCTATCACAGATACTAAAGCTTATCAGCTATTGAGTTTGTACCTACAGAATCTGCACTTAGTTCAGGAATGTCCTGTAACCATTTCCCTGCTCTGACATCCTTTTGGAAACACTGTCATTTTCACACATCGCCTTCTCAAGTTAAAAGGGAAAGTTAAAAGTAACTTGAAAGATCCAAACAAAACTTTTGTCTGATCTAAGTTTCTCTAGAGAGCTCACAGCCCATTTTCAGGAAGCCTGATCATTTTTATTAACAAGTGCTCTGTAATTTTAGAAATGTGTAATTAGGAAAAAACAGCAAACTCTTCAGCACTGACAAGCCAGGCAAGAGGGACACTATTTCTGTGGCCAAAAGCAAAGATACAGCTACTTCCCAAAAGGACAGGAAAATTTTAAGGAACATTGGTTTGCATTTTGACATGCTCAGAGAATTATTTGTTTTCCCAATGCAGACAGAAGATCAGGGTTTGAACATCACCTCTAAGCCGGTTGTGTGGCCACAGACTCAGTGCAATTTTTGATGCTCATCAGACAAAGTTTTGTTACAGAGAAAGCACAGAATGCAGTGTTAAAATCAGCATAACATTATCTATGATATAGGCAATGTCGTATTAACCAAAGAATTTTAAAATCCAAATACATTGTGAAAGTTGATCACTGAGCTTGCTAAATGAGAGAAGAATAGATTACTTATTCTTTTCTTTAGCATTCAATTTGCGTTCAAATGATCCCAACTTCTACTACTACTACTGGTCAAAGACACGTTTTTGCCATATAGTTCTGTTTAAGAACTCACTGGTTTAGTGTTCTGTCCAATTCAATAGCAATTGTTAACCAACACCTTCCTAACAGTGCCAAACACAAAAATGGCTTTGTGTGCTCCGTGACAAAAGCAGTACCAAAGGAATTTGCTCTGTGCTCAGCACTGCAAGTAACACAAATTGCACTCCCTGGCTGTGCCACACCTGAACTCAAACCTCTGATTCTTACAATTAACAAAAAATTATTCCCTGACATAAAATGAATCCCTGCCATACAGCTCACCTCACGCAAAGAAGTGGTTTCTCGTATAAAAAACATGTTGATTATCCCAAGATATTTGGTTATTTTCGCCCCAGGGAGAAAGGAAAGAGGTGTCATCTTAACAACTGAGACAGTGGAATTGGTGCATGACGGGACTGAACGGTGCCGTAAGTATCCCTCAGCCAATGGACTTGCTTTTTCAATGGAAGTAGCTGAAAAACGGGGAAAAAAACAGGAGAAAATAACTATCAAGATCCATCACTGTTCCTCAAAACACAAAAACTCTTCTTTATGGTTTTCCAAATAGCTTGGTGACAACATTCAGCTGCCTGTGATGCTCAGCCATATACGTGAGAAAGGAAATAATCATGCAAAGCATGCAAAAGGAGACAAGAAGCTGAAATGGCATTTATTTGAGAGAGTGGCATTCCTGCAAAAGGAAAACATTGAGGCGAGCAGCTGCACATACAACCATCAGTTATAATGTGAAGATACAGAAAAAAGTGCCAACATTTTGAAACATGTATTCTGCTGGAAGAACAAATTATAGGAAGTGTGAAAGTTGTTGTGTTTCCCCAGTGCAGCATTTTCCATTAAAACAGGTATTAATCTCTGCTATTTTAAGCAAGATAGTCAGACCTGTGGCCAAAGAACTACTGAAAACCAACTCACCACTTGCTAATTTAGTGACCATTGCCTTGACTGTCCCCTTGGTGATTGCTTCCTGTTTCTCACCCCCAATTTTCCAAGATCACACATACACCTACATCCATGCAGTGGATGTTATACAATTAGTAGGCGTACACATGTATGGAGAACTAATTACAGCAAGACTTTACTTTGCTTTTTATGCTACTGGTTCATCAACCCTACATGAGGTTACAGAACAATGTCAGCAGTTTTCACACTTGGGAATTCATTCTAAACGTGATCTGCAATGCTACTGCTGGGCAGGGCACTCCACTAAGTCACCACTGGGAAATCAGAGATATGTCTCAGATTATCAGAACGTGGTAGAAACAGCCGCCTACTTGTCTTAATTGATCCGCGCCTTATGGTCTGAGCTTTCAGTTTAATGAGCTCTATCCAGCTGTTGCATCTGTCTGCAAAGGAACTGTAATCAACTGACGTTGCTGGAAACACAGACAGAAAAACAAAAGAAAAAAAAACAGAAAAAAATATATGGATGATGTCTCTTGCTCATCTCAATGCTCCTTTTTGAGGAGGCAATGATACGTGTCTGAGAGAGAACAACCATCCGTTTGCAGGTCTGCTTAAAAGGAAAAGTTACAGGATAGGTTTGGACTTGTCCAAACTAAAGTACCGATTTCTGGTGATGTCCCAGCTCTGAACCAACTGCCTGAGTGGGACTTCAGCACTGAAAAAACATGCAAATACAGTCATTAAGGACTTAGGATAGATTAGTTTTTTAAATCTAAATTTAGGATGTAAGTTATGGCTTTTTAACCTTAATTTAAGCCTTTTTTAATTTTCATTTTCATTGTTTTTTTTCCTTACAAAGAGCTGCTGATCAGGATTTCAATTTCCCAACTGTCTTTATCAATAACTAACCTATGGACTGAAAAAAAAAAAAGTTTTGGTGATGAGGATAAGAGTCACAAACTGAAACAACATCTCTGTTTTAAACACAAATGAATATTCCTTACAGAACAGTCTTCCTTGCCCCAACATCCTCCCTCCAACACCCCTCCCATTATCATTACAATAAGAAGTAAGAGTTGTTTCTGCTATGACTTTTGGTATTAGTTGCAGGGGTGTTTGCATATCTCTTAAAAAAAAAAAAGGGGGGGGGGGGGACAATTGCAAACACCGTTTCTTCATTATCCTGAAGAAACGGGAGGAACACATGCTAACTTCAAATTAACACAGGCAGAACAGCTCTCTTCCCAGGGACTCATTTTCTGTCAGATAAAGCTATATCAATGTACCTGACAGAGAGGCTGTTATTATTAACAAATCTAATTCTTATAATGAAAAATCACACCAAAATATTAGGATATCATTAAGCCACACCAGAGCATGCATTCTCAGTTAAGTAGTAAACACTTCCTGGATTAAGACACATCCAAAAAGAGTATACCAATATCCCAAGAATGCTCATTCTGTTCTGGCAGATGGCTAAATTAAGGAAACTCACCTCTCTGAGCAGCAGGAATACCTGTGTGGGAACTTGCACCCTCCAGGACTTCTAATAAAACAAAATTAATTCCGTTCAGATAATCTATAAAGCAGAGTCAGGTAGTACAGGACAACAGCTTCCAAGAAAGATGGGAGTGACTATTTCCAAGGGCCTGGAGCCACAGGACAAGGGGGAATAGCTTCACACTGACAGACAGCATGTTTAGATTGGATACTAGGAAGGAATACTAGGATTGGACACTATGGGACAGACAGTATGTTTAGATTGGATACTAGGGAGGAATACTAGGATTGGACACTATGGGACAGACAGTATGTTTAGATTGGATACTAGGAGGACCCTCAGGATGGTGCAGCCCTGACAGAGATTGCCCAGGGAAGTTGTGGTTGCCCCATCCCTGGAGGTGTCCAAGGCCAGGCTAGATTGGGCTTGGAGCAATATGATCTAGTGGAAGGTGTCCCTGCCCAGGGCAGGGGCGTGGAATGAAATGATCTTTAAGGTCCCTTCCAACCCAAACTACTCCACAATTCTATGACCCTTATAAAAGATTTTAGGGTCAAGTATGAAAAAAACCCACCCTCTATATATAGAAGTATACTAGTATACACAGTATACTGCTTACTTAGGTAAAAGAGTTATTATAAATAATTCACTTTACTAAATCTACCTTGCAATTTTAATATGTTTATTTATTAAAGGTCACTACTGTGTAAGACTGTAAACCAACATTTTTAAAACAACACTCCTACAGATAAGTAAAATATATTAAATAACTTGCTAAGTAAATGTAACTACAATGAAGTTGTCAAGAAATGAGAGATGGAATAATTGTCTGGCTGAACTGCTCTGTCTACAGCACGATATGGAATGTGGAGAACATCAGGAAAAGTGGAAGATGGGAACAGGCTGCCCTCCACTGGTCAGTGCCGAGCACACAGGGAGCACAGTCCAGTAATGAGTAGAGAGACACCAGCAGAAATTTCTGGGTAGCTTCTATTTTTTAAAATAAAGAACGTAGCAAATTAGAAGTTGAGCATTAAAAAAAATAAAAATCAATAAGAATATTTTTGTTCAAATTAATCTGGCCTCTGAAAATACAAAACTAAGTGTGGTAGGCATCCTTCTTTACACAATTGATGTAACAGGCAAAAAAGGGAGCTCAAACATCTACAGTAATTCCCAAATATTTAATTTCTTCTCAGTAAACATTTTGGTAGATAATCCGACAAGGGAGAAGGTATTAAAGACAGCTGATTTCAATAAATGGAATTTCTAATGCAGTCATAGAAGAACTGTGACAACCATTCTTGAAATGCAGCTCTATCTCAGCTAAAATAAAGCAGCTATTTAACAGCTACCATGTGCTGCACTATACAGATTATTTACTATACAAGTTTAGGCTCCTTTCTCTTAAAGGAAATTTGCATGCAACCAGTATTTGGTAGATAAAGTATTTCCCGTCATGAAAACAATTAAATTAATTGTGTGAGGCTGAGAAAACATGGAGGTACTTTATATGGGCCATTCACAGTATGCAGCAAACCTAATTATTAAGTAACTGATAATTATGTCAAATGACACCCAACACCCAGTGGTTTGCAGCATCTTCAGTATTCTAAATGCAAAGACAGGAAATATAGACAGAACGATCAGCCAAGCCATCTTGTGCCTCTCAAAATACTTGACAACAGGAGTAAACATACCCATTATGCTTAGGCAGCAAAGCACATTTAAAGCCTGTGAAAGTACAGATATTTTAAAGCCTCTACAACTATGGAAGGGCATAACTCAAAGTCCATAAAAAACTACAGTTTAACATTCTTCCCCTTAACTGACCTTTAGCTGGAGAGAATGGATGAGAAGAAAGGGGATCAGAGCAAAGTTCCAAGGGAAATTGTAGCTGTTCTTCATTGTCCGTAGATGCTTCAAAAAAGAAAACATGGCCAACTGATAATTAACCCCCAAAATAAGATTTTCCAGTAATTACAAGCAGAGTCAATTTAGTCAGGTCTGACTTGAACAGGTATTTTCAGCATGTGCATGAAGTGATGCAGTTCTGCAGAAACAGGTGTCTGAGAACAAATCCAGCTGCAGCATTGAGCAGAACATGTGTTCCACTGAAAAGGATTTGAAGTTTTTAGTAAAAAATGAAGTCCATTCATGGATTTTTATTTTGATTCTGCAGTTGAATCTAAGTCAGCTATTATAATATAAATTAGCACTAATTCCACATGAAAACACTTCACTTTCACTACTGAGGAAGTCAGTCATAACTAATGTTTTAGAAACATATGGCTCTGTTCTACTATCTAATTCCATTCTGAAGAATTGGGTATCCTCAGAGTTCTGAATTCCCACTTCCAGACTGCACACATACATTTCTAACATAAGCTGGTACTTCATTAGCAAGGTGACATATGCAGATCACAATAGTCTCTTCCATTCCCTCCATGCACTTCACTGAGCTCCAAAACTATTACTGACCTGCTTAAGGATTTTCAGAAGGTTGGGTTTTCTTAAAAGCATTATGAATTTATTTTCCACCTTCTTAAAGCATGGACAAAATTTCCACTCACAAGAACAAGTATTCTCTGATGATTTACACCAAATGTTCCAAAATACAACAGAAATTTCATCCTCTGTTACACCTACCTTTTACAGAAAAACAATCAAAGTAGGATCACAGAATAAGAAAGTACTATAAATTTGTTGATTATGTAAAATAAACACCTAATACTTGATGAGGAAGTCATCCTGCTGGAGGTCAACTACACAAACTCTAAAAAACCTATGTGTTGAAAGAAACTCCCTGAAAAATACGTATATTTGAACTTGATGATCCTTGTGGGTCCTTTTCAACTCCGAATATTCTGTGATCTGTACGTGTAACTGAAATTAAAAACTGGACTCATTAGGCACTGAGGATAAAAAAATCAAAGATGCCACACGATATTTACCTCTTTGCTGTGATTTTTCAGTAGGTGCTTTGTTGACTTGCAGTGCTTGGTTTTTGTCATATGTAATGGCAACAGCTGTGACTGCAATCTGCAAATCAGAAATATTTGGCATATTAGGTAAGTTGATCTCTTGTGCAATGTGAAAAATAATTTTGCAAACAAGCAGTTCTTTGCATAGAATCATAATAAGGGGGAAAAAAACATCTAAGAATTCAGCAGACATAGCAGTAAATCAAATCCTAGCCCAGTTTACCCTGAGCAGCAAATGTTAAGTCTAAGGCCATGCCTATGTACTGGAAGTTAAAGGCAGCAATTCACTTACCTGAACTAATTCATCCTCTGGCAGAGCAACTGTAAAGTTTACATGGCAAAGACAGCAGGGAACCATAGACCGGAGTTTAAAATACAAACTCTGTTGAAGACAGGATATTATTTTGGGTTACTCAGGGGAAAAAAATGTGTGGTTCATTTTAGAGAAATTAAGGATGAAAACTCTCTTCATAGTAGAAGTCATCTAATGACACTAATTTTTTCTTGCATAAGATTTATATGTGTGAAAAGTCAGGACAGAATGCAATCTATTGTAGAGCTGTTTTTCTGTTTCTAGAGTATTCAGCCAGTCAAAGGACTCCTTCAGATTCCAAAAGCTTTGAAAAACCCTAATATAATAAAAAAGGCTGAACCTATCTTTACAGAAACTCACAAGCTCATTACAGACATTTTGCAGTCTATTTTCAAGATTATGAGACACATGTTATTTTCAGTATAGTGGAATTTTACTTGGCTTCCATTTGAACACTTAAAGTATTTGAAATAAGATTCTTACCTTCAGCAGATTCTCACAGAGATCGTTAAAGTTCTTATTGAGTGTTTGATTTGTTGGGTTAATGTTGCTTAATCTGGACACTCTAACTGCTGTGAACATCTGAATTAGAAACAAACATGGGGTTTTTTGCCAACATATGCCAATATATTTTATCCAGTGTCTTAAACCCAAATTAATAAAGAAGGAAAATAATGTAAAATACGTTAACATATATGTTCACTAAATAAAAAAAATATGTTAGCAAAGCAACATAGTCAATAATCTGTTCCCTTTAAGGGGCTTTGAACCTAGCCAAAAAAACCTTTCAAAAAGCCAAAGCCTTGAAGTTAATGTTTACTGTAATTATTTTAATATTTCCTGTATTAGGTTATTACTTACATAAAAGCATTAAAAAAAACAGCAAAGAAACAGGTTCTCCTACCTTATTGTTCTTACCAAAATACTACTTTTATGTCACAAAGGTGCCCTTTAATTTATCTTTCAAAATATACATTTAAATTACTACTGCATATTTCAATACAATTTAGCAAAAAGTTTCAGTTTGAATAACCTTACTTGAATTTCTGGTGTCCAGTTATTTATACCAGGCATAATTTCTGTGTTGCAACTGTAAAAACCTGTGAAGAAAATATTTGGGAAAAAAGCCTATTTTATGCACTGCAATATAGAAATACTTGTAAAGAAAACATATGTGACACAGTTTTGCAAGTATTTTCCCTCATGTGATTTTGAATATTGAATAATGCATCAACATTCAAAAAATAAATACAAAATTCTTGTAGGAGGGGCCAACACCCCAAACCCACAACCACTCCACCTATTTCTAATAGGTAAACTATGCACAAATTAGGATTTTTTTTTTAAAAAGGTGTGATATGAAAAGCTTAAAAGCCAACCTTTAATAGAGAGCACAGTAAAGGCTGTAAAGGAACTACTGTAGTGACTGAATGCAAATAAAAATCAGTAGTATAATGACTAAACAGCAGAGTAAAATAAGTTACCAACAGAAAATCAGTAATTCTGAAACCCTGAAGAAACAATTAAATAAGCAGACAAGAGGCCAGTCTGATAGGGCCTATATAAAAGCACAAAATGAAAAGAAATTGTGTAGCAGCTTGCAGAGGGTATAAATATTAACTGACTGTCTTTCAGAACTTCAAAAGCAGAAATCCTGTTGAAGAATCAAATAAGATTTAGAAAGGATATGCAGAAATAATAACATGAGAGCAGAAAACATGCTTTTTTTTTTACAGCAGTGTAGTAGAGCTTTCCGTAACAGAAGAAAACCAGTCCCTTGTTTATTTGTCTTGAACAAGTGTTTGAAGAAGATACTGAACAGAAAGGCCAATGAAAAAGAAAGACTCTTCTAAACCATGGAATAGGCAAAAGATCAAACAGCTAATTCAAACTGAGCTCTTAACTTACTCCACTACCAGAAAAGAACATTCTTTAATCTTCAAGTATTAGGGTGCTAAAGTGACTGGTCCTACTGATCTTAGTACTGGTATCTCTATTACTGATCCATAGCAACTGTTCCAGAAAGGGGAGTTCATGAGGAGATGGAAAAACAAGAAAGCTCTCAACAAGCACACGGACATAAGACACCTGACTTACACCACCTATTTTGGACATCAAGAAGCATTTGGAAAGATCCTTCACCAAGGTCTCTTTTAAGAAACTAAGAATGAAGCATCATCAAATGAAAGGTAAATATAAGATTAGAAAAAGAGGGACAAAAATGCTTAATTTTCACAGTGAAAACATCCGTAATTTTGGATTTTGTGCTTCAAGCACATTCATAACTTATATGCAGAAGAGGATAAAACAAGGTGATTGCTGATGGCCCTAATTTAGGGTAATAAAATCAACTGCAGCAGAACTGTATAATCAGTGAGGAATAAAAGATTTGGTGATAGCAATAGATAACTACAGGGATCATTCTGAGCTCGACATGACTCAAAATTATTAACACTAATATCAGTTATTAGGAAGGAAACTAAGACTTCCTCAGGAAAACACAGGGAAATTCACAATGATAAGAGGAAGGACAAGGACAAATCAATGCCCAGAGCAATTTCTATACAATGGACAACTATATTTGCCTCTTATCCAGATCTGCTGGGGAAGGTATGACATATCTATACAATGATAAATAGCATAACGACAACTAATACCAGGCAATAATTAGTTCTCCATTCTACTTTTATTAACCTGAAACCTACAAATTCATAATTCAGTCTAAAAATCTTCAGCAACAGTAATACTGTCAGTTCTCTTTGAACCTTCAAAATATTTTTTAATAAAACTAATCATATTTTGTCATTTTGCAGCCTACAGCATAAATTAGAAAAAATATCATTGTAACTATACCAGAAGGTGGTGGAACATCTGTCAGTAAAGAATGTACATCTTCCATTGCATCTGTGTCATCAATCTGCAAAAAGGGAATAATTGAGAAAATCATGCTGCTGTGCCAGTAAGAAATTCCAGAAAGAAATAAAATAACCTCTACTCCATTCAAACTTTAACACTTTTATCTGAGATCAGGCTGAGAGCCCTCCTACTTTCTGTAAATAATTCTGGTGTGTCTTTTACATTCATCCTGTCTTATTGACCTGCAAGAGATCCAAATTTACCTCTAACTCCCAAGGTTTTCTTACCAAGGGTTTTAGAAATGGTTTATAACTTAACTCCACTATTGAAGGGTTTTCTGTAATTTGTCTCCTCCTCACTCTCCATGTAAAAGGGGTTGCCCTTGTTTTCTTCAAAAAACAACCCAAAAACTACACAAAACAAACCCAGATATCTTTACCTCTCATAACTGTCTTCTCAACCTCTTTCAGCATATCCTCATCACAATGAATTTTTTACTACTTTTTCTTCCATAGTTCCAGTGATTTTGAACAGCGATTTTAATCCAGAAAGCTTAGACAGGAGTTTAACTAAATCTCCTGCATACTGCTTCTGATATCCAATAATCATCAACCAAATACCCAGTATCTCAATTAAGACAGTAGTAAATGATTCCAGAGATAAGTAATTTTTTCTATAAATAGCTTACAAAATCTTCATTTTTTTACAAAGGTATTTGACCCTTTCTTCAAAAGCACCAACCAATCTAAATTTATTATCACAAACTCCCCCAACCTGTTATTTTTTCATTCTCCTTTCATACCTCTTTTTTTCAAACAAACTGCTATTATAGTGCTCCCTCATTCTTCCTATCTGCAGCCTTTCTTCCAGATTATTTTCTATGAAGATGTGATTTGTGAAGATTAACAAAGCCTTAAATGTACCTTAGGCTGCAATTACAGGCTGTATTTTGAAGTGGATTTCAGTCAGTGATACGTATTTGTACTACCTGTATCTACAGGATGATCAAAACTCCAGCCCTTCTTTAACACTTGCTGGAGTATTAAAGACTTCAAAATGGACAATGTTCAATCACATCTTTCAATTTTAGTGAATAGAGAGGTAAAAGAAATCTATATCCTTTATGTGTAGGTGTCGTTCTTTCTACTTGCAGCTGTAGAAAGAACTGGAAGGTATTGTCAGAAGTTGTGAATTCTGAAATTGTGAAAAGCAATAGCTGAAATTCAGAAAATCTTCTATGTGTTCTCTTGGCACATGCAGTTTTTTGAATGCTTTGAATACAGCCCATTCTGGGTTGTAATTCTGAATATATATAATATATATATAATAATTCTGAATATTCATCTACAACAGTAAGAGCTTTGAAACCGGAAGAAAACACAATCTTCTTATTTGCTAAATATAAAGTGTGGCAACACAAACTCAGTGTTTATAAAAATAGATCTGAAGTTTCTAATTAGTCTGATCTGCTACTTGAAGCAAGCAGAAGGACGTTTCTTAACAGCTCTTAATTTCTATTCTAAAGATTGCTACACATTCATGAACAGCAGTGCAATCTTTTTTCAGATAGTCTGCAGACAGCTGTGCTTTAAGCAAATAGAGTAAGAAAAAGAGAGACAAAGCAAAATCTTAATACTTCATTTTTTCTGTTGGTACTGAAGGGAAAAAATCATACACAATTCAGGAACTGTTCTCAAAGATGAATAAGAAACCTTTTTTTTTTTTTTAAATACATATTTCAGGAGAAGAAATGTATGAACATGAGTAGTGAAAATGTTTATCACCTCCAAGACAAAAGCATCCTTCTTGCCATGTGAAAGGTCAAGCTCTGTAACTTCATCAGAGCTTTCTGACTGAGATCTCAATAGCCTGGAACGTTGTCTTGGCTCTGGAATGGGAGACCCAATAATTTCTTCTGGTAACTCCTAAAAAGAATGTAAGAATTTAACAGATGTTCTGCCCAGCTTAAAAATAATTTAACTCTACACAAATTTGTTAACAATTCTAAGAATGAGATCATTCTAAAATTACTCTTCTGAGAAATATATCTAAATAATACCAAACTATGATTCAGCTATGTGACTAAAGAAATCTGAAAATTCCAGCAGCTTTCCTAAACACAGTGAAAAAATTCTGTATCTCTATTCAAAAATAAACTTACATTCTGAATGATTCAGTAAGGAAAAATGGACATACAGTGTATATATTTGACTCAGAACGTTTTATTTTTAAGCATAAAAGATTTACTTACTGGAGGATTAATCTCATAAAGCTCCTTGTTTTTTGCTATCGTATCATTTATTTTCTTTTGCATATGGGATATGTGCTGATCATAGGTGGCATCATTTGGAGTCTTTCCAGCAATCTGAATACCTCCAGGTGTTGGCAAAGCTGCTAAATACACACCTGTTGCAGACTTTTAAAAAGTCACCAAAAAAAAAAGACAAGTACATAAGCGTGAATTCCTAATATATTCATATAGAGCTTTCCATAATGCTTATGCTAAAACACCACTGTAACATGGAAATTACGGCAGCATCTGTTGCAAATAAATAAATGGATATTTCTCTTCTGTTCACTTATGAAAAGCCTTCACTACTCTTTTAAAAAACTCTCTCCTTTTCATTTTTCATGGTGGAACTCTTACACTTGTCTAAAAATTCCAACCAAACTAAAAATTAAAGCCTCTGCCCCAATATGTTTTGCATAAGCAAATAGTTTTTTATAGTTTTTGTAGATCTAAAATTTGGCCAAACCATTTACAGCATCAGTGAGGTTGTGACCTATTTCTATTTACAGGAAACGGATCATAGAAGACAAAAAAAAAATGCCAACCAGAATTATCCAAGTATACTCTGATGTAGGAAACAGCTTATTTCACTATCCTAACCTAGCATGAAAGAAAGGGGTTAGAAAATATTGCTAATGAACATTTCTTGGCTTCCTCAAATGTATCATTTATTTCTTCAGCTGCATCCAAGAAGAAGCAACAGACCTTTCCCTTGTTGCCAAACAACCAAAAGATTTACTGACAGACTTAACTGACCTTATTTGTCATGGAACTGCAATTCCATATGAAGAACAGGGATCTCTTTGACAGGACCTTTAAAGAATACCATAATTTTTCCACAATTTGCACCATTAAACTGTTTATTGTTTCTTTTCTTCTCATCCCCTTTTTAATTATCTCGTCTACCATTTTCAAGAGAGCTGAATCTTCTTCTACTGGTTATGAAAGACAAGTCTGCCCTGATTTTACAATAATTAAGGCACCTTGCTCTTAAAACTACATTTTAATATGTCTGGTTACTCCAAATCCCTCAACACTTGCATGTCTTGCTGAAAAAATACCGTAAGAAAGCAAAAGAAACCCAGAATCCGTTGTACTTACTGCCAAGCCCATCAGCATATTTTCCCCCACAGTGATCTGAATTCTCAGCCCAAAGAGAGCATTCATTCCTCTCAGCTTGAGTTTGTTCATCAGTTGTGTGTGCACTTCATACTCCATGAATGGCAAGAGATTACTGATAGAGGTTGCATTTGCTTCAGCCTGAGCTTTCTTCTTCAGACGGCACAACCTGGCAACACAAACCAGTACAGACAGAGCTTTAATGGATTTGTGAAGATTGAAAGGGATCACAAGGTATCTTGATTTTTTTTCCTCATTGTATAACCTAATACAGCTTCAACTATTTTAGATTGCTGCAACAGTGAAATAAAATGCCAGTTCTTTACAAGAACTCCTTGAGACAGTGTCATCTGAAAACATATTTTCAGCTTTTCTTCTAGTAAAACCCCCAATGCAAACATTTATTTCTCTTGCTGCAAGCCTTAATCATTTCAGGCACAAGTACAGAAAACTACTATGGTAATTTCTGGTGGCAGAACTTTTAAAATTCCTATTAATACAGTTATTTAAGAGACATATTGGAAGGAAGAAAAAGGCCCCAAAACCAAGCCAAACCCAAGTGCCCTCATAGCTAAAGCATTAACCAGATATGTCTGAAAAGAAGAAAATAAAGAGCATAGCAATCCCATCTCTCACTATACGTTAGTTATCTTCCACTCTTTGGGTTTAGTCCTACAAGCTGAAATTCAAAGCCCACACCAGTGCAATGATATTTCTAGAGAGAAATTTTATTCAAGAACACATGCCAATTGTATGTTTTGTAATACAAGGTTTGATGACACACTGGATTTTAGCAACAGGAATTCTTTCAAAGATCTCCAAAACTTTACTCGACTAAGGAAGTATTTTGACAGATACCTGGCTTGAATAAGACATCCCTTCCCAACAACTATTGCCTCTACAGGAAGGTCAATTGTGGTGAAAAGGACATCAGGAACTTTTTGCTTCCTGCAGTTGTAACAGTAAGTGAGGTGAGCAGGAAATGGCATGTTCAATTCATCATACGGAATATGGCAAAATCCACAACCTGGTGGTGAAGCTTCTTCAATCCTAAAAATACATTATGGATAGAATACTTAAAACATCTGCATCTTCTTAACCATGGTCAGTAAGTGCACATGTGTATAAGCACCTACAGAGACCTACTTGAATCATACACCACAACTAAACTCTGCTCCATTATACCAATGTGACAAGTATTAAAATATTTGAACTGGAAGAAGAAAAGGTTGCACACTACTTGCTAAAATGCTATCAATAAAACTTGGATTGAAACATCTTATGCAGGGATTGAGAAACAGGACATTCAGTGACCAACAAGTCATATAAAACTGTAACATTACTGAACTGGCTTTAAGCTGGGTAGAGTCTAAATATAATCCATGATACAAGAGTTGTACAAAGAATTTTCTGTACCAAACAAACCAAAAAAATCTCTTTTACGTTCATTGTGTACAAAACCCCATAAGAACATAATACAAACAACAAACCATTCATCCTTCTGAGAAGCACCACAATATATATCAATATTGTGTGAAGAACTGCAAGATTGTTTCCTAGTTTAAGGTATCAGGTAAAACTCATTATTTGCTTAGAACACATAGTCTCTCTCCCCCATGAGCAATATCCAGGAATGACCACTATAAATATATGAACAGGGAAAGCGCAGGCCAACTGCATCAATGCAAATTTGTATTGTGTCACATAAACAATTCTCAGTGATTTTGAAGAGGTCTGTAAGCTAATCTGACAGATTTGGAACATTAATTATCATAAAACTGTGGCAAATACATTTTGTGTTGAGCATGAGCTTTGTCTGTTTAGCTGTTTTACCTCCCTCTAGCACTTCTATGCCAAGACTCTTAGCAGTATTTTCATAAAACCGCTATTTTCTTTGTATTATGAACATGGTATTTCTTTCTTTCCATCATATAGTGACTACAAAAACAAGTATTTCAGTTCTGGCTAGTTTTTAAAATTCTATCTAAACCAGAAGACAATGGTCTTCTGCTAACAAAGTAATAGAATAAGAAATAATACTACATTGACTGATTATGGAAAAAGCAATGCAAGGGCTAAAGTGTAATAAATAGTCTTGCTTACAACTACAATAGTCCCTTGAAATATTTGATTAATATCCTGATGAGTACATGATAGCTTACCAATACACATAAATTAATCTTTTCTTCCCCAAAAATAACTGTGTGGCAATATTCATTCAAATTTTATTCGCAAGAGCAGAAACAAAGGGAAACTTCATGTTTGGCCTTCAGTTTGATGATTTTGGTCATCAACAAATGCATACCCATTTTGGAAAAATCTAGCACCCTCTTTGCTTTATAACCAAGCTATTTTATCTCCCACACATAAATAGTATTTCATGGAGCATATATACACATATTACAGACATAGCCACTTTTGGCTTATGTAATTATCAAACATCTGTCATGTTTTATTGTGTGATACAAAATTGAGAAAAAAGACCTGAAGAGCAGCTAAGGAAAAAACTTGAGTTATCTGTGTTAGTAGTCAAATGTGTTACCTTATTGAGACTGTTAGAAATAAAAACAGAGTATCTAATTTGGCGCAGAGCTCCATTATTCCTGTGGTGGTGGTTGTTAGTGAAAAGCAGTAAAGTGGTTGGTCCCGCATCCTGCACTGTAACACTGTAACCTACCCTAATAGAGAAGAACTATCTTGGCTCTGAGGAAAAAAATCAACCTCTCCCTTCTCTGACCCTATGGAAAAGAAGCCAGGCTGCCATGACAACCTTTGTTCCAAACAGCCTTCCATGGTGCCATCCTGAAGGAACCTAGGGTTCAGTACAGCTGCTGTGCCAGATGCGGACAAAATACAGACCTCTTCACTATAAGAGAAAAGAATAACAACAGTGTGAATTCCTACTACTTAGTGAGTGCTTAAAAAAAATTAGAAAATTATCAGATTAAAAAGCTAGCACAAGTTTCAGTGAAGTTCAACATCACCACTACTTTTGTGCACTTGTGCAACTTTATCCATTAAAACTCACAATCAATCCTCTTCTGGTATTTAAACCATAACCACTGAGTAAGTACAAGATGAAGAAGGATTGAACAGAAAGACTCAAGAGCTTTGCTTCATGTTACAAATAATATAACAACAGAAAGGCTAACCGGATTTAAGAATGGTTTTCAGTTCTATGGTTAACAATGCAAAGAAATAAAGCAAACCAAACAAACATTAAAAAAAATACAAAAAAACAAGGCATAATTTTTTACCAAAGTAAAAGGGGAGGTGAGAGCCTCAGCATCTTAACACTCAATTTTCAAAATTAAGTTAGAACCCAACACTGACAAGGGTGCTTCTTGAAGGATAAAAAGTGACAAACCAGTAAAATTTTACTAGGAACAACTACATCAGTGGTCCATTTTGCATGTAAAGTAACCAACCATACTTAGAATTTAACAGAGTTAAAGCTCGTAGAATGACCACAGAGCTTTTAATAATTCTCAAGTTGTTAAATAAAAACAAACCTCTAGTAGTCAGTATAAAATACTATATTGAAAAAAAAATAGACAAAATATTTCCCACATTTTCTAGAATGATACACACATCTTTTGGTTTTTTATTATTTGTTGTTTCTCTGTCCATAATAAGTTTTCATACATAACATATCTGGCAGACCAGTACTTACACACACAAGCTTGTGCTTTAAGCATGGAATAAAGCTGAACTGGCAATAAGTATGAGAATTCCAATAAATATTTTACCAATAATCAAACACTACCACATGAAATTTCTTTAGAGAAATGCAATCATCAAATAACCCAATAAATGATTGCCTATGTTCTGTACATTCTCAACTACCCATAGTTAAGGTAGAAAAAATAATACAAAGTTGCATGCTTTTTACAAGGAGACTGACAAGCAAAGGAATAAATGCTTCATTTTGGTGTGTTCATCCTTCAGTGATGGTGTAATTGAGGTAAATATGGTAAACCAAAACTTTTCCAACTTCTCTCCTTAATAAAGCAACTCTTTAGTGCTTTAACCTTAAAATATTTAGGCAAAATCAACTTGAATGAAAATAATTTCAGATGTTTGAATTTGCTTGTTACTTCCCAAATACAATTCAAAATAGTGAACCATAGTAATTTTCTGATTAATATCATCAGACACACCTGGCTCCAGGGTGAGCTTTTTCTGGGCCTGAAATGTGAAGTTTTCCATTTAAGTTCTGGTCTGCCAGCTGTTACCCAATAACGAAACTTCAATACATATACTTTTAGGAACAGTCTTAACTATTTAGGTAGATTAGTTTTAGAAAACTTCATGGATAAATTAATATTGTTACTACAAAGCAAACTGTAGGTTTTAGTTTAAAAGAAAAAATTGTAATATTCATTAGAAAAAACTTAAAACCCATATCTAAACATATATAAAAATCACCCAATACTGAAATTTCATAATCTAACTTAAACTCTGTAAAGTAGTTACAGAATAGACAGCACCAACAACTGTACTGGAATAGTTAATTTTTAATCCACTGATGATGAAATACGTTTTCTGTGGCATTTTCAAAATCAAATCATCATCATGATTTACCAAATGCTGGTTGATTCACTGTAGCCCACTACAGCATGACAACCCAATGCTTTGGCATGGGATTTTATTTCTTGTCTGATTTCTGCCCACCAGGCATCTCGTGTCTCTGGTTCATCTGAAAGACAAAGTATAAATCAGTTCACTATTCTGTACTATGCTGACACAAAGCTTCATGCAATTAATCTGAAAAGTCGAGTTTTTCATATTCAAATGCTTTAAATATGGACACTTTATTTCCTTCCTATTTATCACACTTCAGGGAAACACTAATGGGACTTCTTTACTAAGTATCTTATTTCTTGCTGCGTGAGCAGCTTCTCACAAATTACTGCATTCTTGTTGCTGTCCCTATAAAAGATAACACTAAAATACTGTAGATACTGTCCCAATCTCTACCCATTTTTAGTTCCAAACCACACTCTTAAGTTTCCAACAACACAAGAGCAGTGTAACTTGCAACAAAGCATCATAGATACTCTGTAATGTTGAAAAACTAAGAGTAATGAAATAGTATTTGTAGTAGTAAACTAATATTCTACTTTGCTGTACAATCAGTATCTTTGAAATAACCCAATAGTTTTTCCTACTGGAAGCAGCTGTCTCTGTTAACCAGAGTTTAAAAATATTTGTTCAAAACTGTATCACTATCCAAACAAACAGTTCTGTGGCACTTCTAACTGTGAGAAGCCATAGGGATTTGAAACTAGTTCTACATTTACAATATGAAGAAGTACAGGATGTATGTGGTCAGTGTTTTTTTGCTTCATTATCCTGGAAACTGCACCTTCCCTCCATGCCCATGAATGGATTCAAATTACCTTTATTGTCCTCAAGGTTATATAATATATCCTGCCTGCTTTTCTTGAAAACTACAAGATACAAAAATATAAAAAAGTGCGCTGCTAGAATAAGTTCATGCAATCCATTTATTTTAACAGCTCAGCAATTAGTTCCCATAACTAAAGCTCTTGTATTGCAAGCTTTTTACATACGGAGCAAACAAACACTGAATATATAGCTAGAATTTGTCATCTGTTTGGACGGTTAGAACTTACCTGTTTCAATGAATGTAGTTGGCAACTGTGTTAATTGTTGATACAAAATGGAAAAACCAGTAACAAACAATCAGCACCTAGATATTACCAAGGGTTCTGAGTAGAGAGACTCTAATGGAATTTCCCTGAAATTAATTGAACTTAACACGAACTCCTGGCCACTGAGTTCTCCTTGCTGAATCATTATTTAAATACCAAAGTCAAACCCTTAAATTTATTTGGAACCAATTTTGTACTACCAGGAATATTTATAACACAGTGTATGATAACCACATTATCATACACTTGGTTCTCTGACAACATGACAAACAAAAATGCAAGATGCAGATATACACATCATTTAAAAGTTACTGAAACAGAAATATTGTAAAACAAGATGTATTCATTCATGACTTTACCTCAACTTTGCCTTTAGAACTAGGCTTTAATTTTTTTAAACTAAACTAATTATCATTTTCTAATAAAAAGGAAGAGCACAGAGGTCTGTATATTCAATTATACCTAACTTTAGATGGCAATGCTTGTGTAACTCACAGCATTACACTGACCAGCAGCAGCCTGGATGCTCAGACTGAAGTTTATTCAACCTCTGCTTTGAAGAAAGGAACACTGAACAGAAAGATAAATTTACAGTGAGAGTTCTTAGGAATGTTCTCTGCAAATTAACAAAAATGTACATGTTAGGGCACAAAACAAGGGATTTCTATGAACTGTATCAATCATATTCTGTGATATTCAAGTTCACTTTAGCAGGTTGCAGTGCATTACTGGCAGAATCGTGAGGTGCTGCACGTAACTCTCAGTGTGGAAACACTGTTTAAACCCTCTCAGTGACTGGGAAAATAAATGCTTAAGATGATACTCAGCAATCCTGACTCAGATTCCTGGAGCACCTCTTCTCAGCTTTGGAAACTGAAATAATCCATTACAACACAGGCTGGAGCTCCCCAGCTCAGCTCTCTGAACCGTTTGTGGTACAAAATGTGGGAAATGTCTTCTCTGTGCACGTACACCTCTGGACAAAGGCTGCTTCTGCTGCCACCAGGTAACAGCAGTAGCAATAGTTGAATCAAGGGAGAATCTTTGGAAATGGATGGTAAGGCCAGGCTACAACATCTGACAAATTCTGAGTGTATGGAAGATGTGAGACCACATGCACATTCTGTCAAAGTTCTCTCTTAACTCTTTTTGGTGAAATGGACAAGGATCTTGGGATCAATCCCTCTTTCTCCCTCCAGTCATGGGTCAGAGATTGTTTTTATAAGCAATGTGTTTCTCCTTATAGATGAAAAGTCTAAGGTAGCAGCAAAAGTGGTTCTCTGACCATGCAGAAAAACACCTGCTCAACGAGACTGGATCACAGGCAGCTGGTCATAAACATTGACTAAACAGCCACACAAATTCTTGTACTTCACAGAAACACACCCACAAAGAAATAGCCTTTTTTTCTTGGCAAAAAGCACCAATTTTCAAAACCGTAACTTTTTACACCTTTTGGTTCCATGTGGCAAAAACTGCTTCTACTTATCACCAGTGACATTCCTATGTCAATGTGCAATAAATTGTGAAGTCATGATGAGGATTTGAGAGTTAGCAAAAGGTGAAGTGACAGAGGATGAATACAAAACATGCTGTGAAATAAAAAGACTGATAAAGACAAGAATGACACTGAAAAGGAATGTAACCACAGTGAAAACTGAAATGGAACGAGATGCTGGAAGGAAACAGGGATCCTTAAAGTGTACATAAAAGGTAGAAATAGTGACGGGTCCCAAATTCTATTCAAACATTTAGCTTTCCTTGACAAAAAATTTATAGTTTAAACTGTTGAAGCTATTAAGAGACTTAACAATTTTCTTACCTAACATCTACAAGAACACCTTACCATTATGGCAAACACATACTGTTATGAAGTTGCTCAACACTGTCTTTCTAAAACAACATTTAACCCTTTATTCTAAGAACCTGTTCAATATCTGCACTAACAAACCTATTAGCTCTAGAAATTTAATGGATCATTTTCTCTCTTATTAGAAGTAAGAAGTATTTTCCAGCCATTGTCTTCAGCCTTACAGGATCAGGCCCAATATCTTTCAAAGAATCCAAAAATTTCTTATTGCACAAGAACAAATACTTCTATAAGAGTCATGCATAAACAGCTGTAAAGAAGACTGGGATCTCTGCTTAAGATATTTTGACTATATATTGTTCCAGAAAAAGGCCAAAAAAGAATTATTATGTTTAGATATAAATACTGCACATTCACAGTTAACATGAACTTACCTTTGCATATTAAAACACAAAATAATTGTCTACAATTAAAATCAAACACCATGACATTGCAATAATAAGTTGATACAAAACACTGAATGCAGTGCAATGTGTAGCATTCGTATTCTTCTAACAAATATTTTCACAAGCAGCCTTTTTGACACATGAGCCACACAATTTCACATGAGGATGCTGTCGTAGCATTTACAAGTTTAGTAAAGCTAAGGATTTACATAAACAATTAGAGGAGTTAGGGAAGCAGGATGGCATGTGTCCAGCACACTCCATGAGAGTGCCTGTTGGTTTTTTTTTGCTAAGGCAAAAGCTTAAGAACTAAGGGTTTGCAAAGCAGATTCAGCAGACAGGAGCCAGAAACGGTGGGTATTTTGGCGCATGCTTGGATCAGGTGACAGTACAGACTGAAAACTATGGCAGCTCACTGAAATGGTTACAGAAAGTAATGGCCCTGGATTCTAGGTGGAAGCAAAAAGGCAAGCATACAGAGCACTCAGTCACAAGCTTTTCTAGCAAATGTACCGAGTAGTTTGGACCAAGGTCTCTCTACAACTTTAAGCAGGAAAGTTTGCAGGAAATTCCACTGCTAATTATGCCCCCTTGGTGGGAAACCAAAAGCTGAGTATTAAACTTACTTTCTCAATGTTTCCAAATTGGCAGGATATTTATAACCAAGTGGAAGCAAAGCACACTGTTTCTATAATTGAGAACTTGAGAAACAATGTTGTCAACAGTATAATGTTCTATCAAAATTGTGCCAACACAAACCTCCTCCAATTGAAACTTTGCAAATTGATTTTATTCAGCAGTTTTGTAAGACACAAACAGCACTTCTATACCTGGAATGTTCTTTGAGTTAGCTCTATACACCACCAAGTCACACATCTGCTTTAAAATACAAAGTTTAGCTGTACTATCCATGGGACAATATCCTGCATAAATATTTCACCTAGATACTATCACTTTCTGATTTACAAGAAGCAACACCTTTCCCAAGTTCTTTCCTAGTAGTTCACTTGTACGAGTTCTTTCAAACTTTAGCCAGAAGCTGCATTTTGTAGTCCATACAGATTTTTTGAAACTGAAGACAGATTAAGAAGAATGGCCTCTTGTTGACACAGCTCATACCCAAAAGTTGCTGTATCCTTAAAGCTGAATCTTTAGACATCCTGAGGAAATTACTCCAAAGCTGAACTATCTGATTCATTTCAGCCAATTTTACATTGTATAATTTAGTAAATATTTACATGTATAATACAATACTCTGAGAGGAGAAGGACAATCATTCAAAGAAAATTTTCACGATCTATAAATGACTCATTGTTCTGTTGTTTCAAAAATGGCAATGGAGGCCAATAATATTCTTTCAGATCAATCACTGAATCATTCATCAGGCAAAGCCATTATCCACACATCCAATATTCCCTTATTTTTGTATCTTCTTAATGAAAAACTTACTAACAGCTTATACAGAAAGAAATGCGGTGTTTTTCTGTAGGTTTGGCTGGTTGGTTTTTTTTTAACAGACACCTTTGTTAGGCTTATAAGCAACCTTCCCTGGACCTTAAAAGTTTTATTTAATCCTTTCTGGTTATCCCATAAACATTGACATTATCAATTTTATAAAATATTTAGATACATATATAAATATCTAAAATATTTAGATATAAATATCTACAACTCAATAACTGTACAGAAACACAAATCCTCTGGAGTAAAGATTAACACAAAATTCAGGGAGCAAATAACTAAACCTACAGCAGATTAACCTAAAACTTCCAAAAAAGTTTCCAAGGCACTCCATCCTTGTTTAAAAATAGTACTCCCTGCAGTGATCTTTAAGACTAAAAGATGTACGAATGAAAACTTTTTTAGAGAAAGTGAAGGAAGTAGATTATAGGGATATATCAAAGGAAAACTAGGATACACTAAACTAGCAGGAAACCACACCCAAAGAGAACAGGCACACTTACTCTTACAAATTTCAATGCCAAATGAAACATCCAGCCTGCAAAATATTATTGATAACCACTGCTTCTCTGCCAGATGAAATCAGAGAGCAGCACACATCTCACTTCTTAAGCCCAAACTGCTGAATGAGCAAAGCAAGGCTTAACAGTTAAAGGAATTTTTCAACTACTACGGAGTCAATTTTAAGAACACTTAGGATTAAAACTGCATTTACAGGATGAGATTTTGGCTGGCTGATTAAACACAAACCCTTTCATATGCAGGGCAGTTCTCTACTGGGTCATTCAGGCCAAATCACCATAAGACTCCAGGAGAAACAATACAGAAAATTCCATACATCATTCCTTTCAGTGGCAGCTCACTGTTGAGGAGTGTTAGCTTTAATCCCAAAATATACTCCAAGATGGAGAAGCCAGAAGGGTTGTTCCCCTTATGGCTAAACACAGCCACAACTGTGGCTATAACTTTTTCTTTTAATTGTAGATTAAAGTCTGATAAGAAGAGTACAAGCTGAAAAAAGTATCACCTAAAAAAAAAATTTCAATAATGTCAAAGCAGCAGTAATAATTTAGTGTAGAGATAAAAGAAAAGAAAGCATGTGATACAACTTAAATAAAATGAAAATTATAATATCAAAACATAAGGCATTTGGAGAAAAAATACATTCAGAATATATTAAAAATTAAACTATTAAATAACACTTTAAAATACTTAAAAATGAAGGTTTAAATTGCATCATACTTAAAATCATAAAAGCTAAAAAATACTGCCCAGAAATTAGAAAACTTTAAATACAGGAAATAAATTTGCCTCTGGAAAATCAGTTCCATGAATAAATATGTGCCTTTGTTACTCCAGCTTTTAGCGATGATTTCAGTCACTCATCCTAGAATGGTGACTCAGCAGGTAATAAAGAAAACTAATTATTCTATTTTATGTCTCTGTTGCTTTGTCACCTTGGCACAATAGATAGAACCTACTTTAAAACATGAGCAATCTTCAAAGAAAAGCTTCAAACGACTACAACAAAGCGGCAGTTTGGGGACACTACTGCTGTAACAAGACAAGGCTTTCTAAACCACATTGCATCTATTTTATTGCTGCAGGACAGGGATGGTATTTTTTTGGTATGAAATGACACTGTCTCTGAACTTCCTAGTCCTTGTTTACACTCCTCCGGAATGCAGAACCTCTGCATTCATTATTTCCATGCACTCACAACTGTTTATTTTGTTTTAGGACAAACTAGGCAGAGAAGCCTCATTTAATTTCTGGATCCAAGGAGACTTCAAAAGAAAAATCTCTTGTGCCTCCTACTATCCGCTGACATTTATCAGTTTTTCCTATAATCCTGTTACAGTCAGAACTTGTGTTCTCTGTCCGTATATTTTCCTACAAAACTTCTATAGATATTTTACAATGCCATGTTTAGCTGCAATTATGCAGCAATTAGGAAGGTGTTGATTCAACCAGAATCATTCTGGTTTTCTTCTAACAATGATATATTTTGAGCCAGGCAAATAGTTCTACAACTGTATGTTTGCAACCACAGAAGCAAATATCAGAAGGCTGAAAAAACTCAATGCAATCCATGAAGGAAATTTTATCAAGACAGTAGTTTTAGTCCACCCCGTATTTTAAAATTAGGATGAGTTATGTGCAAAAATACAATTTTTGCAACACCAATGTTCTCTCTCTTATGTACTATCAATTCAAAACTAGACTACATACCACAAAATGTAGTTTTGCAATAAACAATGGCTTTTTTGGAGCACTTGTGCAGGAGGAAAAGTTTATATTGGTTTTGACACCATTAGCCAGAATTTAGAGAGAGCTTTAAAGCAGTATGAGCAGATTAAATAGCATTACTTAGGTAGGGAAAGAATTCTAAACAAAGATTTTTAAATGCCAAGTTTATTTATGAATCTCTAACAGAGCACATGAATACTATTCTATGCTCAGTGACAGTGACCACTCTTTCTTCAGTTACATAAATATCTACATAGAACTCTCTCTCAAAAAAAAAAGGCAATGAAAAGCACACGGTCCCAATACAAATTATTTCATTAACTTAAAGGTGTAACTGCTTCTAGAAATAATATATAAACACCATTCACATTAACCATATCAGTTACTTAGGAACATTCACTCCTATGGAAAGGCTGCAGAAAACTGGAGTAAATTATTACTGGAGAACATCACACCCTTCAGTCTTTTCAGAAAGAAGCCTCTGACGACTGCCTCAACCTCCCATTTTCAGTCAACACACACTGATGGACAAGAAATCAACCTGGAAATTCTCCAAGAAAAGGCAACAGGTCAACCTTAAAATGTTGGGGGTTTTACTACTTGATCTAACCACATCAGACACCAACAGGAACAATCTGACATTTCCTACTGTGTTCCTACAAATGGACCACACTTACACCCCCGAAAGCAGCTTGAAATGTAATTTGCACATTCTCTGTTGGCGTTTCTACAGAAGAAAAACATTCAGTTACAGAAACAAAATACAGCCAAGCTTTCCTCTTGCATTTCCTCATATGCAAAACTAATTCTGAAGAATTTCACACTTCAATTGCAAAACTGGATACCACGCAAAGAACTCAGGAGATGCTGAGGAAGTTTTTAACAATCTTTCATCTTTCCATATTTCTGATTACTGTAGTTAGAGATGCACTGCTGGAGCAGCTTCCTAAATGGAAGTTTAAAAGGAGTTTAAAATTTAGTTATGTGAGAAACAATATGTTGGTGCTATGAAACAGCCATATGGAAAAGCAGCCTTTATTCAACAAATTCTTGCACTACCTACCTTCCTGCTCTGTGTTTAACCTCAGTGCCAAACTTCTAACAAAGATCCGTCTTCTGGATTAAGGATTCCTTGCATGTTTTTATGCTTCTAGTTCATTCTTTTTCAGAGACAGCACCAGAGGGTATCTTCCACTGTATTAAGTGCCCTCTTTTCTATGAATTTTTGCTCAGCTCCCTACTTCTATTTTGCAAATTCATCTTCATATCCACCTTTTCGTATTTTACAAACAGTTAAACAATGCTCCGTTGAACCATATGCAATTTCCAGAAATTTAAGCAGCTTCTTTTCCATTCATGAAATAGTCTTTACTTCCGCATTTCATTTTCAAGCACCTTCAAATCTCTAACGTTTCCCTACTACTGGATGCTCCTGTTTTATCTTACACACCATTAAACCATTGGCAAGAAAAAGAAAAGAAGAATCTCCTTCCGCACTTAGGTTACTAAGAAAGCTGAAATGAAGCCTGAACATTTTTCAAAAGAGAAGTAAATTTAGTAATTTTATGGTTGTGATTACATTCTCTGTCCAGCAGCACATCTAGCACTGCAAAAACCCCATACTTCCAGGAATATGAATGTAACCTGCTCAGTCCCAAACCAGTAAGATTAAGCAGCTTTTCCTACAGACCTACTGACACACCAAGGATACAGAAACACAGCCAGTTCTAAGGGAGGCATTAACTCTACAATTACTGGGTGGTTTAGACCTCTCTATTCCAACTAACACTTTCAGGTAACAAGCACCTCTGGGTAAAATGTTTTATATACATATATATGCACATTCATTTTCCTGTAATCTAAAAAATTTAGACGACAGTTTTGGATATTCTGTCCAGAACTGAATTCCTGACTTCCACTTTGCTTCTTAATCTTACACTGAGGATAACTTTATAGCATAGTTCAAGGCACGTTTAGTGTCTGGACATAAACTCATTTACTCCCTTATTCTAATAAAATTCTTTCAATAAAAGCATCCTGATGAACAATCTGGAAGAAGCTACAATGAATTCCAACTTCTGAAGATCACACACCATATACAAAAATTTGACACGTTTTTAACACCTTGGATCAGACTATGCTATACCAGTCACAGACCTGAGAATTTTATAATGTTATTTTCATAATGAAAGCAAATTTTAAAAGATTATCACTTTAGAACAAGCAAAGAAAACCAACAAAATCAAAAAGCTCAAAATCATAATATTAAGGGATGCTTACTGTAACAAGGAACAACGAGCTAATAGATTCAGTCTCTCCCTACTTTTGAGCAATTTGCAAAATGAAAAACTTCTAATTTTTAGTAACTGTACACTAAAAATGAATTTTAGAGCATGATAAAGAGCTGCATGGCAACAGTGAATTACCAAGAAGGAAAGTTTCTATGGGAAAAAAGCCCTCAGAGGTCAGCTTTGTACCTTTTTATTGTGCCAGCTTTAAAAACATCAAAGTCTGACAAGGTCTACTGGCTTGGATGCTATGTGTAGAGAAGTTATGTCTGCCTCTCCCCCACAGCACATTATCTTTCCAGAGGGGAAACATGAGAGAGAGAAGTCTTTATTTCATCTAGATTGCATCAACACACCTTCTACAGCTGTATAAGGAAGTTACACACTTGGATTACTAAAACTGCAAAAAATATAAGAATATTGGGGGGTTTTTCAAGCTAGGTAATGAAGTGATTAAAAAGTTCAAATGATTATGTTTAAAGTCCTGAAACTGGTTGCATTTTACAATACAAGATTTATGAACCAAGAAATACTGGGCTACGTACTACCCTCCTCTTTAAACTGTATTTTTCTTCAAACATTTTAATATCTATTATTATCTATAACACAACTATGGATTTAGAGCTGTTATTAAGAACAAACACATTCATTGATTTCCTGACATTAACAGGAGGAAAGCCTTTGTTGAACAAAGTACAAGCTCATGTAAAACAAAACAAAACCAAACCCACAGTCTTCCCAAATCAATCAGTGGGCCAAAAAAAAAAAATATTTAATCCATTACAGAGAAAAATCCCAAACCAAACAAAAATCACACCTGAAAAGATCCCAACTGTGTAAGGAAGAATCCATTGTCTAACACTAAATTATTTCCTTCATGGATGCTGAGCTGAAAGTAACTACTAAATAAACATCTGAACATTCAGCTTTCCAGATTGATATTAAATTACTCTTACCAATACTATTTCAAACTAAAACAATGGTTTATAATTTTAAAGAACAACATGAAAACAGGACATTTAGGCATTTGATGATTAAAATTGAAATTTGAAGCATTAATCTAAATATCTTAGAGCATTTCTAATAACTTCACTGAGCTGCCATAATTTCTGTCAGCATATGTAGTACTGAATGACTAATAAAATACCTGAATTGAAACTATTCCAGTCTAGCAGTTTGTATGATCTTGTGTTACCCATAATTCCGACAAAGGCTGAGTTCAAAACAGCAAATTAGTAGATCAGTTATAGAAGCAGAATAGTGGAAAAAAAACTACCAACAAGAACACAATTAACACCACTCCACAGGAACTGGAAAGACACAGACAGCAGAGTTAATAAGAGGCTGAAATAGAAAAGGAAAAAGGAGCATGCTATAGCAATCTGGCACTAGGTGACCAAAGTGGACAGAATATGGCAATTTTATCTTATTGGCAAGTTCTTAATCCACCTTCAAATGTCCTCTCCTCTCCTCTTCCATATTTTCCTGATTTATTCATTTGCCAATTTATTTGCTTCCTTTAATATTTTACAGACTTACTTGACTCAAATGCTTCACGATCATAACTATATCAGAATTTTTTCTACTTCTCCACCTTCCCTCCCACAGCCATACACTTTCATTCCCCCTTTTTTTCCCACTACTTTGCAATATGAGTTCCAAGGACAATGCATTTTACATTCACTTGTCAGGAGCAATCTGCAAGTCTCACAGGAACACTGCAGCTGTGCAAACATGTATCTCTATTTTGCCTTGTGTCTCATACTGCTTCCAGTCAGCTGGTAAAAATTGAGTGCATAATGCAAGAAATTAGTTTTTAAAACTTCTCAGCAAAATTGATTTTTTTTTTTCCATTCTGTCCTACATCTATCACATAGCAAATTTCACACATAAGAGACCTGTATCAGAAATCTGTTGAAAATACAGAATCCTAAAATAACTTTGTGGCAAAGAAAGACTCATATTAATTATACTTTGACATTTTGTTTAATCTTCTCTTCACTGTGTAAATAGATCTTAGAACAGGAA
The DNA here is from genome assembly GCF_963662255.1 of Cinclus cinclus. Taxonomy (NCBI): domain Eukaryota; kingdom Metazoa; phylum Chordata; class Aves; order Passeriformes; family Cinclidae; genus Cinclus; species Cinclus cinclus. The sequence goes on along the minus strand of NC_085049.1, from coordinate 19,708,811 downwards.
AACAAAAGAGCAATACTGTGTACTAATATACTTGAGAAAAATCCCTTAAAGGAGGAACATATAATTCAAATTAAGTCTTGGATTTAATTTCATGTTGCCAATTTAGTGAATCTTAAGATCAGCAACAATCTGATATACCTGCCTGGAGAACTGCTTGCCTTGGGCCATAGGAAGAAAAGGAAAAGATTAGTTTTTTGTACTTGTTTTTAAGGATGTATTTGCATAAACTTCCTTTTATTACTCCTGACTAGTGCATGCAAAACCACTATTTTTACTCTCCTCTGCATTTTTAAGTGCACTGCCAACTCCAACTTTTTGCAAAGCATTCCTCATCTGGTCTCAGTGATTAAACTAACCAAGTGTTCAGAGTCAAAAGTCACTCAGTTCTAACATGAGAACTAGGACATGCAAAACATACACGTTCTCTTACTGGGGTTACCAGGAAAATAATATATAAAAATCTTGAAGTATTGTTCAGGTTTTTAAGAACAGAAAGAAAGCTTTAAGGTTAAAAACCATGTTGTGAGCTAAATTGTAGGCATTAGTCATTAAGGATTTCAAGGAGCTGAAAATGGGAAAATATTCATAGTTAAGATCAAGCATTTAATCTCATTTTTATTTCAACAGAAAACTTGCATCAAGTTTTAATCACTAAAAGTGGCAAAAAGATTAACTCTTCAATAATTCAAAGCTAGTTTTCAATGCAAAGTTACTCATTCAAAGTATTTTTATTACTACTTTAACTTGCTGAAATGTTTCTCACTAAAAACATAACCTTTGAGTAACTTATTTTTCAACCTTAAACGACTATCTGAAATACACTGCTTTTGATAGACATTATTAGAACAGATCTATTCAAGCACTGATATGTTACAAAGGTTAGAGGACAGGACTTGTGCAAGAAGTCAATCCTATGCTGACATACCAGGATTGTGGATTCGATCCAGGAGCTTCACTGAGCGAGCACTGACCACACCCCCAACGTGGACAAGAAAGCCTGGTGGGAAGGTCGTCAAGGTAAAAAATGGGAATTCCTGTTATGATTAAAAACAAACATTAAATGACTGCTTACCAACCACTGCTGAGTGCCAGTTAACATGCAATGAATTGTTCACTTCCCTGAAATACAAGCAAAGCAGTTACACTGGGCCAGACATGTCCTTCAGGCTTACTGAGCACTTCAAAACCACATGTCCTCATGGACCCATTGTATCAGAAAAGGAGAGGTTTTTACACAATGATAGAATATTTTTCCCCCACAGAGTTATTTCTCAGACAACAGCGATAATAATCAAAACTTTACATATTTAGATGTTAATAAAACCTCTATTGATCCACTTTTACCATGGCTGCTAAACACCAGAATTCTTCTTTCATTAGCTGATTAAAAAAAATGTTTTTCTCTATTTTTAGGTGTTCTTGTTACAAGTGACTGTAGCTTGATTCTGAAGCACAGGGTGAAACAAACTGAAGTCTTGCAAGAACAAGGACTGTCTTATTACAGGAAAACACACCGAAAAAATATCAAAGGACTGCTTTGCTCGTAAGCCCTGAACATAACAAGTAAATATCCATCTTTTAAAATAAAGCATAGGTACTGAAACACAACTGTAAGTTCTTCATCTAAGGTGATTCATTTCCAGTTCATAAGTAAAATGAAGAGTTAAGTTTCAGCAACTATGCCAGCTTTAAATTCATAGAAGAGGCAAAGTAAGTAATAACGGCAATATTTCAAGACACAAATGATGAAATGAAAGTCATATTCAAAGAAGTTGAGCATAAAACTAGATTTTAATTTCTCCAGAGATATTCTGTGATATATCCAATATATACATAATAGCACACTTATGGGGGAAAGGCAAGCAGCAATTCTAAATGCATAAAGAGAAAAAAAAAAGAAGAAAATTCATGCAATCATGTTTTGTATAATTGTAACTGATTAAATGGAACAAATAAACACCGTATTTTTATATGAGAGAAAGTATAGGATAGATGGCTTTCTCACATATTTGGAAACAGTACAGTTCAACTGAGCTTCTACCTGAACAGCACACATGCTGCAGATTCAGAGGATCAGGTTCTTCCAGCAATACATGGCATTAAAAGTCATCCTAAACCAAAGCCCAATGTAGGGATAAATACTACTACCTCAGGGTTCTTGTACCTAATTATAAGAACTCTTAGAACTTTTAAAAGGTCCTTCAAACTTCAGGTTTTCTGGATATTCATTTGGCTCAAAATTTCAAAATTAAGAAGCAAACTTTGAAATCAGAAACCATAGTATCAATAACCCAAAGAAAAAGAAAACCAATCCCAAAACCCAAACCCTGCAATTTTGCTATATGATGCAATTTAAAAGTAGAAAGATTTCACCCCAGGATTCTGCAAACCTGTTTGACTGATAGGTTTTCAGGAGCAGTAATGGATTCTAGAGACAGATACAGTGAAGATTCCCCCAGAAGGTTCTAACAGATTGCAAAGTGCTTTGCAAGTTACCAGAATAGTCAAAATACTCAAAATACTTGCTTTCCCAGGACTGCAAAAATCAATAAAGAAGTTTTCTGTTCTTTTCCATAAGGCTGTGTATTTCAAGTAATTTTAACATGTTTGGACTTCCAGTTGACCTGATTCCCTACGCTAGAAACCAGGAATAAAACCTCGAATAATAACATGGTTTTATCTCAATACTCCCAAGCCTGAATCATGACAAAATAAGGTGTTCTATCAGTTAACCTGAGCCACAGAGAAATCTTAGTAACAGACTCACTGAACCATTCTGACACAATTCTATTAACAAACTCTTATTCATTCTGACACAGATCATCCATCACTTCATATGAAGATTTTTTCTTCTTTTTTTATCTCATTGAGAGTTTTTTAAAATTTCATTGTTATATTACCCAAATACCAGTTCCAGCCTCAATTACATGTTGTAAACTATAATAGTTCAAAATTATATATCTACAGTTATTTCAGGTAACACTGAAATTTCAGGGAAAACTAGATACAGTTCCCATTTTATAAATCCCCTCTATTACTGCAATTTGCAAAGGCCTCCTTTACATCAAGGTGATGCAACCACAAAGTATTTCAGTATATGACAAACCAGGATGATTTCCAAGCTACAACTGAAGATGGTCAATCATTTTACCAATACCAATTCACAGTCATTGATTGCACAGACCATGAAAGAACTGCCACTTCTAATCCTCACAACTACACAGATTTTATAGTTGGTATTTGGGGGAAGTTTGATAAAGTTACAATCAAATACCTCCTTAATACAATGTTTAAAAATGTGTATACACATACAAATACTGCTAGTGCTCTTCTTTTTAAGTACATTTCATTTAAAGACACACAAAACAATGAAGCAGCACATGGAACAAGGCTACACACACACCCTTTGGTGTAAGTGCCAGCTGAAGCAGTTCTTTGATTCCCTTGCAGCCATTCACTCATTCCCATCATCGAACCACTCCCTCAGGTAGTGCTTAAGTGTGCTCACAGAGCATCTCGGGTTAAACCAGAGCAGGGAACTGGTCCACATTCAGATATTGCTCATTTCCTGGTTAATTATTTTTATTCTAAGAGCATTTACTGTGCCATCTCACAAGATGGCCAAACCATGAAGTTTTTCTTGACCTGAACTGAGGGTGGATAGGAAGTCACTGGAAAGAAAAGATGCTTAAGTCAGGATTTCAGCCAAACAAATCTCCCAGGGAACTGCACTCTAACAACAGATTTCCTGCAGTGCCCTCCAGAGATGAAGGCCAATAGATCCTCATTTTGAAAAGGTAGCAGAAAAGATCTTTCAAGCACTTGCAGAATACAAAAACAAAAAGAAAACAGAATCTGTCCAAGTGGAAGTGATATTTTTGGCATGAGCAGCTTTTGGCCATTTCTACAAAAACATAGCTGATTTTTTAGGAATAAGATAACCTCAAATTTTCCTACTGATGCAAATACAGCATATATATTTTTAGTTAAAAATATACAGAAAGACAGCTGTGCTACAGTTACTCTTGCTCTCCACAGATATCCAGGGAATTGCTAACAGTTATTAATGTACAATGTAACATGTGCATGACTTTTCCACAGCTGTATTTTCTGCAGGTTTATTTTCAGGGAAGAAATAGAGGAATATTACCCTTCTTACAATAAACCCACTATTTATTATATATCTAATATATGTGAAACTGTATTATATATAATGAATTTATTCTTGGTTTTCCCAAAAACTTGCTATCCTAAGTAATCCAAACAAGTACAGTGCACTGATTGTGTGTGCCATACTGAAACAGACAAAATAACTTTTAAATGTTATTCATTCTAGTTAACTCAAAGGTAAACAAAAGAGGTAACACCATAGTAAAAACACACCCAATACGAAAGTTTCAGAAGACAGAATGAACTTTTTTTTATCAGTTAACTGTGCACATGCTTTGCTGCTACACCATAATCATCATCAATAACAGACTCAACATGTCTCCATCCAGTTTTACATTATTTTTTTTCTACTAGGCAACACAAAGACCTTATCAAAATAATGTGCAAATAATTTAAACTGTAAGAATACATTAATACATTAATTTACATTTTTATTGTCTTTAAAAATCTTCCTAAGGAAATAAAAAAGATCAGCCATGGAATGTCTGAAATGCTAGCAAAATCAAAGGTAAACAGAAAAAAGGCTTGCTTTAAAGCATTCCTTCAGCCAAATTAAAACATTAAAAGCAAAAAGCCATGGATTTGTATTCTTAACTAAACAAAAATTTTAACTGAAATGTATCAACATGCAAAATACACAGATCTAAAAAACGCTCTTCAAAACAACAAATTTTTAAAATTCTGCATTAACAAAATTCCAAAGAAATCTGCAAAGTCTCACCAAAAAATAAATATATTTTAGATAATGATTCAGAAATCCCAAATACAAGAAGAAAGGAGTCACACAGTGTTTTTCAACATACCCGCCTTCTACAGAACCTATGAGGCGATCCTCCCTTAGCCATGGATAACACAAGAAATGAGAAGAGAATCATCCACTTACTCAAAATAGCAGCTGAGCACTTATATTTCACAGATGGGATTTTGTTCCCAACTAACACATATGCTCCTATGTCACTACTTTAGGTAGTCAGAAACCGCAATTTAATTTATTTCTGAGTAGGAATATACTCACATTTCTTCCTTCAAGACACCTCACTATCAACATTTTGATCAAAGCTGTATATAATTTATAAAAAAAAAGTTGGAATTACCCACCCAAATTGAAACAATTAATTAAAAACACTGTTTTCATCGTATAGTCTATTCAGTAGACAGATAGCATTTTAGTCCAACAGAGGAAAAGTCTAAATCTATCAATGGCATTTTTAGTCCAATAGAAGAAAAGTTTAAATCTGTGCCTTTTACTGCTTGGCAAGTAGTTCAGGTTCAAGTTCCCAATTAAAGGCGGCCTTCAACTCCACAAAATGGGCCACAAGGTATCAACTCAATTCCCCAAAACTGAAACTTTTCCCAGTTCCAAATGGGATTTTCAACTTGTTTAAAGATACGGAAATGTTTCTGAATTTGGTTTCTGTAAAAACTTTATCATCATGTGTTTACTTAAATATTAAACTTAACATGCATCAGGACATTACAGAGACCACACAACAGTAATTTCTCCTATAACTTCTTAATACCACTGGAATTACTTGAGTGCTGTGCACAGTTAATTAATTGCTCCACCTTTCCTAACGTGTTAGCAATATATTTGTATTTAAATAATTTGTGTATTAAAAGGGCTTTTAACCAGTCAACATTTGTAGTAAATTCAAGCCTAGAATTACATGTTTTCAAACAGAAAGTAACAGCAAACATTTAACTTACTACAAGATAAATTTTCACTTCAGTAGACCAGAAATGGAAGTATAAAATGCCTTACCCTTTGCTCCAGAGCTGACTGAGTCTGTTGTCTTAAAAGAGTTTTAAATGGCCCCCCTTCTTTTCCAGCACTCCCACTGCCCATTCCTGAAGAGTATCAGTACAAATGACATTCAAAGAAACATGTATTATAATTTGTAATCAAAGGGTGATTTCAAAATAGATAAAAATGAGTCATTGAAAACAGTCAAATTATCCCCATAATCTTACTTCTTAAGAAAAAAAAAAAAATCAAAATTTAATTTTGGTTTGAGGGTTGTTCTAGATTTTCCTTTTCACATGACTAGTGATTTTTCACTATTTGGACAAATCCCCCCAATATAAGATTCTTTCCTGCTGAATTAAAATAAACTTTTAAATATAAAAACTTAAAGATGTGGGTTTAAAATTCTTTCTTATTACACATAACTAGTTTTTATTTTCTAGTTATGACTTTCTGCCTAAAATTTAAATATAGGTCTACTTTTTACATAGTTTTCACATAACCAGATTATCTGCCCTTATTAAAAAGAGTCTCTGTCAGACTACTCCATAGTTGTGTATCTCTCACTAATATTATTAAAATATTTTTATTCAACAGAAGTAATAAAAAAACTGGGTTTCAGAGAGTTTCAGGTAATTAAACCACCTTTCCTAACTACTAGTAGGAGACCATACACGTAATTACAGCAGCAGCTACATAATGCATGATTAAGAGCAAGAAGAAAATACAAAGGCAGTGCATATCCTTTGATTTGAAATATAAACTCTGAAAAAAAATTATTTTACATGATGAAATAGTCATCTGATTCATTCAAATAAGTTAAGGGCTACTACTACTCAGCATTTAAAACTACATTTATTTGATTACTGTCTTTGCACACACATAACCTGCAGATTATCCGTAAATGAACACAAGATAAATTCCAACTTGCCATAATATAATTCTCTCTTTCCTTCTTTCAGATTTTTACTTCCAGCCTTACCCCCTAGCCACAGAGGTTTTTGTGCAGAGAAAGTTTATCAGATGCACTAACATCTTTGTTGTTGAATTATTTGCAATCAAGGACATCTCCCCTTAACAGAGCATGGTGAGATGCAGGTTATGTGTCTGACAGGAAATTACGAGTTCTGTGGTTAAAAATCACTGAAGTAAACACATACCAAGATTGTGGTTTTGCTACAGTAAACACAATGCTAGAGAATCAGATTTTCTTGGTAATGTCATGCCTAAAAACACATTATCATCGCCATTCGTCATATCTAAAGCCAGCAGGGTTAACACAACAAAGCAAAAATAAGCCCCTAAGTGGTAGAGGAAAGCAGAGCATAAAAAACAAAAAGGTGTCAGGAGCAGGATGAAATACAAATATCACAGTGCAAACAGTTAGAAATGAAGCCAAGATTTACTTTTCCAAAATTTGTAGCTTATTCAACATAGTAATTCCTTGCTACTATCCTTTATCTTCTGATCAATCATCTGATAAAGATGAACAAGACTTAATATACATCAAAGTGCAGCTATTTGTTTTAACCAAAGACTGGAAGATCTAGAAATAATACCAGACTTAATAATGTATGCAAATTTATTCCTAAATTCATTCATTCATTTTCAAGGGTTACTAAGCTACCATTACCATATAATTAGATATAAAATCAGTACAATTTTCAACAAGTATTTTTAGCTGTTCTTGGATAAGGAAACAAAAATATTAGTATCTGTATAGTCCCATTAAACAAGATTAAATTGCTTTTACTATTTAGCATTGATTCTAAACATCACTGTCAGGGACTATACAATATTAAATGCAGACAAACATAGCATAAATACTACACATGAAACAAACTCAAAAAAAAATACAAACTAATCAAAAGAGTTTCTACAAAAAAGCACAATAATATCAACTATTTAATTGAAATCTATGAAAATAATACATGTCAATGAAATGAAAAAGTGGGCAGTAAAAGTAAAAACCATGGGCTTTGTTTAAGAGATTAAATTAAAAAGCAGAGTTGGTAGCATCTGATAACCATTATTTCAGCAAATTATGAGTGAATTCACAAGCAAGTGCAATGAGCAGTTACTCCATGCAAAATGCAGGAACAAGAAAGTGAAGGGAATGTGTGGGATTACAAATGAAGTAAATTATTTCAGTCCAATTAGCAAAGGATATTTTTCAAGGGTAAAAAAGAAATTCTACAGCATAAATGACATTGTTTCAAATCCTCTAAGAAGTTCTGAAGGTGTTTCAAGCTTCTGGGGCAGAGGTGAGAGATGGAATGAATAGTCATGTAGCCAGCAGTTTTCAGAGGCTAACTGAGCAAACCCAGGGTTATAAAAGCACCTGTGTGTTAATCAAATAACAACATTTCCTTAAAAGTTTGTTTAAAAGGCCATAATAGATAGATCCTACCAGAAGCAGCCAGAAGCAGCTCTTCAGTGAAAGAAACACTTTTCCTCAGAACAACTGGGCTGACATGGCTAGAGTGTAGAGGTTTAATGCTAGACCCCGAGAGGAGGAGACAGGACTTTTTAAGATGTGGGGAATCACAAGAGAGTGTAGGGGAGCTGGGAAACAGGAAAATCCTAGGTCCCTGTGGGGAAGGTGCTGTGGAGGAAAGTAATAGAGACAAAGATGTAGATTCAGAAGATGACTAAAGAAATGGACAAAAGAAATCAAAATGAAGCATTTTTGTTTTCTCTGAAGGAATCAACACTTACTGCTAATTATTTCTCAGCATACAAAGAAATGGAATGACAATACAGCACCACAACGTGTACGAGAAGCTTCTTTTTAAAAACCATGACTTGATTAACTTCATTTTTAAATTAATTTTTTAGAGACATGGTAATTAAACATTTTAAATGTCAAACAAAATTTGATAGCAAATAGTATGGAGTAAAACCCAAACAAACAGAGCCTTTGTACACATTTAATGTTACTACTTTCATTATCTTGGTAGAAATAGTTATTTTCCAAAGAGGTCATGGATTTGTTTTATGAATTTCTGGAGTAATAATCTTGTAGAATTCTAAGTTCCCACCAAGAAAAGGAGTTCCCACCTTCTCCATTTCCTCCAAACATATGCTATGGCACATCAGAATGTATTAGCTGATTAAAAGACATCATGCTTTTTGTCAGCCTCTGTTCATTTGCAGTGGCATAAAATATATCCCTACTCCCAGAATTCTAACTTCAAAACCAAACTCAGCAAATGTATTTATAGACCAGAATGGATAACACAAGCACAACTGTATTTCACAGAAGATATCAAGGTAACATTCTCCTTGAAGAATTTGGAGCTTTTGAAAATTAGATGCTTAAGCAGATCCAAGTTTCAACCTCCAGTGTTTTGTTACTCATACTGGGAAACTGTGGGATCTGCACCATTTCTCCAGGTTAACCTCCACGTCAGACACGTCAGAACACTACCCACCTGACTGAGAAATAAAGAAAAATTTAATATACTGCAGAAGAGATGGGCATTTCAAATTTCATGGTGTTTGATGTGTCACACGAGAAGTCTGCATTTCTTTAACTTTGTTTAATTACTAAGATCACCAACTCACACACTGAGATATTTGCACTTGGTAACAGCCCTGGAAATTAAAACAGGGGTCTGAACATATACAGCAATTTTTAAGAACAATATACTGAATTTAGTATGTTATGCAAGTATCTACTGCATGTCACCAAATTTTGGTGATAAAGTAAAACAAATGACTCATGAGATATTGCCTTTTTAATCTATTAAGATTCAAAATTGAGTTTATAATCATAACAAGATACAGAATTTTTAAATGTAACTAGCAAATCCTCTTTGGACAAGTTTCAGTAGCAGAGTTAAAAAGTGTCAAAAAGACAGTGCTAATAAGCAAAATTATGCCCACAGTTTGTTTCAATAGCAGAAAGATAGCTAAAAATATCTTTACATACTTGAAAAAAAATCCCTACAAACAAGTGGCATCAATTACATAATCTGTTTCAGCTCTGAAGGAACTGACTAAAGACAACAGGGTTTATCTACCTACTTAATATTGCCAGGAAATATGTAAGTCTGTTGCTTTGAAACCTTAACACATTCACAGTGAGTTGCCACATGCCTAAATTGACAGCACTTACATCTATAAAGAAGACCACCTATGTCACATTTAAATCTTATACATGACATGATCTTTACCATGGAAAATCTGATCAAAAGAAACAGGTTTTCAAATATTTGGTAAACACATGAATTTGGGGTGCTCCTAAGTAATAAGCATCCACTTTTATCTGTAGGTCCTTTAAATGAGTGACTACCATAGGCTACCCACAGGACAGACATCCTTTAAAAAGGTCAGAAAATATAAAGTGTGCTTTTTTTTTTGCTTGTTTGTTTTTAAAATGGGACAGAGAAGACAGGACTAAGAAAGACTGCTTCCTAATTGGGAATATTTTTAACACAGCTAGGGAATAAACTACACAAAATATTTAATACAACTCCATTTGAATGCAACATTCGATTCATCTGCTAGGGAAAATTCTTGAAAGGGGTGCTACCAAGTAAAGCTGAACCAGCTATTTTAATATGCTTAAAAATCACCTAATTAGATGGAGCCAAGAATGTTCTGAGCTTCAAATACCACAATTTAAAACATCATTTAAAAACTAACCATACTTCTATAAACAATTCTGCAAAATATTTTGCCCTATAGTAGCAAAATTCACAGTATTGATCACAAAATGGAAAACAAACATACAATAATTGAGTTGTGCTGACATTATTACTGACACGATTCTAAGCACAGACTAAAAAATAAGAGAGGAAAAAGTTGAAAAAATTATGATAAAGCAATGGAGAAAGAAAAACATTTTTTGAAGATGGCTGGATTACTTCTCATGTAATTTACATTGCTTTGAAAGTGCATACTGTGTATGTAAAGCTACTTCCATATACCAAGAAAATAAAAAGACAGTGGCTGCTACATGTCTAACCTTGAATTTGCAAAAGGGAGTTCAGAATTAGGCAAATGTATGCAGTAAACTTAGGGCACAACACAATAGGCTTGAAGGCTACATAGTTTTAGTAACACCATTTTTAACATGTTGTGGTGAGAAATATACTCCTATGATCTGTGATATGAAATGGAGGAAATAAGAAAAAGGCAATTACTTAGGACTCCCTTAATGCTTTGAGATGTTTTGACTTGAATACAGTTGTGGTACAAAAATAATTTTCATGTTATCCAGAAGAGTGGAAATACAGGCAGGATTGAAATTTTGACCCTGCAGAAACACTTTTGAGCTTGAGGTGTGCTGCGTGAGGTCTCCAATTTTCACATCATTTTGATAACTTAAATGCCAAAAAGCAAAAAGGGGTTGAATGAAAATATAAAAAGAGAAACACAACTTAAACAAAAAGTGGGTGGAAGCGCCTTACCAGTTTTGGGTGTCAAACTCAAATCTGTGTCAGAAGAAGAGGACTGTCGACTGTAGGACTTGGAAGGTGAAAAGGAATAGGTTTGGTTTTTCAGAGGGGTGGAGGGTCCTGATGAATATGTATTGGGATTGGGATCTTCATTGAAAGGAATCCTGCCAGAAGAAGGTGGAAACATATTCAGTAATCCTGTGCCAAAGGACCTGGCTGACAGCAGCATGATCCAAACACCAGGATGGGATTGGGGCAGGGCCAGCAGCTATTCCTTAGGTGCAAGGCTGGGAATGAGGCCAGAGGCAAAGAAATGCTGTTTTACCCTCTCAGCATCCTACAGAGAGATGCTCGTCATCTACAATGAAACAATTAAGCCAAATGAAAGGCATGAGATGTGACAAAAAATTATATATATATAAATATATATATGCAAAATAAAAAAATTGAAAAGTTTATGGCTTAAAAATCTGCTCAAATACACAATGCTGTGAGTTAGTTTAATAAAGAAAAAATGATTTCAAATTATAGTTGTGTTTATACATATTTATACACTTATGTATATACACATATGCATTTTAAGGTAAAAAAAGATATGTTTCCTTATCCTATAGCATCAGCAGCATGCCACAGCTAAAAACAGAGCGAAGAGGAGAATCTTTGTGGGAACAATTCTATTGACAAACAGTTTATTTATGCACAACTTGACTTACCTGCTCTCTAAAACCATCTCTTCCACAAATGGCACAGACCCTTCCTAGAACCATTTCAAAACCTACTGTATCTGAATTATGTTTGAAAGCAATTAATCAAATCAATATTTCCCAGTTACGTCACCTTATTTTTTTACTTAATTTCGCAGGAAGCAAGAGCATGTTAAAGTGAAGAGTGTGGCTTTGTGGAAGAGACTCCGAGGCATCTCCAAGAAACTATTCTGCATTTGTTTGAGCTGCTGTACCCTGGGTGCTTCTTCCCAGATAATAGAAGGTGTGTCCACGAGGAAATGAGGGAAGAAAGATGGGTGGTACCTGCCTACACTGCCTGCCTGCCTGCCCTTTTGGACCACTGTGCCTGTGGGCTGCCTCTCCCCAACTTTGGAGTGTGAGCAGTCTCATACCAGTGTAGATGAGAGTGGGAACAGACACAGAGAAGTTCTGAGTAAGTCGTGAGCCAGTAGCAGTGTGAATTGGGCTGTTGTGAGTCGAGCGGCATCCATGGCTTGGCGGATGAACCAGCGGAGACCTGAGAGAGTTTGCAGCCAAGGTGGAAGAAAAGAAAACAATACATACAAACAGGTTGCAAAGTTATGTTATCAATGATTTCAGGGAAGTTTAGCTAGAGGAGATCTCTTACTCTAAGCAGACTCTAAGAATTTCAATTCCTAGCATGCAAGAGTCCAGATGAAATAAAAGGAGGGAAAGGAACAGCTTAAGCACTTGCTTGCATCCATGATTTTTGGCAACAGGCCATTAAGTTAGTAAAGCCAAGAATAAGAAGAATCAAATTAGTTGATTTTGCTGCCTTAGAGAAACAGTCCCATTTTTTGAACTGAGAAAATATCCATCACCAAGCTGAACATGGATAACTTGAGAGGTGGAATTTCCACACTTTGCTGCAGAGTGAAAGCCACTGGTTTATTTATGGGTGCTTTTTAAGTTGCTAATTACCAGGTCTGCCTTTTTTTGCTTTAAACACCACGCTGTTGTTCTATGCTGCACTGTATCGAGAAGTTCTTTTAAAGGCATTTTTTTAAAATCAAGACAAGAGTCAAACAAGCTATGCCACAAAATAGAAACCAGTAATTTTTAAAGGTCAGTTCATATTTTGCAAAATTTTGCAGAGCAATTGATGCCTGCACAACAAACATGCCTCATCTCTATTGCAGAGACACAACAGTTCAAGTTAATGAAAATGGCTACTTCAATTAATACATCTAGAAATATAGGATATCTAATACACTTCTTGGTGCAATTTTTCCTTCCTGGATTGCTCTACCAAAGAGAAAACAACTAATTTATCCATGCAAAAAAAGTAGCAACAGTTGCAAGAAGACCACAAGTATATTTCTATTAATTTGTATGCATATCAAAATATTGCAGTCAAACAGTTTGGTGCTGCAGTACATAAGAAAAAAAAAAAAACCACAAAATTCTACTTCTCATTGTAAAAAGATTTCTCTGCAAGTTCACTGTCTTGCCATAGTCCTACTTGTTTTGCCACAGTCCTACTTGCTTTACAACAGTGAAAAGCAAAGCACACAATAGAAGATGAGATCTATTTGGGGTCATTGTCTAAATCATTGACAGAACCATCAGAATTCAAAATTTATCTTCTCTTATATGCTCATAAACATTTAAACTTGAAGCAAAGGTATTTTGTGAGAAGTCCTCACAAAAATGTTCATTGCACAAACACAGCATCAAAGCAGAACTAATTGTAGCTAAACTGGTGGATTACAAGCCAAGGATATGTAGTACTATTACTAAATAAAGACAAAGAAAGTCATCTTAAGTAAGAATTACCACTCCAGCTTGTACTGAAATAACAAGTCATCCAACCTAAAACATATCAGAATTGTGGAATATAAAACTTGGTTGCAGACAAATAAAACTACAAAAGAAAAATAAATTCTGGGGAAAAAAAAAAAAAAAAATCACACCAGTTATGAAAAACTGAATGAGTATGAAAAGAAGAGAGGTGAAACTTGTTTCCCTACAAGCTATTAGTTCATACTTACTCCTTCATTTCTTTGGATGGGGAGTTACATGCAGGTAAAAACGCTGATGTGTTACTTAATTTATCCAATGTGCAGGCTGTTCCTATGGCTCTCACTACGAGTCCAGACTCTCCCTCCAAATCAAAACACTGCAAATAGCCAACAACAGCATTTCCTCTCATTTCAAGCACCTTCAAGCCAATCTTCCTTTGCAATTCACCTAAAAAACAAAAGGTAAAGAGCTCGTAGTTGCAATGAACTTCTATTCTCTTCTGTGGTCTTTGACTTCTGCTTTTGGAGTGCCAGCCAAGTCAGCAGAACAGGTAATAAATGCAAGCCTACAAAGCTAGGCCAAGGAGCCAGTCACAACTTCTGTCTCCTACAACATTGTGTGATACCAACAACTTACACAGCTTTTTTTCTTTTTTTCTCCAAATTCATTCTGATTGCCAAAACTTCTCATTTCAGAGGTTTTTCAGTTTTTTTTCCTGCCAGTCTTTATTTTCAGTAGGCTTTTAAAATCTTTTTTCTACTTTTTCAGAGAGAGAGAGAGATCAAGATGTGTTCTGGAACTCACACAAGTTTCCAAATACTTCATATAGTTCAAAACAATGCAACATCTTTGAAATCTGTATGAACAGGCATCTATAATTTCTTCATTTACCAATAAGCATATTTTAACTTAATTTCTACTTTTTGCCCCTCTACTGCAAATCAAACACCACTGCTTCTATTAACTGCACACAAGGACTATAAAGAAACTACTGTCTGCCACTGATGGCTTTTTTAGGAGGACATCATTAAAAAATTGTTCTATGTAGCTGGATTGCCTTGGTAATAACTAAGGTGGAAAATATCATCTCTTCTTATGAAAATGAAAGATTTCCAAAATCCTCCGTTAACAAACTGAAAAATCCTCACTGTCCCAAAGGATGACCTACCAGTCCTAATGTCACTGCTGCTGAGAAATCATGTGGAATGGTTTCATGGTCACAGAATCACAGAATTTCCAGAGTGGGAAGGAAGCCACAAGGATCATTTAAGTCCAACTCCTGGCTCTAGTTTCTACTGCTTTCTTGAAGTGTGACTCTGAAATTACCAGCACAGGTTACTATGGTAAACTTCTTAACTGAAACCATGCCTGTACCAGTCTTGAAAAAACTCTAGGGTTGAGACAGAGTATGAAAGTTGCTTTTTAACTTAACACATAATGACAAAGATCTGTGAAACAGCCTGGCTCACTCTCAGAATTTAGAGATTTCTTCAAGATTCTTTATGTGTGACCACCAATAACAGTATCACAATATCACACATTTTATTACAAGAGATAAAACAGTATTACTGTGAGTTCTTTTGGATTTTTATCCTCCTATCTAGGCCATGAATAATATCTAGCAGAATACTTTATCCACCTGCACTATTTATGCATGTCAAGAAATACGCAAATGTGAATTCTGTAAACTAGTATGGGGGCGATATTAAAAAGATGTCTTCATGTTAGTTATGACAACAGCTTATTTCACTTTTTCCCTTACAGTGTGCTGGCCTTCCCAATGGAGGTACATCTCCATAATCTTTTCTATTGCCCCATTTACTGAAGATCTTAAGGGCACCTTCCACTAGACCAAGTGGCTCAGAGCCCCATCCAACCTGGCCTTGAACTCTTCCAGGGATGAGGCAGCCACAGCTTCTCTGGGTAACTGTGCCAGGACCTCCCCACCCTCACAGGGAAGAATTTCATCCCAATATCCAATCTAAACCTATTCTCTTTCAGTTTTAAGCCATTCCCCTTGTCCTATCACTCCAGGCCCTTGCAAATAGTCCCTCTCCATATTTCTTATAGCTCCTTTCAGGCACTGGAAGGCCACCAAAGTCACCCCAAAGCACTCTCTTCTCTAGGCTGAATAATCCCAATTCTTTGCTCACAGGAGATGCTTGAAAAACAATGAACCAAGCCAGACTTCAAAGAGGTGGGATGAGTACCATAAGTACTGATGCACACCGTATCTGAAAAAGTGTGTATTTGTTCATATTCTTCAAAAAGTTCAAAGAGGGTGAAGTTCATTACTTTAATTGTTTGAGTCAAAATTCTGGTGATATTCTTAACCCACGTGAGGAGTATCTTCAAAAAAGTTTCACATGTTTTTTTTGACCTTGCTAAAAGCAACCAAAAAATTAGGCAGCAGCATGGCCTCACTAAGAAGTGAAAAAAATAAATATCAGTCACACTGTCCATAAGTTAGAAATCCACAATCCACAGAAACAGAAGACACTGTGAACTGAAAAAAATCAACATAATTAACAACAAAACTCATATGCAATCTTAGGCAAGGCACTTTTTAAAATCCTGAACACTTTTAGAAGTAGCAATAACCATTAGAGCCCACACGTTTAATACCTGACATGAGTGAAATGAGTCTTTGCCGAGCCTCATTCGATGCCCTGGGAGTACGGATTCTGTCTATCCACTGGTACTCTGGGTCCTCATTAACTACAAGTTCTTCCACAAACCCGTGAATAATTACTGCTCTGTAACACTTAGGAATAGATGTAGCTGTTAAAAAAAATATACATATAAAAGATGTAAGAGATAGGTCTATGAGACAAGGATAGCAAGAAAAACATAAGATTATACACAAAAGAGATTTCAGAAAGCTTTCCAGACAACTTTCTGTGAAAATGTGGACATACCCAGGAAGTTTTGCTCATGATACCATGGAACCCTGATAAATGTCCAGTGTACCAGTTACAGCATGTACCATTATGAAACCTTTTCACTTTGTACCTCTTTAAAAGGATATGGACCCAAAATAAGACCATGTGTGTATGCACAAGCACTGAAATACAATTTATGGACAATAAAAAATCCCACCATTTAATTACATTGTTTTGAAACATGAACAATAAAGACATGTTAAAAAAAAAAAATTTGTGTCAATGTTGTCTCCACTAGGCTTATGCAGTGAGCTGGTAAGAGAAGGGAGACCAACAGAAGAGGAAAAGAAAGGGAAGGAAGGAAAAAGTCTTTCATTCAAATAAACTTTTTTCCTCTACTTACTGCAAAAAAATTTGACTCCACAGGATGATTGCCTAAATCTGTTTAAATCATTGAAGAGATCTACTTTCACCACCACATTTATCTCCCCACGTATACCTATCAATAAAAAAACAAGAAATACCACAAGGTATAACAATATAACTGTATCAATACAAAACTAGACCCATAAATTATTTCCTATTATTAGTGATTAATGCCAGAGGAGCAGGAAGCCATATCTTTGCCTCTCAGGTCTGCTGCAAAGACACTGACTTAGAGGAAGTTTCTAGTTCTGCCAAGCCTTTGAGGCTGAAGACATGAAAACAACACTCCTCAAATGCTTATTTGCACCAAACAGAACTTCACAAGAAAGATGGGACTGGGGAAAGAGAAGCCATCAGCCTCTTGATGCTGCAGTGGCCTATGCTGCAGGGTGGCCTCTCTGCTGAATTTCCTCCCTGAAACAATTTCAAAATTGCAGTAAAGCTCCTCTCTGAAGATCAACCCAAAGAGAAAGATTTATGGTTCTTTCTAGGACCAGGAAGTGGCACAGGAAGCGTTTGCAAAATACTTTAACTGTGACAAGAAACATATAAAAAATAAGGTATTATAGGCCTATTAGACAAAGCTTAATTTTCAATTATGATTAAACCTTACTAGAAATGGACTATTTTCTAACACAGAACCATTCCTTTTTGACTTCTCTACTTTCCTGTTCTGAGCTTTTTCTTCTTTTTCCCCAGCCAGTAACAAAATCATTTCACATATTATAGGTTCTGACATATTGAGGACTAAACTTCTTGATGAGTCTGATCTCTAGTGTCTTCAGAAGCCTTTATCACATCACTATATGACACTGAAACAGCAGCACTGGATTTGTTGTTCAACTCAAATATTACTGCAATAAAATCAGCCACATCTCCCTTCCAAAATGCCAGCAGAAAGAAACCTTCAGTTATTATAACAGAAAACGCCTCAGTTTTACATATTTTCACAAACAATCATGTTGAGGTTTAAGAAAAATATTAAATACAACCTTATGAACATTATATTTATTATTTTTTAAGGCAGCATCAATTAATGTTTGCCAAGAATCAAGATAATAGCTGTCTCGGGCTATGAGCATAAAAATAGAATTCCAATTTAAATTAAATAGAAAAAAGTTGTGAAATACCAACATATCTGGAAAAAATATAGAGAAGTGTAACTCTCTCTAGCTTACCAGCTATACACATCTTGAAACAAGTGTTCACATCATTTAGCTTCAGAAGAAAGTGTGTGATAGAAAAATGTGCATAGGATAAAAAAATAATATAAAAAAACACATGCAGTATTTCTCAATATTTCTGTTTGCTATAATTGGTGTAAAAGCAAAAAATACTTTGCATCAGTTATGATGAGCATCTGGTAAACACCATTAATTATTTCCCAACAATGATTTACAATTAGCTTTTAACACTGTTAGGTCATTTAATTCACCCTGAATAATGAACGAGGGGGATAATGGCAGCCACAGACATGTTCTGCACTAAGGTATTCATGCAGCAAGTTTATTGCTTTAAACTAACATTAGCTCTCTGAGACAAAAGCTGTTTCATTAAAATCAAAAGCAAAAATATCATTAACTTTACTCTGTCATAGCTTCGAGACATTCTGATAAAATCCACCTGGCACTGAGAGCACTTACTTTCAACACCATGAAATTCCTTTTTCCTGCAGTTATCTCACATCTTGTCCCTTCATCTCAATTGAAGTTTATCCCAAATCCCAGGAAGGCACACTTCAAGTAACTCCAGTAAAATTACACTTGTTCAGCAAACGTGGTAAATGGACAGCTATGTCTGAGTCTTTTTTTTTTTAAATCTGAAATTTGCAGTAACTAGTGAAGATTTTTTCCACTTGTCACGAGTCCTGTGGAAGGCATTCTGCCAAGCACTGGCATTTATGCCTATGCCAGAAATTCTCTCATGTCAGAAAATAAGGGGAAAAAAAGCCAAGAAAGTAGTTTTCCAACTCCAAAGCTGAAGTTATTACAGATTTCTGAAGACAGCTTACAAGATTATAAGAAGCAGATTACATTTCGAACAAGACTGTTTTAAATTAGCAAATCTTACCATGAATGGTATCATAAATTGGAAACCATCCTGAAATAACTGTGGCTGCTTCACTATAGAGCAGAGGATCAATATCTATGTACACTTTGCCAATGGCATCATTGGCACTGTATGTATCATGATCAAGAACTGTTATTTGGAGAGGCTCATCCTGGAGCTCTTCATCATCTACCTGGAAAACAAATATTAACATGGAATCTGAGTATTTAAAAATGTGCAGGGAAACACTGCTGAAAAACAAACACAGAAGAGAGTTAGTTATGAACAGTGACCTGACACAGATTAAATCTGTAATTTCAGTTTCCTGAAGCTAAACAACACATCCACTCATTTTGATTTTATCCTTCAGAGACTGGTGAGATCCTGAAACAGAGGTACCACTGGGAGAAGAACAGAAAAGCAAGATTACAATGATTATTCATTTTAAAATCCCACAGTATTTTAAATCACACTTCCTAGATGGGATGGGAAGGGAAGGGAAGGGAAGGGAAGGGAAGGGAAGGGAAGGGAAGGGAAGGGAAGGGAAGGGAAGGGAAGGGAAGGGAAGGGAAGGGAAGGGAAGGGAAGGGAAGGGAAGGGAAGGGAAGGGAAGGGAAGGGAAGGGAAGGGAAGGGAAGGGAAGGGAAGGGAAGGGAAGGGAAGGGAAGGGACCTCAGAAGGCTATAACACTCTGAAGTTAAGATTATGGTATTTTCATCACTGGTCAGTGTCTTAAAAGAAGATATTTTAAACAGTCTGCAGTAAAAAAAAAAAAAAAAAAAAATCAGTATTTCTACATATGTAATTTCCTAAACAAATGCAATAACCCATCTACAGATAACAAGTATTTTCTTTTAGGACCAGGACAGACATTTCACAGCTTTTTGTGTTCAGTGTCACAAACCAAGAATTAAGTTTGCTAACTGCAATGGGATGACTCATATAAGAGTTTGCAGAATGGTGATATTGACTTAGAGCACGGTAAATGAACCAGAACTACACATTTAAGTGCTTCAATAATTAATTTATTCTAAACATAATCCTCATTTTTTAAGTAGTAAAAAAATGTACTAACTAAAAAGAAACATGTAAACACTTGTTCAGGGCATATGTCAAAGAACATCAACAAATTAGATCCTGGAAAGCAACAAGCAATTAGAGGAAAATGCTGAGTGCCCTCATTATTACATAAGGAAAAGGGAAGAGAAAGTCTCCAATAATTCTTGTTCAAGCTCTTTGTTATCTTACCATAGGAATTTTCCATTTTCTCCTTTAAAAAATGCATTATCTTTGCAACCAAATGTAAGACTTCAAATACCAACTAATTTTCCTTGCTCAAAAAAAAAAAAAAATCTACAAGAATACCTGTACTTTCATATATATGTATTTATTTATACATACTTGTACTGATAACTGTACTGAAAAAGCCTAACCCCTGCTACATTTCCCTCACCTTCACTGCAGTATTCTCTTTTCTAACAGAACAACATATAAGTTGGATTCAACCCGGCAAGCTTTTATCTTCACAAACACTCCTAAAAAGCCAATGAGACATCCTTAGCAAACAAGATCTGACTGGAGCTGGGTTTGCTGAAAAGGGTTTGTGCATTTAAACACAAAAACACTTCAGTGCTCAAAACTCATTTTCTGCTCGAAATGCAATTATGTAATTAAGGGCAGCTAAACCAAAGTGTCTATATAGTTACAGGCAAACTTTTAAAAAATACTTACTTCGAATTTGAACCACTCAGAATTCCACTGAGGATTAAGTGATTTGGGATACACATCTGTCTTAAATGTTGTATTTCCAAATTTCACCTAAAAATACAAACATTAAATTATCAATTACAAATATTAATAAAATAATTTTGAAACTCATTTGACAAATGCAAATAATTTCAAATACATATTTCAACAAATCATCTTCTTTTAATTTAATGGCTTTTTAAATCAATTTACATATGTCAGTATCCATGTATCAATGACATTTCCAATCAATCTTTCTCTCATCCTACCATACTACTAAAATTGTTTCTTTTCCTCCTCAATCATTTGAGAGGCAAAAACATCACTCACCAATACACTGGCTATTCAAAGTTATACTTTGCATACTCTCCTTGCCTTCTATAAGGAAAAATATTCTAAATGTTGATAGTTTGTGACCGATTACTCTTCTCTCTGGGATTTCTCAATGAGCTTCACAGACAATTGATTAAATAAATATAAAACCAAACTGGATTTAAAATATATAGAAAGAGAACTACTAAAATTTAAATATTTTCCATACTTTTATTGCTTATTGCATCTTCAACCACATAATAACCCACTTCAGCAGTATCCATATGGTCTCCACAGGCATCTATTTCAGGTTAAGCCTATTTGGGGTTTGCGGGGGTTTCTCGCTGGCTTTTTTAAAGTGAAACTCAATTTTTGTGATGCTCCATACATCAGGAAGGCACACAGCACCATGTAAGAGCCTTTATTTCACTGCAACTTTCATTTCAAATCATTTACAAACACTTGCAGTTCTCTGAATGCTGCCTTTCAAAAAAATGTGCACTTCACTTCATACCAAGTACTTACAAATATTAAAAGTTACATTTTTAAATTCATTCAAGATTCTTAAGGAAAACAATGAGTAGGCTGATAGAAAAGAACTGCTGGAGCTACAGGTGTGTCTATTTTGACAGCTTTTATCTTTTAAAAGACTAAATGCATTTTGGAAACTAAATTTAGGCCTGGATTTGAAAACTGTATAGTAATTACTCTAACACTTTTGCTCAAGACAGTGTTAAGTGACTGCTTTGTACATTTCAATAATATAGTGATTGGTTTGCACAGGTGTAAATCCCAACTCTGAAAAGATTTTGCACTTGCTTATGTAAAATACAGTGATGTTAGCACTGGCTGTAAGGGAGCTACCAATTAAATACCAGTTCTGACTCCAGAAGCTGCCAAGATGCAACAGTCCTGAGCTCCACCCAACCTATTTTAACACCTTATCTTGGGAGTAAATCAGCTCCCTTAGAGCCCCAGGCAGTTATAACTGAATTTCCCCAGTACTCCAGCTAGTTCATTGAAGCTTGTAGAGATAATAAAACACCACACCACCGTTCACTGTGCAAAGTTAAAAGCACATTTATGGAAGAAATTGTAACAAAATATTCTGAGTTGGGATAAGGATCATTGTACTCAAGCTAGTGAAGTCCAAGTTTTGCATAACATGAGCCAAGTAAGAGCTCTTAAGTCTCTTCACATTTTCTTTTCTAGTTCCAAGTTTATTTTACAATAGTAAGAAGGAAGTTTAAGGTTAGTAAACAACTAAAACCTTAACATCTGCTTTTCATTTTTATTTAAGGAAAAATACATTTCAGCAATCTCACAGAAAACAAAACAACAATTTCAAGCTCAATTTATTTTGAAATAAATCTCACCTGCTGTATTGCCTACTCCTCACATGGAAAGGGAAGTTATTTCACACTCTTCCTACGTAACAATCCTAAAAGCAAGCCCCCCATCTGTGTATTTCTGTACCCTGATTTGTGCCAAGACACTCATGGAAATGCAAGTTAACCCAGCCAAGCAAACTGATCTTGATGAAATTTTTTATCCTCCTGTTTTGCTATGCTAGTATTTTACTATATGAATTTCAAAAGTCTACTTTGCTACACCAACAGTAAGGTCGGGAACAAGCAACCCACAAAAGAGGAGAGCTCTTTTTCCTAACACAGAGTAAAAACAGGCCAAATGAAACTCCGTGAACTGTATTTCCTTGTCCTGTTTTCCCTGTCTCCTAGTTGCAAGCATCAGAGTTATTGTAATTTTAAACTGGATTAACAGGCAGCCTACAAGAGAAGCTTTTCAAAATTAAAACCTGACTGGTGGAACAGCTGACAAAACAGTGAAACACTGTTTCATGTAATAAAATGAAATTATGTACTATTTCAGCTCCACTGAAAAGCTGAAATACATCTTAACTTTATTACCAACTTACCCTCCCATTAAGCAATGCCCCGAGAGTCTAACCAAATTTTTAAGCACCAAATTAATCAAGATTTATATCCCCAAAAACTATTTTTATATTAATATTGTCATGTTTTTCAGTGTATGCAGGTCTAGAAAGGCATTCTGTCTTCCTACTTTAATCAACCCCTAATTTGTGCTACACCTCAATCACTATTTGTGATACAAGACACACGTTTTCATAGCACATCATCTTTAAATAGCTCTGATTTTTATGAGAGCATGATTCCTGAATCTATGGAATGCTTCTGAAATGTTCTAAGTCAACCATATTGGATAAAAAAACAGATCAAAAAATATAAGAATCGTGTAACAGAAATCATAACAAGGCTTGGACTGGAAGGGACCTTAAAGTCCATCTCATTCAAACCCCTCTGCCATAGGCAGGGATGTCATCCACTGAATCACGTTGCTCAGAGCTCCATCCAACCTGGACCTTAAACAGTTCCATTTATTTTGCACTTCAACTTATTTTACAATCCTTTCCTGACAAAGACCCTACATACTGCCTGTAACACGACTGCAAAGAAGGTTGAAGCTGGATACCCTGGATGCAATAAAGTGATTTAAACACACAAATAATATTAGGTATTTGTTGACTAAAAGCTCCCTTTTAAAAGATTTTAGTATTTCAAATATTTTAAAAGGAAATATTAATACTCGTCTTAAAAAAGACCACACCAAGGCACTGAGCTCCACGTCCAGCCCTAAACACCTCCAGGGACGGCGACTCCACCGCCCCGCTGCGCAGCCCGTTCCAGTGTCCGATCACCCCCTCCATGCAGCCGCTCCTACTGATGTCCCACCCAGCCCCTTCCCGGAGCAGCTCCGGGCACTCTCCCCTCGTCCCGCCGCTGGTTCCCGGCAGCCCCGAGGCGCCGGACGGGCCCGGCAGGTGCCTCCGCCGCGCGGGCCCGGCGCGCCCAGCCCGCTCCCCCCGCCACCAACCTCCACGAAGGCGTCAGTCAGGTCGCTGGCGCGGTCCATCACCGGCAAATGGCGCCCCGCCACGATCTTGACCTTCAGCTTCCCCGGCATCTTCTTTCTTCCTCCCTCCCCTCCTCCTCCTCCTCCCGCGGCTGCAGGGACAGCGCGACCGCGCCTGTGCCATGGACCGGCGGGCGCGGCGGCTGCGCATGCGCGGGGATCCGCGGCCGCCCCGCCCTCGGAGCGGGGAGCGGGAAAGGAGTCGCAGGATCGGGGAATGGTAATTAGGACTGGAAGGGAGCGCGGGAGGTCACCCGGTCCAACCTCCCTGCCCAGGCACGGTCACCCAGAGCAGGTGACGTAGAAACGTGTTCAAGGGGATTTGGACTTTCTCCAGTGAGGGAGACTCCATGCTCTCCCCGGGCAGCTGTTCCAGGGCTCTGCCACCTTCAGTATAAAGAATCGTTTCCTCACTTTAAGATTAAACTACTTCATAGCCATTGTTCCTTGTTCTATCGCTGGACACCACTGAAAAGCCTGGCACTGTCCTCTTGGCACCGATTGCAAATATTTATATGCATTAATGAGACCCCCTCTCAGTCTTCTCCAGAATGAAGAGGCCCAGCTCTCACAGTCCTTTCTCATTAGTGATGCCCCGGACCACTCATCATCTTTATTCCCCTCCGCAGGACCTTCTCCAGTATCTCCTTGTTTTTCTTGCCCTGAGGAGCACAGAACGGCACACAGCACTCCAGATGCGGCCTCAGCAGGGCCGAGTAGAGGGGCAGGATCTCGTCCCTTGACCTGCTGGCCACACTTCCCGACGGATGCCGCTGGTCTTCCTGGCTGCCAGGACACACCGCTGTCTCGTGGTCAGTCTGCCACCCAGCAGGACTCCCAGGTCCTTCCCGCAGAGCTGCTCTCCAGCAGACCACCCCCAGCCTGTGCTGATATTTGGGGTTGTCTGTCTGTCCGTGCCTCTCTCCCCGGGTCCGGACCCTAAACCTGGCCTTACCAAAGCCCCGTATCGCCCCTGCCAAGCTCCAAGATGGCGCCCGCGGCTTCGGGACGCCGCTGTTAAAAGTCGAGCGGCTCCTCCTCGATGGGCTCGGCAGTGCGGCGCTGCCCAGCCCAGCCTGAGCGCCGAGTCATCGATGCCTGGGAGTTACGGTCCCGGCAGCGGTGGGATGGACCGGGTTCGCATTCCGCATCCCGGCTTGCGTCCGCTGGAGTAGCCTCCGGATGCTCTGCCTTCCAGAGAAAGGAGCTGATGCACCCTCGGGGTCCTCTGCGTTCCCAAGGAAGGCGTTGTTCCCATAAATACCAGTTAAAAGGGAGCCTGGGGCGCGCGTGCATCCCCAGACACTCGGTGGGAGTGTCCTGTAAAGGGTTTAAATACAACACCCCCAACCCCCCTCCCCGTGGGTTTCACTTTGTTTTCTTAATCGAAAGACAAATATTTACAGCATTTGAAGGATTATGAATAGATTAAATGGAATTTTTTTATCAGAAATAGGATTTGATATGGTTCTTGCAACCAGGTTGTAACTTTCTGATGCCTGAAAAAGCTATTTGTTCAGGGAATAGCACTGTAGGAGCTTGGCAAAAAAAGCAAAGGAGCAGGGCCAGGAGTTGGATTGGGTGTGCTCCTACAAGTGGGGTTATGGAGATCCTGTGGGATGTGCTGTGCTGCTGGAGTGGTCAGCAGCAGGCATGTAAAAGAACCCTTGTGTTTTGGTCAAGCACTCACCAGGTGTTGAGCCAAATAGTAGATCTGCTGGGATTATTTCCCTTCTTTCTAATCTTACAAAAAGGCTAAATAATGTTGTGGGCTGGAATGTGATACTCCAAACAAATAATGTGACTGAAATGCAGCAGTGTGTGGTGTAGGGAATTGAAGTGTAGTGGATCTTTGGCTGGCTGTCCTTGGACTACCTGCTGTTAGTCCCACCAACACAGCACTTTGTCTTTGGGGCTTGTTTGGAAGTTACCCTTGGAACAATCCATACTATTACTAGTATTCATCATATCCAAGTAAATTATAAACAGCCTAAATGCTTGTTTTTAACTCATCCATCGATGTTTAAATGGAATACTGTAATGAGACAAGAGGAAGGGACCTGAGGGTGCTGGTTGACAGCATCTGAACATGAGCCAGCCGTGCCCTCGTGGCAAGAGGCCAATGGCATCCTGACCCGGATCAGGAATAGTGTGGCCAGCTGGACCAGAGCAGTGATTGTACCCCTGTACTTGGCAATTGTGAGGCCTCACCATAAACTTGGCATTCAGTTTTGGGCCCCTCAGGACAAGAAAGACTTCAAGACTGACAAGCTGAGGGGCTGGAATGTGTCCAGAGAAGGAAACAGCTTGCAAAGGGTCTGGAGCACAAGTTCGATGAGGGAGCTGGGGGTGTTTAACCCGGAGAAGAGGAGGCTCAGGGGGAACCTTCTCACTCTCCACAGCTCCCTGACAGGAGGGTGCAGCCAGGTGAGGGTCAGGCTCTGCTCCCAGGAAACCAGGGACAGGACAAGAGGAAATGCCCTCAAGCTATGCCGAGAGAGGTCCAGGTTGGGCATCAAGAATTTCTTCACGGGAAGGGTTGTGCAGCATTGAAATGGGCTGGCCAGAGAAGTGAGGGTGTCCCCATCCCTAGGGAGTTTCATTTTCAAGAAATGACTGGATGTGGCACTCAGTAGTCTAGTTGACAAGGCGGTGATGGGTCAAAGGCTTGACTCAGTCTTGGAGCTCCTTTTCAGCCTAAATGGTTCTGTGATTCTGAGACTACTCCTAACGCAGGTGTCTTGGTTTGAAATACAGGTGTCTGCCAAGGAAGGCAGGAACCTCCCTTGGAATGGAGAGCATGACGCCCTTCCCTTCGAATTATTATAACTTTGAAATTAAGGGTCTTTCACGCAAAGATACGGGGAAAATATTAACAGTCTTTTACTATGTGTGTGTGTAACAAGGCAAACAAACAGCACCGGCAGCAGCGCCGAACAAGAGCAGAAAACCCGGGAGGTGTCTCCGCGCTCTCCGAGCCTTTCCCGCTCGGTGCAGTTCCGATCGCAGCCGGCAGGGGCGCTGGCGGCTCGGGGCCATGATCCCTTCGCGGCTGCAGGGGGCGCTGCGGCGCTGGCTCGGCCGCGTCCCCTCCCGTGGTAATGGCGGGCGGGCTGAGGGCGCCGGCGGGCTGAGGGCGCCGGCGGGCTGCAGCAGGAACCTCGGAGCTGCGGCCACAACGGCAGGGCCCGCTCACCCGGGACAGCAAGCAAGAGGCGTCAGAAGCTCGGCAGGGGTGGCAGGAGCCGCGGGGTGTCCCGGCGGGCGGGGGGGTCCGTGGCTACAGTGTGGCAAAAACCGGACACGTGGCAAAGGAACGGCGGGGCTGGGCGGCGGCAGCCTGGCTGCCGAGCGCGGCCGGGAGAGGCTCCCGTGGAGGGGGAAAGGGCCCGGGGTCTTCCCTGAGTACCCGAGCAGATGATGAAAGAGTCCTTTTTTTGGTAAGGTAGGGTGTAAATAAGGTTGCAGTGCAACGTCCGCTCCCACAAGCAGAGCTCCGGTCACGGCGGCATAAGGCAGCAGGAGATGGAAGCCCGCAGTGGTGGGCGAATCTCCCCACAGCGACCGCAGCCTGTTTCCCTTAGGAATGCCGAGAGGGGAAGCGAGCAAGGAGCTGCCCCCAAGCCCTTTTCCCCAGCGCAAACCTCGCTGTCTCCCTGCTCCTCCAAGGGAAACCATCCCAGCTAAGCCAGCCGCACCCCGCCCGTGGAAACTTCTTTTGTCTCTCAAGTACCGTACATTATGGGTTCGTAGCGACTAATGGGACAAAATTCCATGAGAGGAAGATACAAAAGGAAAAATCCTAAACCCCGACTGCAGTGAAGACAAAGAGCTGTGAAGAGCAAAGAAGCAGGAAGGAAATCGGAAGCGGAAAACATGCTGTTGTAATATTAAGGGTGTCTTTTAGACCAGAAAAGAACTTTTTGAGTGGAATCTCCTGATCTCACCTGCTATAATGTTGTTATGGCTCAGGCAGTTATACAGTATACGAGCTGAAAAGTGTAAGGTAGCAGTACATCAAATACACTGTGTAGAAGTTTTAGGGCATTTGGGGCGAGGCAGCAAAATAAACCAGGATTAAATAACCCACCAGAACTGTGTGGTCTGGATGGTGGGTCCTCAGCACTGCTTCTCCCTAAAAATCGGGCCACTGATCCACTACACTGCTTGTGAACACAACCATTCTTAACCTCTCTGTTACAGTAAAAAACTACCAGCAGATGGGACTACAAAAAAACCCCAAACATGCCTTGTCCACCTTAGATTCAGCATTGTTTGGCATTTTTTTCATTTCTGGTGCAGTTTTAGAGCCCAAGACTGAGGGAATGTAAAATAAATTGTTGGACTTCAAAAAAGTAAAAACAACATAAAAGTAAACTTTGTCATGTATTCTTTATTTCTGACAAAACTTCTGCTTATTTGCTGCTTTTGCCAACTGCCTTCACAAATATTGCCTGCTGAACATCTCCTGTTCTCTGAGATTATGAAATACAGGGATTAATGCAATGGATACTTTTCTTGAAAGATTTCTGAGGATCCAGGTTTTTCAATGGGAGAATCTATTGGTCAAGGGACTAGAAATCAGGGAATGCCTATTTTGGAGAGCCAGTTCCAATCTGGTTTTTAGGTACTTGGAAAGATGAATTAGTATGACTTAATACATTAAGAAACCAGCTTGGTGTATTGGACCTACCTTGGGTCTGAGAATTTTCTATACTGGCAGAATGACACCTCTCTTTCCAAAAATTAGCATGTTACTTCCCACATTTCCTGCCAATAGCTTTCCAGTTCACTAAGATCAGCAGGGACTTGTGAAAGGTAGCAGGGACTCAGATGAAAGTACACTCCAACCCCTAGAATCTATGACCTACTTGAGGCTTCCAAGATAGCATTAAATTTCCATTGGTTTTAGGCAAATATAATGGATATACTGGAAACTAAAGCTGCAGTAGGTGCATGCTCAGTAATACGCATGCCATAACTCCACAAAAATACTAAAAGGAGTATTTTCATAATAAGGAAAAAAAGAGATGTGATATCTGGCTTTGCATTTCAGTATCTAGAATGTTTCTTGCTGAGGTTTTTCCCAACTGCTCAGAAGTGATGTTTTAGTAACTCATGACAACAGAAATCCTGAAGTAGTTTCAACTACTATGTGCTTAAAGAACAACATTTTCTTATTGAGGAGGTATTGTTATGTATTAAATAGCATTGTAAACTAAACTAAACAACCAATAATATTGCAAATTACAACACAATACATCTCATGTGGAACAGTGAGTGTCAGAAAAATAGGAGAGTTTTTTTGTGGGTGATTTTGCCATTTAAATGTAATGAACGATGAGTTCCTTCTTTTTCAGTTTTAAGTAAGATAGAGCTTGTGATAGATATGCATGTTGTACCCTTAGTTTGGAAATTGATACTTCAAAGATAAGGTTTCCTTTGTAACTTCAGTCTGCTGACCCATCACATCTGGGTAGGTTTCAATTATATTGTTTTACCACCCTTCAACATACAGATTAGAAGGTGGTGGTTAAGGTTTTCCTCAGGTTACAGCAGGACCTGGGATGTGGTGGGTTGTCTCTTATCCACACAGGGAAGTGCTTTTGGTTTAGATTGCCTTGAGTTGATTTAAACAAAAACGAATGAAAAACTTTTTGGAGAGGTTTTAATTTGTTGAAACAGAAAAAATTCTCTTTATCTCTGGTCCACAGAAGATACTGGCTCCATATCTACTGCAGTTACTGTCATAAGTAGTCTTTGAAGTAGGAATCTTTCAGCTACCTAACATCAACACAGGAAATTGTAACGTCAGATTTTGGTTTGTGGAAAAATCCATGTATTTCTCTGTAAAACTAACCACACATTTCAAATCAATCCATCTTAAACCTGGTGGACACCAATTCAAAAATATTTTTCATGATGCTCATAGGGGTTCTGTATCCAGAGACATGGATCCTTAGTAAAGAACCTCTGCATCCCAGAAAAGAAAAGCAAATTTCCTTTTGCTCTGTATGTGCTGTGCTGTGTGTCCACTGCAAGGATTTGGGTGGGCAAGTCCTGGGATATGGGAAAAATCCCAATCACTTTGATTTACAATTACCTGTAAGTATCCGATTGACAGTGCCACCCTAATCCCTCTCACTAGATTAAAAGATGAAGTCCTCTCTCAACAAAATCAGTAAGGTGGAAACGTTGCCCTGAAATGAAGAGATGGGGTTTATTATGAGCAAGGTTTCATTCCTGTGGTTTCTGATTTACACTGAAGGAGCTTGCTGTAGTTAGACTGTTTAAACACGAGATTAGAGCGATATTAATGTCTGTTACTATCTACTGGAACAAAATCCTGCTACCATAAGAATCTCTAATATAATAGTGTGGTAAGGGAAGGATGGAAACCTGAACAATACTAATTCAAACTTGAAATATGTACTTCATTTTGACTCTTAATTATCATTACCCTAACACTGCCAATTCTACCACTAAATTACTTAATTCCACATCTATGTGTCTTTTAAATATCCCATAATATGTATGAAAAAAGCTTATCCAGTGAAACTTTTACTCCAGTAATATTTGAAGTAATATTCCCATGAAGATCTAGTGAATTGAATAAAACCTGGTTGTCCTTTAAGGAAAAAAAGAAGTATTCTCAAGGCTTACATTAAAGTGGGTAAAAATAAAACCCATATGTCATATGCCTAAAATTATATTTCTGGGGGTTTTTAATGCACACTTGTTTCCTGTATATCAAATGAAATTGTTTCATTTGGAAATGAGATCTCAACTCTTTGTATTCTTCTGAATGTGACATGTTTCCAACAGTCCACTCATTTCAATCTTCTGTGAACTTCAGTAGTTTGGGGTTTGGTCCATAGCAAGCAGTTTATAAAAATAATAATTATAATTCTGTTTCATTATATTATTGCTGTCTGAAGGTCTCAATTTCCATCTAGACTTGAAAGAAGTTGGATAAAATAAATATTCACTAACAAAGGAATTAATGCAATTGCCTACAGGAGGAATAAAAAAGCTGGATCTGATGCCACGTTCTCAGCCAGTAATTTGCTATAATTTCTCTTTCTCACCGTTTTGTGAGGGATATCAGATTGGTGTTTTTTATGAGTGGCAGTAGCATAATTGGAGTATCAGTTCACAGGGACTGAACCAGAACCCATGCACACATGCTCTAGCAAAGATATTGAGTTACAAGTAGTAGAAAAATAATAGCTACTCAGAGTCCTTCCCATGTACCAGGTCCTAGTTAATTAGTCAACACCCAGTAAATAACTTAATTAAAT
Source organism: Cinclus cinclus (assembly GCF_963662255.1). Classification (NCBI taxonomy): domain Eukaryota; kingdom Metazoa; phylum Chordata; class Aves; order Passeriformes; family Cinclidae; genus Cinclus; species Cinclus cinclus. The sequence goes on along the minus strand of NC_085049.1, from coordinate 19,677,335 downwards.
GTAGTTGTCAGCAGCAGTATTTATAGCATTTAGAAAAACATAGTCCTTCAGAGACACTTTCAGAATTTCTGCCTTTTTCCTTTTGAGAGTCGAGACAAATGAGATATTTAATTGTGTCAGTATTATGTATGACACTTCCACAGTTCTTAAAAGTTATATTTGTTGGTTATGTTACTTTATGTTATGTTATACTATGTTATGTTGGTATTTTCTTTTTTCCTGCCTAAATGTAATAAATAGATCATTTATTCAGGTCCCACACTGAACCATGGACATATTAATGAATGCATATATTTATATATTGAAATTGCTGTCACAATCAAAGGCAATGATCCTGCAATTTTGAAGTATTTTAATGCTTATTAAAGCCATTGTTCCTGTCTCATCAACATTGCAGAGACAACATTGCAGAGACAACAAGAGCACAGTAAGTGCAGCTCCACAGGTCAGTCTGTGCTGCCAAGGAGATTGTTTTAATGGTAGCAACTGCATAAACTATCTTTAGAATAGTCTTCAAGATACTTAACAAGATATGCAAGATATTCTCTGGTGCATTAAAGACATTAAATTGGATTATCATCAAAACAATAAATCTTTATGTTCTAAAACATGGAGTGCAGTTATTAATAACCACACGATGCTTTTTGCTTCATGCGTTCCATTTGAAATGCACATAGTGATGTGAGTTATTAAATGTTAAAATAGTAAATATATAAAAAATAAAACTCATTAGCAAAGCAAACCACTGAGTTTTGGTTTTAGAAGCATGTAATGCCTCACATCCAGCTTCTTACAAAAGTGGAATTCAAGCTTGTGTCTACACAGTGAAACCTATTTGTTGTCAAAACATGATACAGAGGGGTTGTGTTGTGCCAAGCCAAGGGAGACTGAAGAGGCTCAGGATCTGAATTCTGAATCTTCTTTTCCATGGCTGACGGGTTAATGGAACAAGATTCTAACAAAGCAAATAATATTATTTTAGGCCCATCTTTATTCCTGAACACATTCCTTCCTACCTGAAGTCAGATGGAAATATCCATTCACAGACAAAGCAGAAAAGTTCAGAATGCAGGATAACCCCACAAACCTTTTCAAAAACTCCTAATTTATATATTACTGTGGATTCATATAACTCAGTTATGTACAAAGAAGTAGAAAGAAGATGGTTTTGCTGCTGGTCAATCCTTATTATCCAACAGGAATTAATCCAGTTCACTTTCCTGATTATTAGACATTTGAGCAAACTCAAACTACTTACCATCTTAATTCTCAAGTAAAAACTCCTGTCCAATAAAAGCAGGCTTAAGGAGAAAACTGTTATCAGTGCTTGTTCTTTGAGTACTGTCTTAATTCATTCCAGGCAGAGCTGTCTTCAATGCTGCATTTGACCCTGTTAACAGCAATTTATGGGACTTTTGAAATGCAAGGACAGCATCTTCAGGCTGCCATCAAAGAACAAAAATTCTCATTCATCAGGCCTGTGCTGCCTTTCTCTGCTTTTATGTACAGAAAAATTATGATCATCACCTTGGAATTATTTCTTGATAGCAGCTGAGGGAGATGCTGCTTTGATTTTCTTAGCCAAGATTATTATGAACAGCACGACTTGAGAAATTCTTGCTAAATAAATTGCTTAATTATACAGAGGAATTCTGCAAAGTAACTGTGCATCTTTCTGGCACCAAAGCACCTAGCAGCTGGGAAAATTCTGCCAAAATTAAAAAAAAAAAAGCTAATATTAAACCAAAATAAGGAGACACACTACTGTATATTAAGAAGTAACAAAAAATCCTTCTCTACAGTTGCTGAGAATTTTCATGTATACACTGCCATCCCGTAAGAGCTGTATCCTACAATTCAAGCTCTTGGAGTAAGAAAGATCTCCACTGTCTTGCTGTTATTAATAGAAGGACTAAGAACAGGCCATCCTTTGCTAAGTTTAGCTCTCTCAGAAAAGGAAGGAGAAATAAAAATATTCCAGTACATCCATCCTAATTTTTGAACATGTTCACTAAATTCATGTCATAATTTTACACTTCCAGCCTTTAGATATTTCACAGATGACTTTTCAGTAGTATGAAAACCTACTAGGCTTCCTGATCTTATTGCTGTGAGTGCTGAACCCTCCTGTGAAGAAATGTATGTAGTCAGTTTGCAAAGGACAATCATTCCAAGAATTTATTGCAAAACATAGCTGTGATCTGTGTGAAGGCCTTATTTTAAGTCTGAAGAATTAACTGCTAGTACGTGGAGTTTCTTATTTTATCTGTGGCTTTCCTTTCCAGTGATTTTCCATTTATGCCAGAGATTATCTCAAAGCACTATGGTAAATTTCAGTGCCTCAAATCAATACATTAATCACTTTATCAGCCTTCACTTAGTTTTGGAGGATTGTTTTGAAATTAAGACAGATCTAATATTATTTTAACCTTGTTTTTGTTTGCATGTGTTGGGAAACAGCTTCATAGCACTGATCTTCAAGTTTAAAAATCCGCATACTGTCTCAGATAACATTTGAAACATTTTTCTTGAATTTCTGCCATGTACAATCTTGCTTAATAAACACATGCATGTAGGGCTTGTTTTTGACTTTTAGCTGTCTCTGAGATAAGACAACATATGAACTATCCCAATAGATGAACTGTACTACAGATAGATTCAAACTTACCTGTAGCCACTGATGTGGGGTTGGTAGTTGGTGTAGTCAGACTAGTCATAGTCCAAGAGCTGAGTTAAGGCCTAGGGGAAACTCTGCTAGAAGTGTCTGGCTTATTATCCATGAGTAGGAATTCTCACGGACATGTTATGAGGTGTTTGACATGCACGCACCCAATCTGTTTAACAGGGACTCTGATATTCCTTTGAGCCAGGAATCCTTAGCATGGTGCCTTAGACAGATGAGAGCATGGGAGAGAACTAAGAGGCAAAATATCTTTGGGATTGATGCTACCAAGGTGAGGAACCAGTAGAAAAGTGTGGAAAGGATGATGACTCCCCCTGCCATTTTAGATATTTTCCTGTTCTTTGTAATTCACAGCTTCCAAGGTTTTTGGGGTTTTTTTGGGGATTGTTAGATAAGTATAAAAATGGTTTCCATGGACACTTTTTGTTATCTGCTTGCAGCAGAGAACAGCTCAGTCTTTCAGATGCAGCTTTTGCAGCTCTGATCTTTCCCAGCCTCTAACTGAGGCTGTGTTGTTATCAGAGCAGGCTGTTAGAGAAGTTGTATTTCAAATCTCTCTGCAATACTGAGTGGCTCCCAGAGGAAAGGGAGCCTTCACCTCATAAACCACATGTGTGTCAGTTTCATTTTCTTTTCATGGTGGTAGATTTTTTTTTCCCACACAGCCACTGAAAATTACTTTGTCATGTAGTAAAATGCAATCCTCACTCACAGCTTTATTAACAGGCAGTTTCTAAATTGTGATGAACAAAATCAGGTAGTTGAAATTGGTGCAGCTGAAAAGTAATCTGGTAAAAGAATAGTTCTGTTATAACCATATGGTCAGATGCACAGAAGTATCAAAACTCTTAACTGGGGATGGGCTGGTTGTACACTGGGTTATGCTTCTCTGCTTAACTCTCCTCATTCCAAATTGCAACAACTGAAAATATTGGGATGCTGATTTTAAAGTGCAGCTCTAGCATTCCTGGGAATGTCTGGCATTCCTTATAGATATTACACTACCCAGAATTAAGAAGCCTGCTATTTTGGATTCAGTCTTGAAAAGGACACAATGATTAAGATTCTTGCGGTTCAACTATGCTTGTTGTTTGGTTAGGGTTTTGTTTTTTGTTTTGTTTTCAGGGGGGGTTGTGTGTGTGTGTTTTTGTGGTGGTTTGTTGTTGTTGTTGTTTAATTGAAATATTTCTTGTCCCCATTGCTCATATTTGAAGTCTGTTTTAGGACCAATGTGCACGATTAGAAATTTCCAGCTAGAACTCCAGTATCAGTTTATGCCTGATTTATTTCTTACACACTAGTGCTGTTTTATAGCCTAAATGTTTATTTTGCCTTCAGGATACATCTGTGCAGAAACTTGTGATAGATGTTTCTGACCACACACAGCTTCTCTGGTACCAGGTGGAACTAGCCAAGCTGCAGGCTTCTCTTACGAGAGGAAGGGAGTCTCCATTTACTTAATTATGCTATTATCCTTTATCCATACTTGTTTTGTCTTTCTGGTTTGTTTTTTAATGTATGAGACCAGAATTTGACATGGTATTTCAGATGAGGTCTCAACAGTGTTTGTACTACAGTCCCCCTAATTCTTTAGCCCCATGTACCTCTGGATTTGCAGGTAGTCCCTGCTGTGACTACCTTTTCTAATACATCTTGGGATTCCTTCTGCCTTTTTGACAAGTGTATTATATTAGTGAAACAGACAAGTTTATAAAAAACAGAGCAATGCCCATTCACCATGCAATTATAAAACCAAAGTACAGAAACGAAAACTTAATCTATGTGTGTTCTACACATGCAGTACCAGTTGATGGACAGCTGGGCTTGTGCATGAAAAAAACACTGAGAATTATCCCTCTGGAGACCTGGATTTCCTCAGCAGTCCTTGAAGGGCTGAGGAGCTCATTAAGGCAGCAGAAAAGCTTGGTGACAGGACACTGTTTCCCTCAGATCTCCATGCCAATGTGCAGCAGCACTTGCTGTGAATACTCAATGTAGGAAAAGGTTCTACTTCTTACAGAACAGCAAACCACGAAATTTAAAACATACTAAAGGTGACTAAATGAATATTTTAGCATCCTTTTGAATATATACACGATGCAATACATGGCTCTCACTGCAAATTTCTGCAGAGGTGTGTTTGCAGACCCGGTAGCTTTCCACCTCAGACACCAAAAATAATCTAATGCCAGATTATATCAGTGATCCACTCTTCTATTACCAACTGTATCCAAGAAACAGAGGCCTCCAAAAACAGGTGAACACATTTTCATATTCCTTAAAAATATACAGTGTTCAATAAAAAAGTTTGGAAGAAAAAATTGCCTCCTGATTTTGACAATTTAATTTATACTATATGAGAATGAGATTTAATCACCCTTATCTTAATTATCCTTAGCTTGGTATGTGCAATAACTGCATCTATTACTATCAGCTATAAAATTATTCAGCCACAAAATTTACCTAAACTGCCCAAAGCACTATTTTCTATATGACTATCTCAGCTAAAAATGCCTTTCTTTAATTTATTCTAAATTTATTGGATGTAAATTTTATTGCATGAATTCCCTGTTTTACTGATAAGGGTCATAGAATTCATGATTAGTTTTTGGAAAAGGTTTCCATAGACTGTACCTATGGAAACAGCTTATCTTATTTTTTTAATGCCTGTACTGCTTTCACTCACCTTGTGTTCACATGGAACACCTTTTCCTCATGTAAAACTGGAATTACCTTTGGGATTTTGTAAAGAGGGTCATAGACATGAAAAGTGCTTCTCCGTGTGTGCTTCTGTGCCTATTTCAGCTACTTCTTGAACTTCAAGCCTGAGGTTCTCTATCATGCAGCTTTTCTATCATCCCTCCTGCCCAATTAAGATGTGTTTCCCAATACAGTATTCAAAACCCCAAACCCTTACTAATTGCATTCCATTTTCTAACATTTTTCTGATCTTGATTATGATTTCGGCAGCTGCATCAAAATGTGCTTTGTTCCTGTATTTGTATTCTACTCTATGATCCTTCCAATATGAAGTTCAGATTTTGCAAGGCTCTCTTGACCAAGTAAAACCTCTTATCTGTGACCCTTGCTGTCCAGAAGCCTCACTTTTTGAGCAGCTAACTGAGGAAAGAATGCTGAAAAACACCACAAAGATAAAAAGGGCAAATTAAAATACACCAGAGAGGATTAGAAGCCCAGAATATTTCTAGAAGCAATTAAGGAGCTTGCTTTATAAAAGAGTAAGCGAGAGAGATGTTATTATAGAGAAAATAATTTTGGCCACAGGTTTAGGTTTTGGCACCAACTTTCGTAGAAAAAAGGTTTTCCTTGGTGGAGAAAATGTAAAGCCCTGACCAGCAGAAAATGAACTACCAATAAGCTGTGACCTTAAATTCATCAAGGGGATTTTAAAAGTGATTTTTTTTTTTTTAAATAGATTCTGAAGGTTCAGATACTTGGTTATATACTACTTTCTTCATCACACTGTGGTGATGCCTTGTAAGAAAGGATCTGATTGAGACTGTCAGAGCTGGTTTGGGGACACTTTAAGAATTCCACAGGAACTGACCTTGAACCAATGACTTTATGCAACCTGGCAAAGCAAAGGAAGACAATGATTTATTGAACTAGAAGTTCTTGTCCCAGAGCTGGTGTCTCACGAATTCCACTTGTATACCACTGAGGGTCTATTAACAGCATTGCAGGTTTTTACATAAATACACAAATCTGGGCAATTAATCCATGAGATGCCAGCATTAGCCAATCTACCCTTCTAACATTCCTTCAATATTCCTGCTTTTGGGTACTTGTGGGTTTTTACCACTCGGAGTTTCCTGTTCCCACAGACAGTGGGAAAAAAAATACTTGTAAAGGTAAGCAGAGGGTTCAGTGTTCACAGAAAGATTTGGAAGCATTTTTGTCATTTAGTCATCATTAAAAACATTAGTGGGCAACTTTTAGCACCTTTCTCTTACTAATATATTTTGTTAACATGATCAATAACTGCATATTAATGGCATTCCAATGTTGCTTTCCACTGTAAGTAGTTACTGGTGGGGCCAGAAAGATTATTTCCTGCTTAAAAAAAAAAAAAAGGGAAGATGATTATCAGGAATGCTGTCAGAATGTAAAACACTTTTAGAGAAACTAAAAGCAAATGCTCAAGTTCCCTACTTTTTTGCATTATAATGACTTGTAGCAGACATTCAAAAAAGCTGCTGACTGGCTACTTTGCTCCCTCCAAGCATTCCTTTAATGCTGAAGATTAAATAAATACATTGCTACAAAGTATGAGCAAGTGATTTTTTAAATTATTATTATTAAGAAGAGGGAGCTGGATTAGGTAAAGTCATTCCTCTGAGAAGTAATGCCTCCAAAATAATCTTTCAATGAAAACAAAAATAAAACCAAAACAACAAAAGAAAACCAAACAATACAAAACTAGAAAGAGTCTTAATTAGCAGAGCTAGCTGACATGCTGTTCTTTAAAAGTTAAATATGTACATCAGCTGGAGATAGGATATCAAATATCAGTGGGGAGAGCAGCAGGAAACTTTTTCCACGGGATGAAAGGGATAAAAAGAAGAAAAACAAGTCTCAGTTGCAGGAACAGCTGACTAAGCGCCTGACATACTCGAAACACAGCCAGTTGTAACAAATACCAGGGAAAACAGTATCTTCTAAACAAAAATTCTCCTAAGGTAGAAACCTAAAATCTAGATAAAGATGTAACTATCAGAATAACATTGAAGCAATAGATACCCCGATAGCAAAAAAGCAAGCTGCGATTGCTTGCACAGGATTTTCTCTGCACTCCGGGACCTCAGCCTTCAGGGCTTGGCATGGAAGCCCAGCTGACATAGAAATGCAAAATTCCAGTGGGTGAGAAAGAATCAGAGGCATGGCTCCACACCTCTGGTGCTTTGCGGGGGAGGACAGGGGAGGGCTGAGAGGGGAAGCCAAAATGAGGGTTCTTTGCTTTTCACATGTTAAAAGCTTCGTGGATTCAAAAAACCCACAAATCTTACTAGCGTGTCACATCTTCAAGTGCAAAGACTGAAGAGTTGGATCTGCTACACAACCCAAAATATTTTAAGGGAAGAGGAGAAAGAACCGAATTTAGGAAAACTGGTAAAGATTACATGTTTGCTTACACTGCAGTGAGACTTCCAGCTCTCTTTCAAGATGTTTTGATGAAACTTAAACTCTGAATTACACTAGCACTGGGAACTCCTAGTAAGGCACAATGTTCTTGCAGCTACTCTTGATACCTTCTCCTGGATTAGCCTCCTGATTGCTTAATGCTGGTTTTCCAAGCTGCAGGAGCCAGGGAAGCAGTTCTCCTCCCCTGCAGACCTCTGTGCTTCCTGTGGCTGTTGAACGCTGTAGCCCTATGGAAGGGAAAATAGAGCTTCAGGCAAAGTTCACCTTTAATATATATATTACCTTTAATATACCTTTACCTTTGGTATAGTTGCTATAATTTTATTATATTTATTTTCAATAATAATATTGTTTACTTTTCCAAGAGGAGTACATAACTTTGTTATCCTTTAAATGTAATTTAACAAAAGTTCAAGATCTCCCTTGAGAAAAATATAAATGAAGCTGACTAATTTAGTAATTTTCTATGCTTAGTGACAGTTGGAGACAAGTCTGTAAGAGATATTTACAACCTATGATTAAATATCAGGCTGTTCTGAGCTGTTCTTCTCTTGTGCCCACAATACTTCTTCTGCCAGCCCCCTGAGAATCAATGCCTTGGGAGTAAATAAAATCTCTGAGGTGGATAAAGAAATAATCCTGAAAACAATAATAATAATAATCTGTAGGTCTCTCAAAAGCAGCCTGAGATGATGACCTACAGATTGTAGGCCCCACCTGTTCAGTAATTCCCAATTATAGGATTTAAAGCTATCTTTGGAATTTAACGACCTAGTAAAATTCTAAAGTTGCTCCTTAAATCATTAATGGAGGGCAGACACAAAATCTGGATACATTAACCTTAATTCTGCAGGAAATGAGCTATGAACAAGGTTGAAAGTAAGACCTAGAGAAAAGGTGCACACAGAGGCACCAAAAGTACATCCAGCTTGGAGTCTACTGGACACATGGGCCTCAGCACGCAAGCTGGAATGCTTATGAAAAGGATGTTATGGTGTTGGCCCAGAGTCCTCCTGGTCATCTGTCAATTTAATTTAAAGAACTGGTCCTAAGCACAAGAATGCAGTGCAACTTTTGCATAATTTCTGGCTTTTTCAGCCCTTGATTTCTTGAAACTACCAAGAAAGCTGCTCAGAATGGTGTTTTTGTGAGGAAAACACATAAGCCAGTTTAGTAATTTCTTCTCTCATTAACACATAATTTCATGTTCTTTCTCTTCTGTGTCTCATCTCCCCTATTTGCTTTTCACAGAATCACAAAATTATTGGGGTTGGAAGTCACCTCTGGAGATCCTCTCTGGTCCAGCCTCTCTGTTCACCTGGAGCAGGTTGTACAGGATCAAGTCCAGGTGAGTTCTGAGTATCCCCAGATAAGGACACCCCATGGTCTCTCTGCGCATCCTGTCCAGTGCCCCGTCACCTTAAAAGTAAAGTTTTCCCTTTTATTCAGATGGATCTTCCTGTGTTTGTTTGTGCCCATTGCCTGTTTTCCTGTCACAGAGCACCAGCACTTTTTGAAAACTGCCCTTAAAAGAAGCATTGATAAGGTCCCGTCTGAGTCATCTCTTCTCCAGGCTAAACAGGTCCAGCTCTCCCAGACTTTCTTTATAACTCCAGACCCCTCGTAGTCTCCACAGCCCTCCACTGGGCTGTCTCAAGCATTTTCTAGGCTTTCTTGTCCTGGGGAGCCCAAAACTGGTCACAGCACTCCACAGCAGCCTCACCAAGGCTGAGGAAATGAGAAGGATAAAAGCTCCCTTGATCTCCTGGCAATGCTCTTCTCAATGCACCCCAGGATGCCAGTGGCCTTCTTCTCACAGGGTCAGAGTTCTGGCTCATGGACAGCCCTTTTGTCCACCAGGATTCCCCAGTCCTTCTCTGCAGAGCTGCTTTCCAGCAGATCACTCCTGTGGTGGGGCTCTTCTTTCCCAGGTGCAGGAACAGTATTTGCCCCTGTGGAACTTTGTTGGGTTCCTCTGTGCCCAGCTTTCCAGCCTGTGCAGGTTTTATTGAAAGGCAGCTGAGCTGTCAGGTGGAGCAGCCACTCCTCCTGGCTTTGAATCATCAACAAATGTGCTGGTGATCACCCAGGTGATGAGTGAGTTGAACAAGACTGACCCTTGGGAACACTGCAACTACAGGATTCCAGTGAGATTCTGATCACAGCCATCTGAGACCTGCCATTCAGCCAGTTTTCAATCCATGAGGTTTCTCTCTTTTTTCACATTGACTCAGGTTGAATGTAAAGTGGCAGTCATTTATGTGTGATAACTGTACTCTCAGTCCCTCAAGATTATTCCCTACACAAATTTTAATTGTTTTAATTTAGCTCAGCCATTTCCTCTCTGCCCCCCTTTATACTGTAAAATTGATTAAAGATTTCGCTAGAGAATACACAATGACATTCTGATAGTACCTTAGAAAAAGGAAAAAGTATTCTAGGCTTCTTTTACAGCTCACATGACATTCAAATGCACATTTGATACTGTCCTTTTCACAGACTGTGTTTTCAATTGCTGATGTTTATAACTTTCCCTTGTAGGAGGATGTTTGATTAGTCAATAAAATGTCAGATAAGCATAAATTTCTAGAAAGCACAAAAGCCATTCAACTCCTTCTCCTGCAGTGTTGCAGGTGAATTTATTCTTGAATGCAAGAGATCTCTAATCTGCTGAAGTAGACTCTTTTTGAGTAGTTATGCAAGATGTGTACTTGTTGCCCTTGAGAAAAACACTGGGATATGGTAAATCATTGGACACATGTAGAATTCAAGTTTAGTCAAGGATCAGTCAACTTGTTACTACTCTTCAAATACAGCTTTGTCTATTAAAATGAATACAGGCACTGGCCTTAAATATGATTTAATATTGCTTTGTTTAGTCCCTATTTTTGTACAGGTATTTTTTGAGTAGTGTAATTAATATGAAGATTTTTTTCTTCTTTCTTTTTACTCAGTGGCTTAATTGTTTTATTAATAGCCTTAAACAAACATACAGCATGGAGAAAACAGAGAAACTGCAGAATTCCTTTCTAAGCTGCTAGGTTTTTTTAACACCTGCTTGCATGCCTTTGGTCCTACTGATATAGGCAGGTTTAATCAGGTTTTGTCTCTTCCTGGTGTTGAGTTTAATTAGCAGGCCTGGTTAAAGGGTTTGTTTAGTTTGTACAGATGTCTAGACTTCCTCTAGAAACTTCTGAGATTTCCATGTGAAACCCTGAACAGCTGAAGGAGCTGGAAACCTCTTATCTGTAATCACTTCTCCTGCCACATTAGATTATGCACCACACCACTCCCATGTTGGAAAAAGGACTTAAATAACCAGGAACTGGGTTGTCATGTGGAATATGTTAAATGAATGTCAGTAGTTGGGAGCCTACTAAAAAATCAAGCTGTAAAACTGCAATGAGCCTTGGTGTTTTCTGCTTTGTCTCATATAGCTTTCAAAATATGTTTGAAAAATCTATAATCTGTTATTGTGTCAAGCATCTTGCACAAGAGAGGACTTTTCACCATTTCAACAACATACCAAGCAGTATCAATCTCTAAGAAATTTCTAAACTGTCAAGATTTTTATAAAATAAACTATTTCAAGCTCATCTTCCTCGAGATTATAACAAAACCTGTTTACAGAATACAATAAACATTGTATTGAATGATCAACTTTGTGTGCTGTTGCTAGGATGCTGCTGGATGCTGCTGGATGGATGCTAGGCCACCAGGCACTTCAAAAGTTCATATAATAAATAAATATATAAGAGCTGGCTTACAGTTTTATACCATGTGTACAGAGACGTGATTCTTTTTGACACAATTGATACATGTGGGACAATGAACAGGAATTATATGCTTGAATGCACTGAAGAAATCTTGTCATCAAAGGACAGGACTGGAAGTCAGAAAATTATGTCCAGGCCCACTGCCTGGTCTAATGGCAAATTTAAACCTTCTGATGACTCAGTTTTTTTATTTGTGAGATTAGGACAATACAAAGCATTTTGAAACGCTACTATGCAGAATGTTATTAAAATTAATATGGATAGAAGGGGTCCTATTTCTAGTCACATTTATACAATGACTCCTTCTGAAGCAATTACTGAATTACTGGCTTTGGAAAGCAGCCAGGTGAACTGCACCTGGGAAGTTAAGACTGGTTCTGATCCTGATATTGCTCTTTATGTTTATGGGGGGATTTTTTGGGTGGCTTTTTTTTTGTTTTGTTTTGGTTTTTTTTTAGCATTTATAAAGCATGCAGGACTGACATAAAGGCAAGGTGAAAGTTGTAGGAATAAATTAAATGGCACATCCTGGTTCCAGATTAGCAGAAAAGGAAAAGAATGGTAGAACAAGGAGGATAAGCAGAGGTCAGACAGGCTGACTGGTAAAGCACAGGCCTGGCAGAGAAGCAAAACATCCTGTTTTCTTCTGTTCCTTGTTGTGAACAGCTCTGACCAGCCTTGTAATGAGTTCAGTTTAATGTGGTGTACCTGCAAATGTATCAAGCATTACAAGAAAATACATTTTTTGGGGTTTAATTTGGACACAGTAAATATTTGTGGGAAACAAAAGGTAAAAAGGGAAGGAAACCAGCTGAGTAGCTAACTGTAACTTTTATTGATTAAAATAACAGGAATTAAGAAAAATGGGAAATTCTATTTTTTAAAAAAATAAAACCCCAGGAATTAAGAATTCCCAATCCACCATGAGGACAAGCCAAGAGGATGTGTCTTTATACCATGACCATAAAGATGAGAGTGTTACTGCCTAAGTGTTCAAGGATCTTTCACATAAGTTATAAATATTTAGTATACAGAAGTTCAGCTCTCATCATTCCCAAACAATCTAAGAACCATAACTGCTCCAACTTCCCCCTTTTATGTAAAAAAAATACACTCACAAACAACTTACAGAAATCTAATCAGATTTGGGTAAATTCACAAGGCTTCTCAGAGTTAATAACTGAAACCTTCTGGTAGATGTATTTATTATTCTCCACGTTAGCAAGATTGGATCTCTGTTGAGACCATTTCTTGTTAAAATTAACATTTGGAAGCTGGAGCATTTGACCTTTGATATTTTATTTCAACAAAATATCTCTTCGGCCTTAATCTATAAATAAATCTTAGTTTATCATCTACCAAACTGCCTAAGCAGAAGCAGAGGCCACTATGAATCACATGCTTGATCTGGTAGAGTGATATCATGCCTCTATGGTAATATTGACTTATAGGGCTAAACAGTGTATGAAGGTGAATGTGTTAAAAGAAATCTATTCTTCAAAGCATTTAAATTTCGAAATATCCTTACTTTCAAAGAAGAAAAAGTAAAATGGGCTAATGGAAGAAATGGGTGAAATATTATGGCATTTGAAATTTGATTCAGACCCCAATATTCCTTCCCCTTTAACGCTTGATAGAAAAATCTTATTAATGTAGAATAACATACTTGCACATATGTAATAACATAAACTCATAAACATTAAATCTTAATTTAAAATACAGAAGAAGGAAAACTTATTTATTGAGCTCTCACAGACAGATCCCTGGCTCTGAAATTTTTAAATACTTGGTTCAAATCAAAGTTTAGACGGAAAATAACGCCAAGATTAAAGATCCCCTGACCTAGGTCTGCGTTTTAGAGTAACAGCTCTTCAGTGGAGAGCCTGACCATTACTCTGGTTATATAGCCCTTGTGTCTTCATCTAACTCAATTCAGTTGTTTTTACAGAAAATCTTCTTGTTCAGTGTTTCCTACGTGGAAGATCACAGAACGTGAAAGGAGGCATGTACTCGTGGGACTATTAGGGGGTGAATCTAAATATTTCTAAAAAAAGATGGATTGTTTTTCTCCTGGTCGGTACAAACTGTGGCGTAGTCTGGGCTCCTTTTTTTTTCTTTTTCTTCCGCCGAAAATAACTTCAAGGCAACAAGATTTCCAGCATAAAATAAGCGAGAGGGAAAAATGAAGGAATGTAACTGTTGCGTGGAAGGAGCGGATCAAGGTGCGCGCCCCGCAGGGGACCGCAAACAAAAGGGGACGGGCGGTGGGGGGTTCCGAAAGCCGGGACGCGAATTAAAGACAAGAAACCCGAAGGCAGCAGGTAACTGCAGGAGGATGGGGACCAGCTGGCGGCCCCGCATTCCTGTACGCCCGCTGTCCCTCACCAGCCCCGGACACATTTGGTTAAACCCCTGCCTGGGCGCGGGGCCAGCGCGGTCAGGGGATGCCGGGGGGGCAGCGGGGCGCTGAAGGGGCCGGCAGGTGAGGGGAACGGGCGGGGGGCGGAGGGCAGGGCAGGCCCGGCTCCGCCCGCTCTCCCAGGCTGCTCCGCGTAGCAGCCGGGGGAGGTGGAGCCGCTTTATCGGTAGCCGAAGTGGAAATTTCCCCGTCAGTTGCCGGCTCCGCCGCGGAGGGAGCGCCAGCGGGAGCTGCCTGCTCTCGTCTTCCCGTGTCGCGCCGCCCGCCGTCATGTCCAACTACATCCACGTCCCGCCGGGCTCGCCGGAGGTGCCCAAACTGGACATCACCGTCAGCGAGCGGGAGGGGCCCGGGTATCGCCAGGGCGCCCTGCAGCTCCTGCGCCGGCTGCGCCCGCACTGGAGACCCGAGGAGGTGACGCTGCAGGTACGGCGGGGTCCGCGCCCCGGTTCCCGCGGGGGATGCGGGGGCCCGGGAGCGGGGAGCGGGAGGAAGAGCAGGCGAGGAGGGGGGGAGGGCGGGCGGCCATTGTGCGGGGGAGCTGCCGCCTTGTTTCCTCGCCCTCCCTCCCTCCCTCCTTCCTTCCCCCGCTCTCCGCCGCAGCCCCCTGCGCGGAGCCCCATTTGCTAGGCGGCCCGGCGGCGGGGCGGGGCGGCGCGGCAGCATCCCCGGCTCCCTCCTCCTCCTCCTCCCTCCTTCCTTCCTTCCTTCCCACCGCCTGCTTTCGTCCTCCTCCTCCTCCCACGCCCTCCCCCCTGGAATTCGGCTGCCCGCGTTAGCGGCAGGGAGAGCTCGAGAGCCGGGGCCGAGGTGAGGAAGAGGAGGTGTTCCCGAGCGTCACCCTGGCCGTGTCTGTGCTGGCTGGGGCGCGCTTGTAAACCGGGGCCAGAGCAAGGGACAGGCCGTCGGAGGAGGGCATTCCAGGGGGCTGACGGCCTGGGCCGCTCCCACGGGCGGTGGAGCCCTTGTCGGGTGCTTCCTGTAATAGGAAACAGAATAAATGTCCGTCTGGTGTCCGCTGGCGGTGTCGGTTCGCACCAGCCCCGGTAACGCCCTGCTCGCTGCTCCTGGCGCAAGGACCGCTCTGGTGCTCTCTAGGTGAGCAGTCATTCGTACTTACGACGAGTCATCTGCCGGAGGATTGGCTGCTTTTGTGCTTCTAGAATATACTTAACATGGCCCCCTGGACTTAAAAAACTCTTTAGCCAATTTGCCTGGCTAAAATAGCAGTTCAGCCTGTGGTTAGTTGAGCATTTTGTTTTATGCTCAACTGAGTTCAGTAGTTGTTGTTACGTGGAGGTGTCTTATTTCTATGGAGTTCCTCTTCAGGGAGCTGCTGAACTAATCAGCAGAATATTTTTCTTTCTTTTATTCATCGTTGGTGAAAAATATTATCCTCTTAAGGAGGGATTACTCTATCCTTTGGAAAGAGTTGTAGAAGATTTAAGAAAAAAAAAGTTGCTTCCTTCTACCATTCCTTTTGCAAGAAACAACAGAATGAAAAATATCAGTGCCATCGGTGTGGAACAGGGACTCTTGACAGATCACACAAAACTGAAGTAGATTACTATTTGAGATTAGAGATTTCTGTCTAGATGATATATTGAGTTTAGTTTCAAACAAATTACTTTAGGAACACAGCTTATCAGCTTGGTGTTTCCCTTTTAAACAGCAGAAGAACATTCTATTCACAAAGCTCTTCAAATGGCCTTTTATTTTTAACTCTTTAGCTTGTATTTAAGCTGGTGAGAGAGTGTAACAAGCAGGGATGCCTGTGGTTTGAAACAGGTTCCAGCAGCAGTGATGGCAATACAGCCAATTACAGGTGCATGTTTTACATGCATCAAATACAGAAAGGTGCTGAAATGAAAGGTGGCTCTTTTTGTGAAGACCAAGGAGTGAACAGCAGGATGCCCTGGAGTCCTCCCTTTAGAGTGAAAATACGCCTGACTAAGCTGAAACAGCAAAATGGACAAAGAACAGTGATAGGTTTAATGAACTGCTGATTCCTCTGGTGAACTCTTCCATTTGCAACCTTTGCTCTTAGTAATTCTTGGGTCAGAAGAGTTAGTAAGAAGTTGAAGAATCCAGAGTTTGATTTGAGAAAGTTAATTAACTTCTCTTGCAAACATTTACTGTTGTGTATTAATTTGTTTAGTCAGCTAAACAATTTTGAAACTGCATTTAGTATATGTTAATGCCTAATCCTCACTTCCACTAGGATTTTTAAGTACGTAAAATCAGAAATATATTTTAAGATTTAAATTTTTTTTACACTGTAGCATAAAACACAAATGTAGGGTGGAAGATAAAAATAATTGAAATCTTTAGTTCTTAAAATAGAAAGGCTATAACATCAGAAGCATTACCCATTACTTTTTGAAATGGAAACAGCTATTTCATTTATATCAAGTTATATGTGATTTTTGACCTTACAGGGCAGTGCAAATGTTTGAGTTACTCTACATTGCTAGGGAGAAACAGGTTTTTTTTTTTTGGTTTTTTTTTTTTTTTTTTTGTCTAAACACTCATCTTCATTTGCATTGTGTGGTTGTAAACTGAAAATATTCTAGGAACTGTATAGAATTGGGTGCTTCATTTTCTAACTCCTGTATTCTTGAGGTTTCCTTTCTCTGCTTTTTGCAGTAGTCACTTTTGATTCTGGAATGGCTGTTTTCTTAGTAATAGCAGTGTTGAGTAGTTCTGGTTGGGATGCATCTTTGGAGGTCTCTCTCCCCGAAACTTCTGCTGAAAAACTCACTGCTTGCTAAATTCAGAAATTGGCTGTTATGAACATGAGAAACAGGTTTTAAAGTTTTATTTTTAAAATGCTCCTCTGACTCAAAACAGGGCTTCTGAGTTTTGTAACCTGCCTGAATTTTGGCAGTGGGCACTCCAGTTTTTATATTCTGCATGATTCTTAATGAAATATAAAAACATAATTGCTCTAATTCTTTAAAAGAGGTTGTATTACCCTTCCTAATATAAAAACACACAGATTGGATTTTGTTGTCCACCTTATGAATTCCTTATTTTTTCTCTTTCATGGCAATTCAAGGAAGATCAATGTTCACTTCAGTAATGCTGATTCAGGATTCTTTTGTCCCATGACTGTCTACCTCTCGTAAGTCTGGTGGCAAAGAAGGATTCGGTAGGATAACAGACAATTTCTTCTCTGCAGTGTAATATTACGGCGCAGGAAAAAAAATCAGTATTTCTTACCATTCTGAAGTAATATTTAGTGTTGAAGATAAAGGCTGCCTGTTTTTATTGGTGAAAAGGCTTAATACTAATAGTATTAATTTATGCCATTTTTTGAGTCGATCAGAATGATATATAAGTGAAAAAATTTGGTGAAGAATCATTCCAAGATCTAAAATCATGAAAATTCTAGGCTGACAAATGGTGCTTCTGTCTTGGATGAAATCTGAGGAGAGGTAGAAAGAATCTGTTTTGCAAAGGGGATTAAATTTTTCATAAAGACACCCCTAAGCCCCCCCCCACCCCCCCCCCCCCCAAACAACTATCATCTCCAAGTAAATTGGATTCATTTGCTTTTTTAAGTCTCTGAAATAATTGGGCCCTGCTATTTTTTTCCCCTTCTGATGCTGTAGTTTTTGTGGGGTTTTCTTGTTTGTTTGTTTTTCCCCTGAGATTTGCATATATTCACACTTATCAACACTTTGCATGATTTTATTACCGCAACACTTTATGATTTGCAAAGATTTGTTCCTGAAGCTATGAAATGTGAATGGGATGGACTCAGGCTTATAACAAATGGTACTTTCACCAGTGAAATCACCACCCACCTACTTTTATGTTTACCAGATTAGCTTTTGTCCTTGTTTCTTTGATTTTTTTTTTTTTCATCCTGTCTTGCACTCAGTAGCTTTTCTTCAGGCAGTATTTTCTGGCTCTTGATCTAATTTATATGCTTGTGTTGATCTTGATATTCTCTTAAAAACAAACTACAATTTAGTTCAGAGTTCTGAACTTGCTGGAATATTCTTTTTAGTTTATTTAAACAGACTGAGCGTGGGTTTAAAAGCATTGAAATAATTGAAAGTGTTAGTCTGTGGGAAACAAAGTAAAGTAACTTTATTTTGTATCTCAGTGCTGTAACATTTTTCAAGTGAGATGTTTATTGCTCAGCTGGTTTTGGCACATCACCCACTTCAGCAGTTGGGAAAGCAGGAGCCACTTAAAGAGGAAGGACTGAGTCCACAGAGAACTGCTGATACCTCCAAATGGAGAAGTGAGGAAAAGAGTAAGAAAAGTGAGCTGCAGGATGGGCTGCATTACTGTGATGTTTTGTGGAAAAACTGTAATTTGAGGTGTGCCTTGAGTGCAATGTCACAGTAAGTGGGAAATGCCAGCAGTATTGGATGTCCTTGGAGGCTGGGTTGGTTTCTCCAGTCTTTTTAAGTTTCTGATGAAGCTCAATCCCCTGTTTCTAAAGGTTTTTGTGGTGTCTGTGTGGGGAGAAATTGTAGTGGTATTTTTATGTAAGTGATATGCCCATATGTGCCTGATGTAATTCAGCTGTGCACGATAGAGGTGTGTTTATTGATGACTGGGGTTCAAATTACAGAGAATCAATATTTGTTTAGGCACATCTTGGATGAGTCCATGTAAAGGAATATGATTTATGCTACAGGCTTGTAATGTTGGAAAGGAATAATCCAAGACAGTTTAGTTCCTGTCCCTCTGCCTCTCCCTCTCCAGGCATTTAATGTCAAAATGTTCCAGGGAGAGGAACAGCAAATTGTTTATTTGATTTAGAATAAAGTTTTAGGCTTCTTTCCTATTAGCTTCTTTTAAAAATACTATTTTTATTTGAAAATCTGTAGCTGTTTTTATCAGTATCACAAAATTTGTAAAGCAAATTCATCACTTTCAAAGTGTTAACTAGTTACCTGATGTTGACTGTTTTCAGGTAGAAGAATATTCTTCAGAAACAAGGTGAAAAAGAAGTAATTTATTTTTTTTCTGGCATAAAACACCAAAAACAACCAAAAAACCCCCACCAAAAACCTTCACTTATTACCATGCATTTTCATCAAATCCAGCCCTCAACCCAAAACTGTCCAAAACAAAATCCACATGCACCTTGAAGCTGAAGTGTTTATGGTTTGGTAGCCCAAAACACCCATGTAAAAGTTATAGCAGCCCTATGTGTGCTCCAAGCACTGCTTTCTCCATGCTGCTGTCATGCAGAGCACCCCAAGAGTTCAGCAAAAATTGCTAGTCCGGCCTCTGGCCAAACTTAGCAGCAAAATTGCTTGCTTCCTGCTTGTCTCAGTGTTTTTAATACCAAATGATCTTGCTCCTGGTCATCTGGCCACCTCAGTCATGCAGACAGTGACTTTCACCTGCTGAGTGTAATGAGCTAGAGGATATGGCTCCAGTGCCTGGAGACCTTTGAATGAGGTTCCTGTAAGCCCTGCTGATCATGTGAGAATTTACCCAAGGCATTTTCCAGTAGTTGTACTTTGGCCTTCTTCTATGAGTAGCTGCAGAGAGAGAGAAATAACTAGCCTTGTTTCAAGAAAGAAGGTTCTTGATGTGTATACGTGTGGATGTGTCTGTGTAGACTGTACTTTTCCAGAAAAAGAGATCAACTTAGGTTTACAATATAAAGTGTAAATTTTTGTGAGCATTAAAGAAGCGTGTTATTGAAGTCTGTTCCTTTCTGGAGACCTCAAAGTCAGTCTGGGGTTCAGCAGTACAATCTGGGTAATTCCTACTTATTTATGCTGCAACTTCACGCCACTGTTCTGTATTTATGGCACCACAGTGCTGTTTCCTGCATTCTCCACCTATGGATGTAATAACTCAGTCTAAAAGAGAAAAATCAGCTCTTCTGAGTCATAAGTACTTTCTACTTTGCCCCATGACACTTTTATTTCTGTCTATTCATTCTTGTTACGTACAATTGCAGTTTTGTTTTCATTCTTCTCATTCTTTTGAACACTTGGAACAATGGGATTAGATAGAAGCTTTTCATGACACACTTGCTTATTAGATGGGAGCATATGCATCATATGCCTTTCCAGGAATCTAATAGCCTAATAACAATGCTTTTAGGGTAAGCTCAAAGATGCTTCATGTCCTGGTTGAAATTGCTCTTCCTGGATTCCTTCGGCCTGTCATGTTTGTACCATGTGCTGCCCTCTGACACCTGAATAACTTAAGTATATTTGTAGCTTTCTCATCTTAAATCTGCATTTCATTAATCAGTTCCTTTTTTTCTATAAAGCCTTGTATTCAAGCTGGATCTGATTGTGCACAGTATAATTTCTGGAAATGTTTCTGAATTTGGTTTTACCTTTATATCACCACATTTGAAAGTATGTATTAAACTGTGATAAGCACATATCACAGTCATTAACCTTCTGTGGATTACAGGAGTATCAGGGTCTTGCTGCTGGAGGTTTTTGGTGTTGCATTGTGTTCTTAACCTCTGTCTCTGTAATTTTTTTATTTATTCCCAGAATTTTCTATTTTCATTGCATTCCATAGATTCTTCCATCTTCTTCCACACTGCCTTGATAGTTTACTGATTATCTGATCCACATAATCAGTCTATTCTCTGCTTTTGATGCTCAACTGATGCTTTTGCTATAGAACTGTTTTGCTCTGCTTCATTTCAGGTTATGTTTTGGGCAAGGCCTTCTAAGCTGATTCTTTAAACGGTAAAGGCATTTTGAATAAAAGAATAGAGTGACTATTATGTTCTTTTACTGGTGGTAGTAAACACTAGATGTTTTCTTATGATGGAATATGGAAATTGTCTACTTTGAATAATGTAACTAGAAAAGTAAGTGTACCCTTCTGCCTTTTTAAGAAGCAAGAGCTAAAGTGCTCCTGGGTGTAAATAATTATTTGTAGCAGCATGTTACAAATAGATGCTAATAAGTAGAGTTCCTAAATTAGCAGTTGAGGGAGTCCAATTTCCTTGTTGCAGATTTCTTTTTATTAGTGCTAATGAAATGTGTTTTAAGGGGATAATAGACCTATGACAGAAGGTGTAATGTGCCCAGCACTGTCTGTTCAACAGCATAACAACTTGAATTCTTACTGTGTCTTTGCATCAGCAGTATTAACTTTTTTTTTTTGGTATCACTATTTCTGATGACATCAGAGATCTTTTTCATAATACATTTTTTTCTTTTAAACTACATTTTGGAAGTTTTTTTTGAGTGTAGCAGACAAGGTACTTTTCAACTTGAACAGCTCAACATGAAAGTACTCTTCATACTTGACAAATTAATTCTGGGTTTATGATAAAAGGTATGAGAATCGGTACTTGTATGTTGATTTGCCATCTTTAAGTGCCTGTGTCCTGTTCTTGGTTCCCCAGTAGAAGGAAGACATATACTCACTGGAGAAAGTCCAGCAAAGGTTCATGAAGATTGCAGAAGGACCTGGACATCAGGGACCCAGGACCTTTCATGTTTGGCCCTGAAAAAAAGGAGTCTTGCAGGGGTGATCTTAGATGTATAGAAACCTGGTGAGGGGGCATTGAAGAGACATTTAGACTCCTTTCAGTGCCCAGTGACAGACAAGGCAATGGGCACAAAATAAAATGTGTGGAATTTCATCTCAACAAGAGAAAGCACTTTTTTACCTTGAGGGTGGTCAAACACTGGAGCATGCTGCCAGACAGGTGATAAATTTTCCAGAATTCCTGGAGATTTCCCTGGGCAGAGTCCTGGGCAGCTGGCTCTAGTTGGCCCTGCTTGATCAGGGAGGTTTAACTAGAGGATCACAGGAGTTCCCTTCCTCACCTGAACAGTTCTGTAGCCACACACTTATGACTGGGAAGGTTTTGAATGGATGCATTTGTAGTATAAGGGTGTAATTTGTAATTTGCAAGCATTTTGAAATGCATTTAAGTACTGCCTGTTCAAAAACGTGAAACTCTGCTCAAGCCGAGAATGAAACTAAATGAAGCTAAATGAGACTAGTTTTCCTAGTTGCAGTGCTTAACATTGTAACAGTTACTATGAAGACTGTTCAACATTCTTCATTATTCATCCTGAGTTATTAAAGTAATAGCTAATAATGTGTCCATAAATTGTAACGTCTTAATTTTGAGTCAGAGGCCTTATAAGGAGCTTTATTTGAATTTATGGTTGCTCTATCTAGATGAAAGTTGTATAATTTTCTATACCTATTGTTCAAGATTGAGTGTAACTGTTCAAGAAAATAGAATACCTTGGTATCTTCTGCATCTTTCCTCAGGAGCTTGAGTTATTTCTTCTAATTTGTGATGAAAACTGAAACTTCCCCACTTCTCTTCTGCATTTATTGATGAATCTGTTGACCTCATCAAATTAGGGGTGTTGGGGAAAGCAAGGCATACAAGCTAAAATGCATCTATTGTAGAAGTCTCATCTTTTCCTAAACCAGGAGACATGACCTAACTTAAGATTATTTTTTTCTTTAGTAATTAAAAAAATTGCTCATAATTATCAATTTTTCGAAACCCCTGAGATTTGGAAATTATCTGTCACTTGTGTTTGAGTGATAGTTTTCAAAATAAAGGCTATATCATGAAGGGGGAGGGGGAATAGAAGTCAAACTTTCTGAATTTTGTTTTACTGTTTTATAAAACAAAGAAAACAACCCCCAAAACACCTCCCACCCTCCAACCCATAACAAAACTCTCCACAACTGTCCAAGGTTATAAAGAATTGTCATGCTTGTAGATACGCTTCTTGTTGGTGGTGTGTGTTTTTAGCAAAAACACTTTTTCATTAAATATTATGGCCCAGAGTAATGTCTGGCACATAACAGCTCATTGCATTTGTCAGTATTTTTGTTCTGGGCTCGCTTAGGGCTTTGAGGCAGAAGTCATATCAAAGGGTGTGTAACTGGACATGAGCAATTAATGAAATCAAACCATTGTCATTGGACACTTAGTATTTGGATTCTGATAAATAGGTTTCTCTTTTTCTTCAGCTGACTTTCTGACCTCATTACTCTTAAGAATTAAAAAATGTTATGTTATCCAGTTTGAAGCTACTTTTTGCTGCTTGCTTGTTTTACTGTGAGGCTATTTTTTGGGAGGGTTTACTCTTTTTGAATTAAGAAAGAAGGTTTTGAGGGCACAGAGTAGAAGAAGAGACATGACTGTAAATACAAACCCCCTGCGCTCCCCCCCCCATTTGTATTGAAGTATTTTCTTCATGATATTCCTCTGTCTTAAAGATTTCTTTTCTTGATGCTCGGTCTAGTAAACATTTGTGTTTTGGGAACTGAAGGATGACTCGGCACTCTCTTCCTGCTTGTTGAAGATGCAGAGTTGAGTCTCTTACTGTGTCATGTTTTGCCTTTCAGCTGTTCACTGATGGAATCACCAATAAATTGATTGGCTGCTACGTGGGTGACATAACAGATGATGTTGTTCTAGTTCGGATCTATGGGAACAAGACTGAGCTGCTGGTGGATCGGGATGAGGAGGTGAAGAGTTTCCGTGTGCTGCAGGCTCATGGCTGTGCACCTCAGCTCTACTGCACCTTTAACAATGGCCTGTGCTATGAGTTCATGCAGGGAGAAGCCCTGGATCCAGAGCATGTATGCAATCCAGACATTTTCAGGTAAGCTTTTAAAAATTTATTTTTTTAAATCTCATAATTTCATTGTGCAGTTATGAAGTTCTGCCTGCTCTAAAGGACTTTTTGAGTTGAGTTTGAGCAGGAAATATGTGTTTCTGTTAGCCTGTGCTAAGCTGATGATCACACTGTCTTAGATATGGTATTTCAGTACTGGACAAATGATCCTTGATGCATCCACAGAAGACTGTACTCATTAAAGGTCTGTTTGTTGTATTTCACAGTTGCACATTACCATTACAGAGGTCACTGAGTTGTAGGGGGCTGGACTTGGTTAAAGTACTTCCAATTGTGTCCAAGACGTTCCTTTTGTGAATACATACAAGAAAGTTCCACTGAGAAGTGATTTTTTTAAACTGTTAGCAGTGAACAGAAAGGGCTGATGTCTTAAGATTTTAGTTTTTCATGTGTGCACTTAAATTTGCCTAAAGATAGCAGCTAATTTAAATCAACACTTTGAAAAACAAGCGAGAGTAGCCTGTAAATGCAGGTGAAATTTGTGTGCTGTAACTGAAGTCCAGTCCTTCCCCCTTCCCACAGGTAAAAATCCTAATGAGTTTCTGAGTCTTGGAATGTGCTACCCTATGGCTGTGCTGCTCTTGTTTAAATCCTCCTTGAATTCCTGAGCTGTATTTCTTAGAATTTTTCAGTTGAATATAACATTAATTTAATTTTAATTTTTTTTAGGCTCATAGCTAGACAGCTTGCTAAAATCCATACTATTCATGCACACAATGGATGGATCCCTAAATCCAATTTGTGGCTGAAAATGGGGAAATACTTCTCTCTCATACCCACAGAATTTGCAGATGGGGAAGTAAATAAAAGGTGAGTATTTCATCATGTTCTTTCCAGACTTCACATTCCTTCTGCTGGAATTTGTGTTTGTACAATATTGTCAGAATTCACATTGCTCAGAAAGCAGACTCCAGCTTAAAAGTATTCTCTGTGTGATTTTGAAATCATGAAGGCCTTTCTTGCTGCATTGTAATTAAAAAATGCTCTGGTAAAGTGGTTTTACTTTTGCAAAATGAAATTCTGAAGAAAACTGAGAGAACATGAATAGGTAACTGAAAATGTAGAGGACAAAATGGTTATTTAAGGGTATACTGTGACTAGACTAAAAATTAGTGTTAATTTCCTCAGTGTAAATACATATAGTACCTAATACTGTTGTGTATTCTTGGAGGAAGTGCTGTAGTGTGAATGAAATTCATGCAGTAAGACTTTTAATCTTTGCACCTTTAAAATGTGTGGGAGTGTATTCATGTTCTGCTCCTGATTTTTGGACTAATGTTATGTTTGCAGCACAGATAATGTTCAGAAAATTGTTTTCTGGGTAGGACAGAGAGAAATTGTTATAATTTGACTGCTGTTTTGTCTTGGGAAAGAATGCCCTGGTTCGGGAGAGGGTCTGTTGAAATATTTTGCAGTAAGACTGTAGAGAAAAATGCTTCATTACAGATGCTTGATATGGAATACAGAGTACTAAATGTTAACTCTAGTTCCTTATTCCTGAAAAGGTTCTTAAGTGACATTCCTAGTCCTCAAGTTCTTCAGGAGGAGATGGCCTGGATGAAGGAAAGACTGTCAAATTTAGGATCACCAGTGGTGCTCTGTCACAACGACCTGCTGTGTAAGAATATTATTTACAACAAGAAAAGAGGTGGGTGTTGAACTAAACAGTGAGTAGTGTGTGGCTTTATCTGTGCTGCAATTGCATGTGCTGCATCAGTGGTATTGTTTTAGTCACTTGTTGAGGTGAACTTAGATTCAGCTTTTACGACCCCGTGTAATGGTAGTGACGCCTGTGCAAATATGAAGTTGCTTAATTAGCTAATGCTCATCTCTATGCTTCTATATAGAGAAAGAAAATCAATGTTCCTTGCTTTTCTTTAATGAAGTCATGAACTTGTTAATCCCCAGTATGCCTGTATGCCTGGGCTTCAAAGTATGTAACTGAATGTTAATTCTGTTCTGGTTGTATAAAGCTTTTAGGAAGAAAAGAAAATCGTGCAAGTATGGAAAATAACATGAAAATTGTCTCCTGTAATGTTTTGTTCTGGTTTGTGATTGTGGGGAATACCCTTTCATAATGAAATATCTTAATGATATTAATTACTACTTTCAGTAGTAATTTGTTTTCTGCATGAGGTACACAGACATCTTAAAATATTTTTTTGGTAAATACATGCTTTGTTTAAACAGTTATAGGCAGCACACATTTTGGCAAAAATGAATTACTTTTTTGTTTCTTTTACCATACATTTAACTTGTAGTTCATATTATTAGGATCTCTTAAAGCTTTCATATAAACCCACAGCTTATTGATTTTAGTGGTTTGGGATTTGGTTACTAAGTGAATTAATCATGTATTAACACAAACAAGGCAAATTTTTGACACTAACATGACCATTGTACAGTAAAAATACAGTTTTCCTGCTGTTGTAAATATATGAGCTCAGCTAAATGTGACTAATCAGATTAGAAGTTTTCCTTTTGAAATAAGGACGGCATATTCCTTCTAGTAGCTGCATATTTTTGTGCCAGTTAACTAAGATTGTTGGCATCTAAGTTATGTGCCTTAACTACTAAAGACAAAGAATTACAAAACCAAGCTGGTGCTGGTTCTAGTATGAAAATTGGCTGTATGTGCTAATGCATTTCTGCATCCTGTGTGAATTCTGCATCATTTCTGCATCACCATGTGAATTGAGGAAATAAACTCTTTTGGTGATTTGTATATGTTTCCCTCTGAGTAATACCACCTCTGAAGGGAATTGCTAGTACTTTTAGTTACATATTCCTATGTGTATATGCACCCTAACAATGCTATTAACATAAATTTTTAATTCTATTAATTCAGTACCAAGCTTGAGTGGTTTTACTGAGTTTCAATTATGAACTGTAGTTCTGCTTAAAAAGAGAAGGGGGAAAGCATGAAAGGTGTAAGACCAGATTTGTGTTCTTGCACACTTGGAGTTTTGATACTGTAGTACCAAAAATAAATTTTTTTACCATGTGGGGTTTTTTAGTGCTGAAATTACCTTGAGTTTCAGCATTCCAGAGCAGACCCACTAAAATAATTTTCATAGTCACTTTTCATAGAAGAACCATGCAGCAAAAAGAAAAAATCAGAGGAATTCCTTTAAAAGCTTCACTATTGTGGTTGATAGGCTTGAAGCTCCTAATTAAAAACTAAATGCTGTGTTTTTTTTTCTTTTTGTAAAAAGAATGGAGGAAAAAAAAGCAATGCTGGTAGTGCATCAATTGTGAGCAATCCTACAGTAACAAGTATGTGAGTGTTTAGAGTTGGGAGGCTGGGTAGGGAGGAGGAAGGTGTGTAAAACACTTGGGCTTCAAGCAAGCTGTAAACAGCTGGGGGAAACACTTGGAAATATGAAGTAAATATATTATTATACTTATGTTTGAATAGTGTATGTGCACTGTGTTGTAAGGTTTTTGCAATGTGGGTACAGCAGGGACCATTTTCATAGTAACCAAACCTCAGTGCCATCTGTGGAAAGGATGATTGTCATTTGAAAGCTGTTTTTTATAGCACACTTTTTACAGAGCATAAACAGGAAGCTTAGCTTTAACTGTAAAGAAACATATATGACTGGAATTGTGTTTAGCAGAGCAAAAGCTTTTCTTGGTATAAAAGTAATTTTGCAAGAGCACAAAATATAATCTTTTAAAAGATGAGCTTCACTAGGAGTTGGCATCATGTTTTCTGAAAGTAGTTAACAGCTTTGAATGCAGTGCTCTGACTAAATTTACTCTTCTATCTAGAAACACTTGTGTGTATCCAAAAGACCTTGGTGACACTAAGAACAAGAGAGAATTGATTATCTAGATTAACTACCTTATTTTTCCTTTATTCCTCAGTAAAACTTGTGGAAAACTGGTAGTATTGTCTGGCTTTTCAGAAGCTGCCACAAAGAAAACCTAATTTATTTGTTGTAGTAATACTGTATTTATAATTTTGGTTTTGAGTGCTTAATTTGCCCATTTACTAGTGGGGGGTGGGAGATGTGTGGGTGTGTGTTTGAGCTACAGACTCTCAGGATGTATTAGGACTTGTGTCCAATGAAGTATGAATAACTATGGCTTGTTCCTGAGCTTTGCCTTAGACTTGTGCTCTGCATTAAATTCACATAAAGTTTTCAGACCTGAAAGAAAAATCGTAGTCATGCCACATACTGCTTTTAAGAAAAGTCAGTCTCCTGTCCTTATTTATGAGCCTGGAAGAGCGTGTTGAGTGTTAACTTCATTTAATGGAGTTTCACTCATCTGATTTGAATTTGCTCCTGCTGTGGCTGAGGGAACTCTGCCTCTTGCTGTTTTGTTAATGTCCATTCTCAGTTACTCAGGATATGAAAATCTGCAAGTGTTGCTTTACATAACTTACAATTATCACTGTCATCTACCCTTTGAAGGATATAGTTCACGTTGCTTTTTATCGCAGTTTTGACATCAAGAATACCCGAGATATGTTTGAAGTTTGGTACTGCTTATTTATAGAGCTTGTGTCCTGATGCTCCTAAATTTGTTTGGTTTTTTGTATTTGTTTTTTTTTTTTTCAGTGTGACCTGGGAATTTTAAAACAACAGGTTTGGTTTTTTTAGAGTACTCTAGTACTTGCTATTCAACAAGATCAAGTATCAAGATTATTTTTTGTTTCTGTGTGCGGTTTTTTTGCATATATGAAAATCAGTTGGCGGGGAGATGTGTGTAGGTAGATGGATAATTTTGTTCTGTTTATTCCCTCTGCCTACCCAATGTTTTCTATGATCTTTGATAGAAGTCTGTGGGTGCTCAGTGCTCGTGAAGACTGAGGCATTTTTAAGGTTTCTTGTTTTGTTTTGTAGAACTCTTTTGGGTATTTATATCTAAAATTATCCTTTGGGTGCATAACCCCTTTGTGAATTTTCAAGTACATTCCTAGCACAGATCCTTGTCTTTGAAGGTGTTCTCTAGGGGCTCAGTGGCTCCTGATGATGAGCAGGATGGGACAGACTCAGGATACATCATTCAGCTGTGGTAACTACAGCCAAGACATGGACAAGGGAAGTGCTTTCCCTATTAAACCATTAAAAAGGAAAAGCAGCTAGGAGCAGTGTCTTCACCCTCCTACCTGTCAGAACCCTGAGCAGATCTAGCAGATGGATGTGGAGCACAATGAATTCCATTCTGTATCTTTCTGTGGTTTTTGAGGGGTGTGTTGCATGTTGTCTCTCCTAGGAAATGCCTGGGGGAAAAAAATGCCTTTCAACTTGAAGTATTCCACACCTGTGACATGTCTATTCCTGACAATAGCAGTAGCTTCCCCAGAGAGATGGTGCAGCTTGTTTCTAAATATTCTCATTTCAATAAAGCACAAATACACTTAGAGCAGTGTCTCTTGTTGAACTGCCTGTTCTCAGGGATATTGATGGGATGTGCAGTTTGTGGATACCTTTTGGAAACCTTGGAACAACAGCTACCTGCTAAAGCAGTAATGTAAGCCGTAGCTTTTAGAAGTGGCTTTCTCATATGAACTGCAGTAAATCTTAAAATAAAATGATTATGTAAACAAGGACTGCAAATTTTCTCCTGCTTTTTCTAAAGCAGGGTAGATGTATGTATGTATACATATAAGTACCTGTATGTCGCACATTTTTGAAGCAGCAAACTTCAGTTTTTGCTTTCTTTCAGTTCCACAGAAAGAACTATGCATGTTTTATTTTTAGCTTTTTTGCAGAAATTAACTTAAAAGGTCGAGTTTCACAGTAGTATGAGTCTGAAATGGATCAGTATAAATGGAAAGCCTTTTTTGCTTTGAACTTTTGTCTTAGCAAATGGGAGCTTGCTGAGTTTTCTCCATCTAGGGCTGGATATGCCCTTGTTCCTGCTTTTTGAGGACAGTACCTAGTAGCCCCACCCATATCTTGTTATCTTCAATTTTTCCTTGTATGTAAAATTATTTTTCTCTGGAAGTATTTAAAATTATATTAAAACAAAGCTGTAATTAAAATTTCGTGAAGGCATGTAGGGATGTTCTAGGTAAAATTTGCACATGAAAAAAATTTAAGAATTTATGTGAGTATTTTACTAGCAGACTCTTACCTGCTGTGTTAGGATTTTGTGTGAGGAAGGAAGAAAAGAACCTTCTCTTAATACAAGCAGTATTAAATGTTTGAGGGGCAGAAGGGGTTCAGGAGATCAGTTGTGTAGCCAGGGTTGGAATTTAAACTGGCTTGTAACTTTGGAGGAATCTGTTTGGAAAAGCAGCACTGGAGACCCAATGGGAAGAGCAAGCCTGTGAATCTGTCAGGCAGAAGTTCATCTATGACAGTAAGATCTTGCCTGCAGCTGCTGTAAGATTTGTTCAAAGCTCTAGAGAACTTCAGTTTTTTCCAACAGAATTTCCTGGAAGAAGCTTGACATTTTGCAGGGCTGTTGGTTTGTTAGAACTTAAAAGATTTAACAACATAACCTTGGTAAGTGAGCCCCTCTTTCAGTGGAAGTAAGGGTGAACTCAGACCTGGAGGATTTGTGACTGTGATTATGTTTGTGTTGTAGAGTTTAATTTCCATTTTCAATGCTTAGACAAAAAGATATGTCCAGCTGGAAAACATAGTGTTAGTAGTTCAAGAATGGCAAAGATGAACTGCATTGAAAAGAACACTTCTAACAAACTTCTCTTGTGCTAAGTTGGTCAGGTAAAACTGTTTTGAGATGTACAATATTCCTAAATCTTAAGGAGGCAGTATAGTAGACAAGTAAAATCCTTAGTCTAGGAAATGCATAACGTATTTAATTTTAACATTGTTCTTGATTTTTCTCTTTGGCCTAGAGTTTTAAGTCATGTTAAAAGATTTTTCATTGTAATGGAATAGATGTTTTTGCTAATTAAATAATGCAGGTAGTAATAAAAAAAAGCATAGAGAGTGCAATGGTGACAAATACTCATTTCAGTATAGCAGTGAGAAAGTAGGATTTTACTTTTTAATGTTCTAGTGCAAGCTGATCTTATGTTAAGATTCATTGAAGCATTCCATTGCTCCATTTTTTGGTTTTTTTTATTTTTTTTTTTAGTAATTTTTCTGGTTTCCCTTAAAATACCAGAGCTTTAGTTTTACCTAATCCATCTCATTTACATTTTGACTGTTTTATGTGCTGTAGACATTCTTGAGCAGCTTCAATGCATTTTCCCCAGCTTCACTGCAGGCAAACATAATTTGGAAACATTTGGAGCTGTGTTTTGCTGCTTTATCAGCCCTTGTTTAAACAATGCTACATAGTTTGGTAGCACTGGGAACCTTATGATGGTCTGATGGCTTCTTGAGGCTACTTGAATCCAGCTTAAAAAACCAGCAATTAAGAATTCCTTTGTAGGAATGTTTGAGGAAGCAGGAAGTATCAGCATGTTGCAATGTGTTAGACCACTGTGGCTGCACATTTGTGTGAGAATTACGCACACATTTGTATGTAACAGGACTGTTTTATTTTACCTCAGGGAGAAATTGATCTGCTATTTCTACATGAAGTTTAAATAAAGGATATGCTACTGTACTTCTCCTTTGGAGAGCGAGGGAGGCCCTCGTGTGGTAGAAGTTGAAATTGAAATTCTCCTACTCAGACTTGAAGCAAAGATAATTTTGCCATCTAAATTTAAGAGCTTTCCTGAATTAATATTTACCTTTAAATATCTCATTGTAGAAGTCACAGCCTTACCCTGAAATGTCTGAGAGCATACACCTGGGTCTGTGGTTTGTTTTCCCCAAAAATCTTCCAAGGACACCAAAGGATTAGGGCTGTTACTTGATTTGATCTGGGCTCTAATGTTGCTGCTGTTGTCTCTCTCATAGGTGATGTGCAGTTCATAGACTATGAGTACTCCGGGTACAACTACCTGGCTTATGACATTGGAAATCACTTCAATGAATTTGCAGGTAAGAATTGGGTTTCGGAGGCAAAAGTTCACTGATTTTTTTTTTTTTTTTTTTTTTTTTACTAAAAACCCCAACAAACCCATTCTTGTGCGTTCTTTTTTTTGTTTTGTTTGTGTATCTGGTTGCGTGCTTACAGCTGTCAGCTCATGGTATCAGAATGTATCGATGTCTCATTTTGCAGGCCAGTTATGCCCTTCCTTTACAGGTCTTCCGACCCAGAAATAGAAACATCCTGTCCTAAGTTCTGATATAATTGGATAAGCTCAGAACACACAGCTTTTACCCTGTCCTTCTGTGGAGTGACACAGCAGAGAACCCGCTGTAGTGAAATACTGTGGGCATCACATTAGAGGTGTATGTATTGACAATATTCTGTGTGATTCCACAGTGCCAAAAGGCAGGTTTATGTTTTTTGGTGGTTTTGTGTGTGTGCACTAAGTACTTGGCCTTAAGTAATGGCTCATTTTACTTAAAATGAGAAGTAAAGGCTAAGACTGATATAGGAAAAAGGTGGAATTTTAGGAATATGGTGTTTTTTAGATTAATTTATTAACTAGTTCATTTTTTTTTATAGCAGATGCCCATTCCACTTACTACATAAGGGAGAAATGACCTCAAGTACCTGCTGTGTTTCAGAGCATGAGCCAGCAGGGAAAACCTACCTAATGATTAGAGCAGGTGGAAGGCACACTGTGGTGAAATGAAGAGCCTTAGTCTACCAGTTCCTTCACAAACAATGTTAAGTTTAGATAACTTAAAACAAACAAAAAAAAAAAGTGCGTGCTTGGTAATATGAGTTGTGTAATTGGCAGTTTAAACATTTGGAAAGCAAGTTAAATTCTTTTACAAAATTATATTTCCAAGCTTGTTTTTTCATTTTATACTTCTGAAATCTAACTACATAAGTAAGAAGAATAAATACACTAATACATTTTTTGCCTATGAAGAACAGTTGTGCTTCACTTTTATTCTCTATCTATCCAGTAAAAATTTGAATTATTTTAAGTTAAATTTATGTGTATCTAACACACAAAAGAGTTTAGGTGTTATGGGATTGAAATGTTCATAACATAAGAATTAATGAGACTTCCCAAATTCACTGGGAATGATAATGGAAGTGAACTGTGATCAAGGTTTAGGGCTTCTAGCAGATTGCCTGAAGCCTGTGATTAAGCACCTTCAGTATAGGAAGAAAAATAGGCTAAAAATGGGTTATGAGCTCCTAATTCTACTAATGCCCTGTAGAGGAGAGAGGCAGATGCATAATAAGTTTTCTTCAAACATGAGCTTAGTGATAACTGGATATGCATCTGGATTTGGCTTGGGATGTTGTAGCATACAAGTCTCTTTTCCTACAAAATATCTAATATTTGATCTGTTTGGGGGATTTTGTTTCATAAAGCAAATGCTTTTTCTCAAAGCCCAAGGTGTTGAATCCCAACATGCAAGCAGACTCTGTCTAGCTGTAAACATAAATTTGTAAGGTGCAACACTGATTTATATGTGGGAAATTCTTGACAACATATAACTTATAAGGTCAGGTCAAAGTAAAAATGTGGTTATTTGTCCACATCCATCTGTGCCTGTGGGTTGGGAAGGGGTACAGTAACAGGCTACTGATGGTAGCACTAAATAGTTTCTAATGGTCTTTTTATGCAAAATGAGGTTCTAATGGGATTCTTTTCTTTTTACTAGGAGTAAATGAGGTAGACTACAGCCTTTATCCCAACAGGAAATTACAGGAGCAATGGCTGAGGTCTTACCTTGAGGCCTACAAAGAATATAAAGGATTTGGTACAGAAGTCAGTGAAAAAGAGGTTGAAGTTCTGTATGTCCAAGTCAATCAGTTTGCACTGGTAAGTAAGAAACACTTGATTAGAATATTTGAAATGATGCGGGGAAACCTGATACTCTTTGAACAAATGTAGCTGCTATTGTCTTGAATTTTAGTGTTGTGTCATGTAAAGAAAGCTTCCATAAGAAATAAAACTTTGCTGTTCTGTGGAAACTTGCTTCTCAGTTGCATATTAAATAATATCTGTAGAACAGTCCTGGTGAAGGAGGCACTGCACATTCAGAAAACAAGGAGATGAGCTTTGAGTGAGAATGTCTGTTGGCTGTTAATTGGTCAGGCAAGTTTAAGTTGGCCACAGCTTATGGTGGGTCCTTGTTGCACTCTTTCTTGTAATGGTAGGAAGACAGAAGAACAAGGTAGTACTTCATGAAGAGATATAAGCTTTAAAAATAAGATAACATTCTGTTAAACTAGAATATTTTGTATTTATTTCTTTTCTTTTGCAGATAAATAGGTCACTCTAGAGTCTCTTGCTGATCTTGTTTTGCCTAGATGACGTGATGGGAAATGTTTCAGCAAAAGTGCTTGTATGTTTTTTTTCTTCTGAAAAGTAACATTCCCAGCTATTTGTAGGAGGAATAAGGCTAAAGTAGTCACTTCGGCCTTATTTTAGTCCTCTTTCCTACTAATTCAAGCACATCTCTATTACTGTAGTACCCTGAGTTTTCTGGCAAAACCTACTGGTTATAGTGAGGAAGTATAGTTAACAGGAAGACGATTATTAAAGAAGCTTTAAAAACAATGGCTTGTGTGCTGCTTTTCTTTTAAAATGTTAGTTATTGCTGATAAATTCAGCTGTCTCATTCATTTAGGAAAGTTAGAGCTGCATTTAAGCAGGCTGGTGGTCTGTTTGAAAATATATAGCACTGTTTTGTCAGCTTTAAACAATGGTCATGGTAATGTTTTAGAGACTAGAGTTGTGTTTAGGGAACAGGTCAGGACTTGCCTATAGACTACCCGTGATGCACAAACACTGTGTGGCTCTTGTGTCAGCTCATGTGGGAAGCTTTGTTAAGGGAAAACTTGACATAAAGTTAATGGATGTTGATGTAAAATGATGAACTGCAACTCTCTTGCAAAGTGCTGAAACTTGGAAAAAAAGTTGAACTAGAGGTAAGAAAAACTAGAGTGCAGAAATCTGAACTAGAGTTACAAGATCCACATGGACACAGATTAGCTGCTGTTTGAGGTGCTTTCAGGTACATCCATGGATGTCTACTAAAATCCTGGTAAAGTATTGCATGCAAGCTTCAGGAAGCCATTTAGGTAATGAATATTAGCAGTCATTTACTGAAGTTCCAAGTCTGTCACTTGCAACCTGGGTGTCCAGAAATGTCTTCCACAAAGACACTGTCATGGCTTATGGCCATTACATGTTCATTTTGAAGCATATTAACAGCCATATCATTAATGTAATCCATACTTCCAATCTGAAAGTGCACAGAGGCCTCCAGACTACTTCTCTGGACTCCTAATGGAAGTCAGTCTGGAAGAGATGAGAAATTCGTGTAAGTGCTGATGAATTAGAGGTTTTCTTAGAGCATTGCATGTCTGTTTGTCCGAGTCAGCAGTGAAAGTGAGTGTAATTATAGAGGTCTAAGGATGTAATTGAAAATTCAAAAGGAATTTCCTGTTTGCAGTGGAGTTCAATACATGTGGAATAATAGAAATTTAATTAGCAGCAGTAGAGGTGGTAGTTATATTTCTGTGCATTTTTTTAGCGTGGTGTATATAGTCATACAACCATCTACTTAATGGGTGACATAGTTTATAAATGCAACATTGTTTTTCTTGAAAATTACACGAGGAGTTACACTCTAATGGATTTCCTGGTCTACTTGTGAATAATTCTGTAATACTGCTTATAAATCTCTTTGGTAAAGAGAGATCAAATAACTTTACTAAAAGATTGGGTTTTGATCTTCTCTTATAGGTAAAGTTTTGTCTCTGTGAGAAGATGTTTGCATGTTAGATTTAAGTCAAGGTTAATTTTTTGCTGCTAATTTTTTTTCTTTCAGGCTTCACACTTCTTCTGGGGATTGTGGGCTCTTATTCAAGCCAAATATTCCACCATTGACTTTGATTTTCTAGGGTAAGTGTGCTTGCTATGTGCAGTCATGGAATACTGGAGGGTGGAATGGACTTGTGGGGCCATTTAGTCCAACACCCCGACTATCAGAAACTGAGGTCTGAGCAACACACCTGAGCTCTGTGATCATACAAAAAAAAAAATCTTCATTTTTAAGGGAAAACAAGGTTGTAAAACCTGTCTGTCAATGTTTTTTGTTGCTGAAAATTGTGCCCCTGTGCTAAAACACATGGTTTACAAGGCAAGGAACATAATGGTTTTGGGTATTAAGTGTTTTTTTTTGCTGAGGAGACAAAGGCATAAAAGCTGGAGTTGGTCAGTGAGGTGTGCTCTCTGTCAGATGCAAGACCTACATTTCTATCAGTGAGAATCAAAGATCTAGTATAAAAGAGCTTGATTACTTATTGCATGGGGTGTTGATCCTGGACGTTGGTCTTCTTGTTTTAAAGATTCTTTGTACCACCAGTGGATGTTAAGTTCTGTTTCAGGTAGATACTTGTGTCTTTGGCCATTTTAAAATGGTCTTTCATGGCAACAAGCAGAGGAATTAATTTCTCCATTGGGGACCGAAAAAGGTGATAAAATTAATCATTTTACATGGCAAAAGGTCCCACTTCAGAATTTTTTGTACTAAGTCAGTTTACTGGGC
Source organism: Cinclus cinclus (assembly GCF_963662255.1). Classification (NCBI taxonomy): domain Eukaryota; kingdom Metazoa; phylum Chordata; class Aves; order Passeriformes; family Cinclidae; genus Cinclus; species Cinclus cinclus. The sequence goes on along the minus strand of NC_085049.1, from coordinate 19,641,144 downwards.
TTAATTTTGTCATTTTTGTGAAAAAGAACCATGTGGATTCCTAATTATCTGAGGCTACAGAACCTGGCAGTCACCACTAGATGGAGTGAAAACACCAGTGATAAACTCCAAGAAATGGTCAGCTTTTGTCACATTTGTTTTAGCAATCAAGATAAGATTTCTGTGGCATTGTAGTTGTTGGACAGTCCATTAAGAACAATTAAGCACTGAACCACTACCTTCGATAATCCTGGAGCAGCATCTCTTTTGCAAGCTGGGATTGTGGGGGTGGTGGTAAGGAACTACTGTGATATCATTGCTCTGTTCTTAATTTCTTCCTTTGGCAGCTGCTAAGAGTCAATTTTGGAAACAGGGTGCTGGGGTCAGTGGAATTTTGACTAGTCCTACTTTGCATTGCTGCTGTCATGTGAAGAGTTAGCTGTTCCTAACCTGGAATGTCTCTCTCCCTTTGACCAGGTATGCAATTGTTCGGTTTAACCAGTATTTCAAAATGAAGCTGGAGGTCATGACGTTAACTCTTCCTGAGTAATGAAGAGGAGGACTCTTGCCAAGTGGATAGACAACCCCTGAATTTTTTTCTGAGAACAGATACTGGAAAAAAAGCTAAACATTTGTTGAAGTGCTGTAATGCTCACTTGGTGGTTCTTGCTTTATAAATAATGCCTCTAGACAGTCCTTCAATGTTAAATTTATTATGAAGAACATACGTACTGCTGTTGATATAAAACTGATTAGAAACTTGCTAAATCTATAAAAAGTTGTAGAAATGGCAATTTAATCCTTCTTTGTAATTTAACATGTTGTATGTGAATTATTTATTATATGTTTAACACGATTCCGCTGCTGCTTTCATCAGTTTTTGTTAAAGTTGGGTGCAGATGGTGAAGTTGTTCCAAAGGATTCATTTAACAACTTATTTTATAGAAGTGGCATTCACTTATGCTAAAGAAGATATGTCAGAGACAATTCTTCTTTCAAAGGCCTATGAGCAAAAGGAGTGACAGTAGGCTTGTGCGATCTCTAGTGTGGTATAGCTAGGGAGAAGGGTTAGGATGATCTTTATTTTCCCCCCTTTTTTTAAAGGTAGCTTTCCATATGATGGTACTTTTCTTTTGCACAAGAATCAAGCAGCTTGTTGAAATGATAAACAACGTTTTGATATTTTTTTTCATCTAGATTGAGCTGTAGAAATGCTCAAGTTCTGTAACCACAAGATTCTCTGAGGATATTGTGCCAATCACTGGTGTTAGGTGGACAGCCTGCTATCCCTAACTTCTGTGGGAAAGCTGCTTTTTTGTTAAGTGTACTCTTAATCAAAAGACCACTATTGCAAATCTCTCTTCCTTTTTGAAACTTGTTTCTAGATTTGAACACTATTGTGGTGTCTGTGTCTGTTGTGCTCCAGTGGCAGAATGGACTGTTGGACTGGAGATAGGAGAGCAGAGATCCTGTTGCACTGCGGAGCAAGACACAGGTTTACAGTTCCTGTACTGATGACAACTTTCTGCTTTGTCATCTTCTAACCTTGGACTCTTAAGACTTAGATGCCTGGTCCTGTAGTTGTGCAGATTCTGGTATGTCTGGTGGTTCTTTTTTTTCCTGTCAGCAAATTGCTTTTCAAAGCCTCCAGTTTGAGGGACAGTATGGAGAAGTGTATGACTTGAGCAATGAGGCTTTGATATCATCACATACTTTTTCTTAAAGCTATTATACCAAGAATGGTCTGGATTGCAAAATGTTAACGTGTTTACCTAATGGAACAATGCATAAGTTTGTGTGGAAAAGAGGCTTTAACTCTGAAAGGGAGGGTTGGATTGGGGGGCAGGAGATGGGAAGGAGCCCACAGCAGAAAACTCAAGCCCAACAATGCAGTCTGGGGCTAGGCAGGCATGAACTCGACTCTGATGATACTCTGACAAACTTTGCACTTTGGTCACATAAGTGCCCACATGTACAAAGTCTGTGCATGTGCATGAGCACATGCGAACCCAAACTTACATGAGGAGTCTGTTGTACAGTCTCCAGCAAAGATATTTATTCAAAATTGCTTTATGGCACATGAGAGTGTGTGTATGTGTGTATAGTATGAACACAAGTACATACATATGTGCTTTACAAAAGCTTTGGACTGATTCAGGACTAAGAAAATTCATGTGAATGAAAAATCTTCACCAATAAAGACCATTTCCAATGGTATCCTGTTGTTTTACAAAAGCACGGTTTAGGATTTGTTTTTCCTCATGTTTATATTAATCTCTGAATATTTCCATTTTATTTTTATTCAGTCAAAACCTTTAATCTTTATACAAATGGGGGAACTGGGATTTTTTTGTAACTTGAAATGAGGTAACCATTTTCATTAGCTGGAGGCTACTGTACTGGACAAACACTCTTTGATTTGAAACAAATAGCTAAAATAGACATTTATAATTTACTTTGTAGCAGTTATCAAGGATGTTGCTAGAGCTCATGAAGGCATTGAAGACCTTAATCTTCTGTACTTTCTCCCTATGGACTTTATTGATATTTGATGAATAATACCCTGCTGTCTTGTATTTTCTTTATGTTCAGCAAGATGTCCTTGGAACTAAGAGTGCTAAGATTTTTGAACTCTTTGTTACTATTTTCTTCCAAGGGGTGGCTTTATTTCTGACAGCGTTTCTTTGTACTTTGGAAATATTTTGAAAGAAGGCTGTGAAGTTCATTTGGTCTTGGGAAATCCAACACTTGACAGATCCTAAGTTTCCCAATGGCTGGCAAAACACATTCCTTTTTCAGGTACCAGTACTACTTAGGTTTGGAGTTACTGTAATTTTTGTCAGTAGAATTTTTGTTTGTATAGCTCAAGTAGCAATAACTGCAGGAGTGGAAGTTGGCTTCCGCAGAACCAAAGCTTTTCCTGAGTGCAGCTCAGTCTCATCTTTGTGGAGTGAATCCTGTAAAAGCACTTTGAAGCAGGTAGCAAATAGTCCAAGCTTTTCCTGAGCCACTTTGAAGGAGCACAAGGCCTGTCACAGGTTATAGAGGTTGACTTTGCAGTACTGGTCAAGGCTTTAAGTTTGCACATTGGAATTCACTTCAGACACTTCAAAACTGCTCTGTATAAGCTTTCTCTCAAGACTAGTGCAGATTAAATCCATTTGTGATCAGGTCTGAGGAAATACTGTAAAACATCTCCCAAACTGAAATGCCAGTTACCCTGAGCCTTGTTCCACATCTGTTTGAGCCAGTAGCACTTGGATATCCTTGTTTACCTGAGGAATATCTACAGGTGCATTAAGTTGGAAGCAGTAACTTTTATTGCAGATGATAAAGTAGCTTGAAACTGTGAATACAGGACATTCTGAATGTAAGTTAGGTACTAGAGAACATGTACTTGTTTCACTTAATTTATCTTGGTCTTTGTAATAGCAACATGAAGATATTTGAAGGAGGACAAAAAAAATGACTGAGCTCTAGAAACATCCTGTAGTAGTTTTGACTGTGACTTGCCAAGAAGATACTCTGTTGCCTTTGTTAAGCTAAGGGCATGAATGCCAAAATTAATAATTCTTGCTGTAGTTAAAGCTATATTGTAAATATATAGAGGATTATTAATCTGGGCATTCTTGCAGAAATAGCATCAAGTCAATAGACTGTAGTGGCCTGGTTGCTTTTGTAAAGCAGAATAGTGTGATTTTTTTTCCTTCTCATTTCTGCAGTCAGATCTGGCTAATCCAGGCCTAATTTCCTAGGTCGCCCAAGCACTAAAAATTTCTGAAAGGTCACTAGTCTCCTCTCACATAATTTTAAATACCTTCATTGACACTTGTTGATTTGCTTTTTAAAAGGACATACAAAATTTGCATTAACCAGGTCTGACTGTACATGTATATACAACAGTGTAAATAACCATTTGTAAATTAGTGTGAATTGTACTCTACCTTGCATTTATGGACTTGTGTATTGCATTGTATTCTCTCCTATTTTGTAGAAATCTTGATGTAAAGAAGAAACCTAACTCTGTGTGTGGGCTTCTTTTGTTAAATTGATTTATAATGGAGCATAGTACTTTCATGTTAAGATATCCATTTATAGCCTTGGACACCCAGTGTATTTTTTTCCCCCATTAGCTTTTTTGAAGTCTTACTCTTGAGAATGATTCTGGGAATAAAGATATTTATACAGTACTTAGATTAAGAGAAAATCTGTTCTCATAATAGGGCAAACTATGTGTCAGAGGTATACGCAGTACCAGTGGGATAGGGAAAGCTGTTAAGATTGTTTATTTAAACTTCCAAAAGTTTCTGATACATTCTTGAATGCTGTTGACTTCTAAATTAAGGGAGTTGGATTGAAGCACTCCTGAAGTGTGTGCTCCCATGGGGACACTGATTGAGCTACCTGTGATAGGAGTTCCTCAAATCCTTTTGGTGAATATAACCTTATAATAGGATCAGCTGCTAACTTGTGTTTATACTGAATGCCCATATCACTCATATGGTTCTGTCAATTAATTTACCTCACCACTAGAACTATTGGTGCCCCTTTTGAGAATTTAAAACTTATAGCTGTGTTATTTTCCCCGTGAGTCCCTCCCCTTCCTCCTTGTGCCCACAACCCTACTTCTTTTTGGCATAAACATGAACCTAAAATCTTCCTCTCCATACTTGGTTTATCACTATTTCCTTTTGGATTAAAATTATATTCTGTTCTGTCAGTATATGGCTTCTCATTGGAATTTTTTTTGTGTAAAAAGTCCCTTTCTGAAGAGGCCTTTAACCTTGGAAACACAGACATAAGGAAGGTTAGTTTTTTTCCCCCGATTGTATTTCATCACTGTTGCCTGTCATTGTCTGTTATGAGCTCCACAGTGTCCTTCAAACTGTTAGTTTATTCATCTCACTGGTGTGTTTAATACCTCAGATGGAAAATTCTGGTTTGCAAATCTTGTTCTCCATCTGACAGATTGATCTTGATGCAGTTTGTACAACCTCTCAGCCTTACCTGTGGTGATACTTGAGGTTACAAAGGTCCTGGGAAGTGAGTTTATCCAAGAAGTACTAGTCAAGAGGAGGGATGGGCTTGGTAAATGTAATTAAATGGGAATTGCTCACTTGGTAGCTCAAGTTTTTGCTGTAGCAAGGTATTGAATATGCTTGTTTACTGTCATGGTTTAAGGACAGGAACAAATTATAAAGGGTAAAGTTTGTTTCAGAATGAAACAGATTTTTTTTTAAAGCCTATGGTAAGTAACAGAAGCTAATAAAATACTCTTTTGTTATTCATACCAAAAGAAATCTTAAAATTGGGTAACTTTTTGACTAAATAAAACTTAGTTCTAAACCACAGTAGCACTACAATCTCTTGTCTGGGGGCAGTCCTTCCTGTAGTTAACAGAGCAGGTTGACCATGTCTCACATGTCCGTGTTTTAGGTGGTTGTGTGTTCCTCGTTTTCATAGTTTTTGTTATTTGTTGTGTTCTAAGACTGCTGGGCTTGGGAGCTATCCACTGTCATCTTCCACACCAAGGAGGTTGTAATTGTGGTAGTGGAGCAGAAAGAATTTTTTTCAGCCCTTAAGGAAAATACAAGGCAAATGTAGAGCAGTCTTGCAGATAATTTTTCCTTCCTCTTTATGACTCTGAGTGGCAGACTGATTATTTTCAATAGCTGTGAAAGATAGGAAAAACCAAGACCTTTGAGCTTGTGCAAGGTAGATGTTCTGTTAGCCAAACTCAGGCTCTTTAGGAAAGGGGCTCTCATCAGTGAAAGTCACACCATTCCAGATGGAACGTGTTGGATTTCACCAGACTTTGTGGCCTGGAGGCCTTCAGTGGGAAGGAAAATGTGTGAATGTTTGCACAGGCTGGTTGTAAGAAGGTGCTCCATCCAAGTGAAGTGCTGAGACACTGGAGAAGGCATTGTTTGATTTTTAATTTTTTTTTTCTTTTTAAGTGACTTCTACAGTTGGTCTGATCTGTAGAGATTGTGTAATTAGGAAACCAACCAGTCAACCTGGGGAGAGAGGGAAGAGACCGTTCAAAAAAATAATTTATAAAAAAGGAAGCTCCTTTGTAGCTGATTAGTTTGCAATACATTGTATTTTGGGCTTTTCTGAGCATTTAATAGTGTGGATGTTGCTCTGCACTGAATTCTTCCATATAGGGTTTTATTATTGTTGGGGAAATATCAGAAGACTGGGATGGCTGATGGCCCTGAAGACCACTGGGATCTTAGATGGCCAGATGTCACCTGGTGGCCAAATTTTTGGTTCAAGGTTTCACACTCTGTTTCTGCAGCCGTCTGAAGTTGCCAAGCTGCTATCACAGTTTCCCTATCATGTTGAATTTAATTCATGGATTTCCCAAATATCTTTGATTTGATATTTATAGAGAGATGATACAGTGGGGAAACCTCATGGAAGTGAAATGAAAATGAAAGGAAAAGAAGTTACTTGAAATATAACAAGAAAGCTTTGACACTAAATGCTGAAATAACTTCAGGTCCTGCACCAGCCTATTTTTGTGGCATTACAACTGTTTTTCCTCTGTTAAGTGGTTTTGTTTTTTTCCCATGGAAAGACTTGTGCAAAATGCAAGATGAAAGAGACCTTGGAAGAGAAATATGAAAAATACTATATAAAATACAGCATGAACTGGAGAAAAAGTATGTTTCTAAGGTTTTGGTAGTAGTAATTAAGTGTCCAGTCTTCAGTGTGTGAAGGAGTTTTTGTTTGTTTGTTTTTTTTGTAGCAAGTTTCCATTTACCATTTTGTATCACAGTGTGGTAGTTAATGCTGCTTTGTACACAAGTGCTTTGAATAGTCTCAGCACAGAGAATGTATCCAATCTTTAAGGTGTGACTCCCAAGTTAGAGCCGATGGTTCTAAGCCTCTTCACTAAAACCTTTTGAACATTTGCAGATGCAGGGCCACAGCATATTAGGAATATATTCCATTTTGTGTAATTTTCTTTGTCACTGCAGATTTTTCAATGTTCTTTTAAACACAAGTCCACTTGTGTCCTGTGAGTAAACTAAGCTCAGTTTATAAAAGAGCCTTTGTCATTTTCTAGTGCTGTCATCCCCCAAAAGAGTTCCCATGCCTCTTATATGTTGTGGTGTTTAGGTGCATCATTTATTCATTGGAGTGAATTGTTTTTCTTTTGAGCTAAATGTGATTGAAACTATTCTAAGGCCTTCTACCACTGATTAAATGAAGTAATGTACCTTTCAAAGGGATTTATATTGTGTAAATAATTTCAAACTGCAACAATAAAAATTGATTTCTAATGGCGCTGTTAGTATATATTGTGATGACTTTGCTTTCCCCAGGTTTGAAAGTTCTCAATACAGAATAGTCAAGAGTTCTTAAAGGGCTTTGACTTGTGTCCAAATGTGTACCTCTCCATGGGATTGACAATGCAGCTAAAAATAAATATTTTGAGCCAGAATTCAGTTTGCACAAACGGAACTGTTAACAATTTTGCATATTAAATAGTCTTGGTCATTGTCTGCTGAAATTTAATGTGGGAGACAGGGATTAGATGGAACATGGCTGTCAGGAGGGATCACTGCCATTGAGGAAAAGAAGGAAAGCATGCAAAGTTAGGGCTCCTCTGAAGTTTAATTTATGCCTCATAAGTGCTGTTTTGAATCTGGGGCTGATTTTAATAGGCTGATCCATGATGGTGAAAATAAGCTCTGTATCCAGTGCCAGTGGCACAGGGTTGGATTCTTGCTTTTGGATCAACTGCAGTGTGTTCAAAGCCAGATTGGGTGGGGCTCTGAGCAACCTGGGATAGTAGAAAGTGTCCCTGCCCATGGCAGGGAATTGGAACTGGATGTCTTTTAGGATTTCTTCAAACCATTCTATGATTTCAATTTATTAGCAAATACTCAGACTATGACTGGGTTTCTGGGGTTACTATCCCCCCCTGAATTGCTGCTTAGAGCCAAGAGATGGTTTTTCTCTGGCATCCACTGCTCAACTCCTCAGAGTTCCACAGTTCCAACTGTGCCCAATCATTGTTCACTTGTGTAGTTGCAGTAGAAGGGAGATCTGTGCTGATGAATTAATCCAAAGTAACCTGGAATCTTTCTTCCCTAAGTAAAATTCCTTCATTCACAGCTTGGCCAGAAAATTCAGAATAAGATCTGACTGAGATAGAAGTTGTCCATGGGAACTAATGAGGTTTTTTGAGGCCACCTCAGAAAATATGGTCCTGAATAAGTTATTAGTTCTTCTGTCGATAAAGAACAAAGTACAGACATAAAATAGGAGGGGAAACAATGGCATGTGTAGTGGACTCCAATGCCTAGCATATTTAAATGTCAGCTATATAAAGTTATGCACTCCCAGGAATCTTCCTGAGTGAATTCAAAATAGCACATTAAGCCTTGATAACAATACAAAGCTGTTTTAGGTTATTTAGGATGTATATAGGATTATAGCTTAATATATTTAACATGTATACATTGTTAATAAATACAATAATTACATATGTTTCCTTCCCGTTCCTTGTTAATATTCCCTACAACCAATCAGCAGTTTACCCTCGTCCTGCTCTCTTGCTGTGCTGTTTAGAATAAAGTTGCTCATCTGTTTTTTACATTTTTTTTAGGTGTGTGCAAGGATCAATATACAAAATTGTTGAAGTAATAGTACTTGCCTGAGAGGCCAAAGGTGATGTCTACTTGAAACTATTTTCTGGCTGACCAGGTGTTCTGCTAATTAATGGGGGTGATTTAAAGAACACAGATGCCAATGGAAAGAATGGTCTTATTTTAATATGAATGTAAAGACAACACAAAAGTAAAATGGTAGAACCTATAAAACTACATGCTTGGCTTTAGCAACAATTAAGCAAGGTAATGCACCTAATCATTAGTATTAGAGAGAAAGGGTAGTGATTGAGAAAGATGATACATCACCAATTGCCCAAATACTTTACCATCATCCAGAGTCCACAGTCACTGGGGCATCCCGTTTCATAGCGAGGATCTGGAAAACCCTTCCCAGCAATTGGGAAAATCCTGCATGGTGTGTCCACCCAGAGGTGAGATCTCCAAATTTACCCCGAAAGTGGCTCCAGCTTTTATAGGCCCCAGTCAGCAAGTCAAAGTGACTTGATTATATTTTTAGCATAGAAACTCCTGCATTTGATGGCACACTTCCTGACCAGCAGGGGCCAGGGCTTGGCCAGAGCCCAGACCTCGTCTGGGAAGGTTTCCCCTGAAATATCCTACAAACAACTCTCTCTTCATGTCAGTTGGGAAAGCTTCTTAAAATGCTACATTTCTTGCATGTAACTATACAAGGTTACACAGAGCTAGCATAAGCATCTTGTAATCTATTTTTGGCTAAATAATGGTGTTAGTCATCCAGTACCCAGGATTCATCTTGTAAATCAGCTCTGGCTGAGGCATGCTACCCAGGGCAAGTTAGAAGCATATATTTTACTTTTCGTCCTTCTTTTCTGTGGATACCTTTTTTCCCCCTATGCTCTAGGAAATAAAGCAGGATGAGACTCCAGCATTTACCCGCAGGTGGCAATGGAGCTGCAGGCTGTGTCTGTTGGAGAAGCTTTTTCAAGAGAGCTCTTTTCTGTAGTGCAGCGTGTCATACATTGAGTTAAACAGGAAAAAGGGTATTCTTTTATCTCTCAATGAGTTGCAGCCAAGATCTGTAATTGCCTTGCTCTTAATGTTGCATAACTGTTAGCAAGACTCAAGCCAAGCATTAATGAATTTCATCAGAACTTCATTTTTTAATAAGCATCATTAATCATTAGTCATGCATGCTACAACCTACACTTTTCTAAAGTGGGGCTTTGCCAATCCTGTTGCACTATAAAAACAGCAGAATGTCCTCCCCAGGTTTTATCAGTGAAATAACATGAAAAGACTGGAGAGAGAGACACACAAAAAAACTTTTAAATACTTGAGATACTCTCTGAAAGTTGGGCTGAAACTTTGGCTTGTGAGCAGCTGCTGCTCCACTTTTCTCAGGGCTGTGGTGACAATGTGAGAACTCTGAAGTTGCTCTAAGCTGCAGTGTTGATCCAGCCTCTGCACGTGGATTCACTGGGCTCCTTTACAAAATTCAGTGAAGCTTTGAAGGTAAAACTTGAGAATAAATTTGGAAAAAATATGTCTGGAGGTCTACTGGCTGGTCTTTACTCTTTTGAATTGTGCAACAGGTTGTGTTTAAAAGCTACAGAAGGAGCAGAGGGCTCCTGGCCGTCCCAGCATACTTGTCCAGATTTAGCAGTCCTGGTAACAAGCGAGTGGCAGAGTTTTATCTGTACCAAACAGTCTCACAGCTCCTTCATGGTTCTTCTGCATAAAACAAAGCTAACTCAATTCACCCACCTCTGCAAGTTAAGTTGTCAAGCATGTGCAGACTGGTAGAGCTACACAGGAAACAAAAACTTTCCCTTTGTGCGTTTTCTATGGAGGCATGATGACTCACAACTCCTCCTAGGCAGCCAACAACAGAGCAAGAGCAAATGACCTCAAGCTGCACCAGGACAGGTTCAGGTTGGACATCAGGAAGAATTTCTTCACCAAAAGGCATGTCAAGCACTGGCAAGGGCTGCCAAGGGAAGTAGTGGAGTCATCATCCCTGGAACTGCTCAAGAAATTACTCTGCATAGCACTTATGGTTTAGTTGAGAAGGTGGTGCTCAGTCAAAAGTTGGACTCAGTGATCTTGGAGGCTTTTTCCCACCTTAACAGTTCTGTGATTCTAAGTCTGACCCAAAAGGTGCAGTCTCTCACTGCAGTTGCTGACTAGAAGCAAGATTTCAGAAACAGATTAAACCAAAGAAAACTAATGAAATAGCGTCAATTAATTCTGCACAAGGAAAAACCATTTTCTATATCTTATGCACTAGACCAAGAAACTGTTTTACTCTAATCTTGACCTATGTGAATGCTAATGATTGTGGTTAAAACAGAGGAGTTGTCTGAGGTAGTGTTGTATACAGAGAGGAGTAAAATCACGGAATCAAACAATCATTGAGATTGGAAAAGACCTCCAAGATCATTGAGTCTAAACTTTCACTAAACACCACCTTGTCAACTAAAGTAGAGCACTGGGTACCATGCCATTCTTAATATATCACAGATGTTAATAATAACAACAGTATCAAGGGATATTCATATATTGAAATATGGGATCTTCATTTTAGGGATCCAAAAGAAAAATGTGTCTCCCTGATGGGAAGAGGAGCTAGCACTGTGGAGGAGAAAGACAAAGAAAGAATTATGGGACAGGTAATGAAAAAAGGGATTAATAAAAAATGCACTGACATGGGAGGCAGTGGAGGGTTTAAAAACAGGGACATGAAATAAAAGGGAGCAACCAAGCTGATAGGGAGGAGATATTGAATAGAGTGGCAAGATTAAATCAGAGGTTTGCTGCAAATAATCAATTTGACTTCAAGAAAAAAAAAATAGGAGATACAATTCTGTTTAACAGCTATAACAAAAAAAAAATACAATGTAAACCTATCTATGAATATAGGCTGAAAATACCAGAAGATGATACAACAGTTTTATCACTTTATCCGTTATTAGACTTAGTTGTTGACAATGTTCTAGTGAAAACATCACTCCTAACCTGTAGCAATTGGGAACCAAGACACACACATCTCCTTGCTGGTTCTGAAGAAGATAGTTTATTGTAATAAACCAAATGCATGAGGCAAGCACATGCCAGCTCTCCAGCCTGTTCTCTGGTTACAGGACCTGCTTTTTACCTTGCTGTCAGCTGAGCCTTTCCCAGAGTGCTTTCTGTTGAGCTAAAGTGAACACGATTTCTTGTCTCCCACACTAACCAGTATCCATCATGAGTGCATTAAATGGAGTAAAAGAAACCAGCTGGCTGGCAAATATAATTTCCTTGCCATGGGAAGTGATTTGAAATTGCAAAATGTTATCCCACTGTCACGTTGTCCTGCAAAGAAACACATGGCACACAATTAATTAATTTATTCAAATAATTAAATATTTTATTTAAATATATAATATTCAAGTCATGGATGGCAGATAAGATCTCTGACTTTCACTTCCTGTTTTCTGTATTTTTTTAAAAATAGAGTAGCGTAGAAGGACAAGCATCATCTATGTTACAAATGAGTTGATATGCTTCTTACTTTATGTGTAAGTATGCACACACAGGAAGAGAGAAAGGACCTTACAATGGGTATAAAGGTAGAAGAAGATCAGATTCCCATCTACATGTAGAGAAGAACATAATAGAAATATAAATTTCAAACTTAGTTCTGCTCAATTAGTTTTGTAGCATGAGCAGGAATTAAACGCTGATATTACATTGATCAAGCTTTTAATTTCTTTCCTGAGGAAATAGTGTTTGCTGAGAGTGAAATGTTTCTACAGAAATGTTCTGTTTGCTGAAAACATCCTGAGGTCTTGGGCAATGGAGGGGGCACCAAGGAAGCTTTGAATCAGGAAGGAAAGCAGTTATCCCTCTTGCATCTGAGTCTCCCTGCCACCAGGGCAGTGATTCTAGATCAGCTCTTTTTCTATGCCTAAAGCAGAGGTTAAAAGTTCAGTCTCATTAGATTTAGTACCAAAATTTTGAGTTAGAAATAATTTTGTGAAACCATGTCCAGGACAGTGTTTTAAATCTAAACATCCACTTTCAACAACTGTTGACAATGTTGATAATAAATTCCTGATTTTTGGCATAATTTGATTCAGTTAAAAAACCTCTGCTATTTTCAGATTACTCACCATATGCAAATAATTGACGTGTAGACTCCCATAGATTATAAATATAGTGGATATTTTAAAAACACTTATTCTGTTCTTTTCTCTAGCTCAGGTTAGATAATTTTTCCCCTTCTCCTGGGATAAACAAAAATAACTTGTGCCATCAGTAAAGTTTTGATTTAAAGAATTCCTGAAATTATGAGTTCACCATGTCAATAATTACCATGTTTCTACAGTCAGTCAGACTCACTAGTAAAAGAAACTGCTTCATTTTTCCTCTGAACTTATCTGCTTTAAACTTATTTTTAAAACTCTGTCCTTAAAAAAGCCCCAGTAACCTGTTATCCTCATTTTCCTCACTTTTCAGTCTTTGATGGGCAAAATAACAAAAGGTGCTAACTTGACATATCCTTTCCTCAGTGTATTTTTCTACTCTCAGTTATTGTTGTTGGTATCAGAGCAGGATACCACCTTCCTCCATTGGTCTCCTCTCAGCATCTTGCTTGTTTCTCCCCTGCTTTCATTTACTGCTCAGTTATTTATCCATTAAAACCCTTTGGTCCTGTCCTGGCAGAGCAGAGTTGTTTGTGGGGGCAATGTCTGAATTTTCCTGACTTGAAACAGCTGATATTTCAGTCACAGGGCTCCCAAAGTGATCCCCATGACACTGTGATGGCCCTTGTGACTCTGCTAAACTCCTTAGCATCAATAAATTTTTCAGAAGTGTTTTTATATTTATTTCAGGATCACAGAACAGAATATTAAATAGCACTCTTCCATGAACTAATCACTTTCATCATGCAGTTGACTCACAGAAATAATTCACCACTGAAAACTATTTTTTGAGATCTGTGAGTTAGCCAGTTTTTAATTAGAGCTCAGGGAAACAATTCTTCTGTAAAAAAGAATTCTGTTTGTCAAAATCCAAATGTTTTGCAAGAACGTGTCAATTTTAACAAATATTTTTAACAAGGAAAAGTCAAAACATTTGATTTTTACTTTCTTGATTTATTTTAATAATATCAAAACATTTTTTGCTATAAGATAAAATTGTTTTGACTTTATCATGTTTTCATTTAATTTCCTTTCTATGTTAAACTATCTTTAACATGTTTCATATTAAATACAGCCACTAACACATCATATTTAACATAAGAGAAGCTCAAACAAGATGGATAAACATTATCAAAATGTATTATTGGAAATATGTTCACTGTTCTAAATTAAGTTGAAAGCAAATTTTAATCCATTACTGATTTTTGAAGTTACAAGATGTTGCTCTGATTTGGAAACCTTTTCAGCTTCTCTCCACAGCCCTGAATTTTCTGCAAGGTAAATTTGCAATCTTGATCTATTTAACATCCACTCTGTAAATGATAAGCAGTAACAGTGGTTTAGTTACAATAATAACATTGCTCCTCCTACTGAAATGAGCTCATTTTGTCATTTTGGAATAATATATATTTTAAAGTTTTGGTTGTTCTTTTTCTTAAGTTTTAGCAATTCAAGTTGTGTTCTTTCAGTTTTTTCTCTTGAAGGGTCATGGTTTAAGAGGTTGAAGCTGTAGCCTCACATGTTATAGACACTACACAGCCTACTACACACCAGGTGTTGCAAAATTAGAGCCACTCCAATGAAATACAGCAGCAAAACTCTGGAGCCCTCTCCCAAATTTCCTGGCAAACACATGAACAATGTGCAGCAGAGGCTTGAGCTGTGCCACTTCTCATCAATAGGAGCCTACCAACCAAAGGTTGTTTGGAGACTCCCAGTGTTGATTGTGCAGGCCTGGGTAGGAGAAGGCTGACACTCAAAAGTCAGATTTTGAGTGCATTTCATTTTCAGTCAGAGCATTTCTTGACCCAGCTTATGGTGTGGCCATGGGACCCAAAAAACTGGAAGGCTGTGGTGGGAGGCTGGGATGCAAAATGAGACCAAGTCTGGGCGCTTGGGTAGCAGTCTCTGGCTTGGTTGGGCTGTAAGTACTGGTGGTGGCTGCTGTGCTGCTTTCTGGCCACAAAAATATGAAACACTGCAGTGTGGCAAAGTCAGGTATCCTCTGATGGGTAGCTGGGCAGTACGAGAATGACTTGTCCAAGAATGATTTTTCCAAGTTTTCCATGGCTGGAGTGGAAAAGGAAAAGAAAAAAGAGACAATAAATTGAATAGGTGAGGAATGTAGTTCAAAATAGTCTTGTAAATGGAAGGAATAACAATAAAGAAATGAAACATGGAGGAAACATGAAAAATAGATGGAAAAATAGTCATACATGAAGCCAAAGATAGAGTTCCAGTATTTTCCTTTGCAGATAATTAATTTGAGACTTCTCTTCCAAGGAGAAATATGCAATGTACTAATCATCAGGTATGTTTATGTGAGCATAGGTACAGCCTTTGTGAAGGTTCTTGTGTGACAAGGACCATGATAAAGTTGTGTGTCATGCTCCGCTTCTGTTCAACTGTCAGATCTTCCATGGTGTATCTCCACTTTGGACGTTATAAAATGGACCTGTTCTGAATAAAATTGTAGAAATGTTCCAAGGAGTTTGAACATCTTTCATTTTTACAGGCTTCAACTATAGACTGTGGTTTCTGAGTGGGACATGAGTAGTGACATTGTGAGCCAAAGGCAACCCTGGCAGAAATTCCTGCTGAGATTTACCTCAGTTGCTCAGGTCAGAAAAGTGATCTCATTTTCAATAAAAGTCTCATAGGAAGGAGCAGAGATACTCATTTATCTAAGGTGACCATATTCCTGTGAACTACTGAGATAACATATCAAAATATTCCAAACACAGCCTCTGTTGGCAGAGTGAATAGCAACAGCCAGAACCAGGATGATTCTGAGTCCATACTCCCAGGTGCAGCAGAGCTGCTCCACTGCACCCATCATGTGCAGGACACAGAAACACTGAAGTGCCATTGACACCTCAAAGTACCTCAGCTCTGTTAATCTGTGTGTGTGTGACAGAGGAATAAGTGAAAGACTTTCAAATCAAGGTGGATGCTGAAAGCTGCAAGCTTCCCTTGACCTGGAAGTTAAATAGTGTTTATAATTTTGCAGTTCAAATGTGGGTAAAGAGAGGCATAAAAGGATGGTGATTTGCCAAAGCCCATTCCATGAAGGATTACAAATTAAAAGACATTCTGGCACAATGGAGAGCCTGTGTCAAAGCTCCAGATGATGTTAGGCAGCCTGGCTCACTTGACATCTCCTCTCAGTCCTCCCTCTTCTTCAGATGTCTTCCCTCCTCTTATTGCTAACAGAGCATAGTAATTTTTGTAGTGAAGGGCCAGGTCTTCAGCTTGTGTTCAACCACCAAAAATCCCTGGAGACTGACAGGCTCAGACAAGCTGAAGTTCCAATACATGACACTTCAGGCCCAGTGCAGCAGCTGGAGGCCAGTGTTTCTGCCTTGAGAGTCTGAGCAGAAGAGACGGAAGCAAAAACCGGGGATTTGCACTGTTCTCCCATCCCATGACTGGCTCCACTTATAAACCAGCACAGTATCTTTACCCAAACAACACATTGGATTCTTGTCAGCCAATTTAAAAATACACTGCTAGGCACAATCCTGTCTTTTACTGCAGTTTCTGGCTATCATATAGGTTCTTAATTTCAGCTTCTGCCTTCCTCTGTCTTTTCTCTTTCACTCCCTTCCTCCTGTCCCTGCTGCAGCCTGGCTGAGTTTGTGCCTATGACAAAGGAATAATTCCATTGTTGAGTCCCCTCATAGGAATGAGGCTTCCCAGTCTGAACCAGGTGTAGTTGATGCCAAAGAATCACCAGTCACCTCTTCTACTGCTACACAACACTGCAAGGGATGGCTCGAAAAAATCAGATTAAGCCCCTTATGGAATAGCTTTCCTTCCACATAATAACCTGTTGCTGTGGAAAAGCACAGTGAGGGGATGAGAGGCAATCTAGAACTGGCCTCTCTAAAGTAAATGGCATTTTAAGTGACCAAATGGAGTTAAGAGTTGACTGAAGATTTTGCTCTTGCAGAGGAGCTGAAGGCATCTGCTCACTAATAAATGTGTGAAGGAAACACTTGCTTATCTCAAGCTGTGGTGGAAGAGAGCCTGCTTTAAAACTAGTAAGTTGTAAATAAGCTTCAAGTGAAGCCTTTTTGTTATTAATCCAGGCTGGGGATGAGCAGATGGAGCAGCCCTGGGAGAAGGACTTGGAGATGCTGGAGGATGACAGCTGGACATGCCCTGGCCATGTGCACTGGGACCCTGAACCCCCCTGTGCTGGGCTGAGCCCCCAGTGTGGGCAGCAGGGGAGGGAGGTTCTGCTCCTCTGCTCTGCCCAGGTAAGAGACCCCACCTGCAGAGCTGCCTCTAGCCCTGGGATCCCATCACAGGAAGGACATGGAGCTCTTGGAGAGAATTCACAGGAGGCACCAAGTTGTTCAGACAGATGGAGCAGCTCCGCTATTAGGAAAGGCTGGGAGACTTGGGAGTGCTCAGCCCAAAGAAGAGCAGCTCTGCACTGACCTCAATGATGTTTTCCAGTACCTGAGGAGAGCTGACAAGAAGGATGAAGAGAAACTATTCACAAGGGCCTGGAGTGACAGGGTAGGAGGGAATGGCCTCAAACGGAGAGAGAGTAGGTTTAGATTGGAAGTTAGGAAGAAATTCTTCCCTGTAAGGTTGGTGAGGCCATGGCATGCTGTCCAGAGAAACTGTGGCTTGCCCCATCCCTTTAAATGTTCAAGAACAGGTTGGATGGAGCTCTGAGCAACCTGGTCTAGTGGAAGGTGTCCCTGCCCATGGCAGATG